>NC_048227.1:52021048-52343447 GCF_002007445.2 Ailuropoda melanoleuca
TGAGACTGATTATTGAGAGATATGATTTTAATGATGCCATGTTGCCTGTAAAGTCTTTGTTTCTATAGATTGTGACTTTCTGTTCTATATCACTCTTGGGGCCTTTTTACCTTTATAGAACCCCCCTTAATATCTCCTGGTAGGGCTGATTTCGTGGTTATGAAATTGGTCAATGACTGGCGATCTTGGAAGGTCTTTATTTCTCCATCAATTCTGAATGACAGCCTGGCTGGATAAAGGATCCTTGGCTGCATGTTTTTCTCTGAAAGAGCTTTAAAAATGCCCCCCCAACCCTTTCTCTCATTACAGGTCTGTGTAGACAGGTCTGACGTAATTCTTATACCTTTGCCTTGGTATGTGAGAAATTGCTTTGCCCTGGCTGCTTTCAATACTGTATCCATGGATCTAATATTTGTGAATTGCACTATGACGTGACGTGGCATAGGTTTGTCGTGGTTGAGCTTGGATGGGGTCCTCTCTGCCTCTTGGACATGAATGCTTGTTTCCTTTGCTAGATTAGGGAAGTTTTCAGCTAGAGTTTGTTCAAATATCTCTTCTAGACCTCCGTTTTTCTCCACCCCCTCGGGGATGCCAATGATTCTGACATTGGAACGTTTCATTGAGTCAGTAATCTCTCGTAACCTACATTCTTGAGATTGGAATCTTTTGAGCCAAGTTTCTGTCTTAGCTTTCTCTTCTACTAACGCATCCTCCAATTCGCCGATATGTTCTTCTGCCTCATTCACCCTGGCCGTCAGAGCATCTACTTTTAACTGCATTTGATTCATAGAATTTTAAATTTCTGCCAGATTTGCTCTCATCTCTGCCCGTAATAATTCTATATTCTCATTAATATTTTCGTTAATACTTTTTTCAAGTCTGCACATCATCTTTTTTTCCCCAACCTAACCTATTTATTAATTGTACCAGCACTTAAACTCCCAACTTATTTTCATTTATTATTCTCTCTGCTCCCTGCTTTCTCTTTTTTTTTTAATGTTTTTTTTTTTTATTATATTACGTTAGTCACCATACAGTACATCCCTGGTTTCTGAAGTAAAGTTCGATGATTCATTAGTTGCATATAACACCCAGTGCACCATGCAATATGTGCCCTCCTTACTACCTATCACCAGTTCATCCCATTCCCCCACAACCCTCCCCTCTGAAGCCCTCAGTTTGTTTCTCAGAGTATCATCTTGACCATTGTTACTCTGAATTCCATTTCTGATAATTTGGTTACATCCATATCCATTAGTTCTGTGGCAGAGGCCACAGACTCATTGTCTTTTCTTTGCTTGGGGGATTTCTCCTTCTGGTCATTCTGATGAGGAGAGGTTGAGGGGTTGTCCAGAGCCCAAATTATTGGCCAGGACCCAGGCTGTGTGCACTTGTTTTATAGGGATCTTAGGGATGAGGGCTTCTTGATTTTTTCAGTCTGCCTTCTGGGGGAGGGGCTTGCCGCACCGATACTCAGGCAACCCTGTTTGGGTAGAGTCTCCGTGTCCCCTGCGAGGGGGTGTGGGGATGGGCACACTGTGAGCCAGTCTTTCCAGGCTTTTGTTCTCTGGCTGGTTTCCCTGTCAGTTTGCTGTGCCTCTTCTGAGAGTCAGAGCAGCAGGGGCCGAATCGCAGCCTCGGTCTCAGAACAGAGGGATCGCGCACCGTTCTCCACTGATGTTCTGGCCACTTTAACTCTGTTACTGTTGGTGCTGCTCAACCCTGCAGCGTCCCGGGATGTGCGCCCCACAGCCGGCGTCCCAGCCCTCACTTCCAGGGCCAGCGTGTCTTTGTCTTTTGTGTTTTTAACACCGCCAGCTGCCAGCTGCCCCCGCGCGCTCCGGAGTGTTTCAGTGTGGTTCGCGCACTCCGGAGCTCCAGTTTTCAGTCTGGTGGTGTGTGTTCCTGGCTCACGGTCTCAGTCTGCTCTCTCGGGGGTGCCGGTCTGTGAGTCTGCCCACTCCCCCGTGCAGGTGGCTACCTGTCCTGGTGCCCGGACATGGCGGCTCCCTCCCCCTTCCGTTTATCTTCCTATATCTGTGCGCGGTTTCACGGCTCCCCACTTCGTACCTCAATACTCAACGTTGGAGATGTTCATTTGTAGAGATCCAGATGTATCTTCCTGCGTCTCAGGCTGATTCTGTGGATGTTCAGGATGGTTTGGTACCTATCCAGCTCAACTCAGGGGACCAGCCGAAAAAGGGGACCCCTACTCCTCCACCATCTTAACTCCCTCCGGTGGTAACTTGATTCATAATACCTCTGTTGCTGGCTTCTTTCCTTTTTCTGTCTCACTTCCCTACTAAACACTCATGTTTTTTGGAGTCATCTTCCAAGTCAACTAATTGTACTTAAATATTTGTCTTAGGGTCTGCTTCTAGGAAATCTAAACTAAGACAGCAAGTGACTTATCTAAGGTCATCCAGCCTGTGATAGTGAAAGGTTTAATTCCAGGTCTTTCAACTCTTAGACCAGTGTTCTTGTCACTACCAGATTCCAGAAGTTTTCTAGATATGATTCTAGACCTTTATGTAGAGAGGTTACATTAAACACATCATGGAGTAGAGTCAGAAAATATCTCTCTTACTTTTTTGTGCAAGAGATTTTCAACTAATATGGATTTCAACTTTATTAAAAGAAAATATAATTAACATGTTTACCATATTCATATGTTTTCTTACTCTTGTGCCCCCCTCAAAGGAGGGAAGGGTCTGTTCTTGATTGATGGGTCAGTTCGTGGGGTCTTCTTTCTTGTACAGAGTTTGGGTGATGTTCTGATTCTTGTCAGAGAAGTGGATTCACTGCAACTCTTTCTTCTGCACTAAGGGGTGTTCCATAAATGGAGAGCTTGGGCTTCTGGGGATGGCATAGTCTGGATGAAGTGGTGGCATACGTATGCAGGAAGGAAAATTTGGAAGTAGTATGTAGACAAAGAGAGGTATAGTGATGAACTAAAAAAGTGATTTTTAGCCATTAACGTAAGAGAGAAAATATGGAAAGAGAGAAGAGCCATGTGGATTGAGGTTTTGTGAGGATTTCCATCTGTGTTGAGAATACTGAGAGTGTGGCAATGATGGCTAGAAAGGATTTTAAAGGTATTGCACTGTGCTTTTTGGGCTTTTTTAAGAGGTGAATGCAGATTTGAAATAATTTCTATTTACTTTTGTTTAACTATATTTCTTTGATTGTGATACCCTGCCAGACTAGATCACAGCACACCTCTGTAATTTCTAGGTTAGAAGTTAATTACAAATACTAGAGCAAATGCAGTTCAAATAGAGTTCCTCCTGAATTCAGTTTGTGGATCCTGTGTAAGAGGCTTGTATTTCTGACGAGGCAGTATGACTGCCCCTGGGATGAGGGGTAGAGGAAGAACAAAGAGTGAGGAAAACAAAGCATATTTAATTTAAAGAAAACATCAGAACCAAAGTGTCCAGTACTCCTAAAACTATTTTCAGTTTTTAATCTAAGGCTACAGACTCAGGTAATCCAAGTGTTGGAGGAGTCAGGGGAAAGCAACAGTTCAGTACGTGCTCAGACTACTGTGGTCCTTGTGGAGAAGGAGAGCCACAGCACATGTCCACCAGGCAGAGTTCATGTGTGATGAGCTCAGTGGTCTTCTAGCCAAGCTCATTCTCAGTGTCCAGGCTACCTGCAAATGTGGACTCTGTAAGAGAGAAGCAACAGTAAGAAGCTGATTCAGTGTGGAAAAGAGAAATGAAGGGAAAGGAAAAGGAAAGCAAACTCATCCTGTTGGGTTAGCTTTTATTTATTTATTTATTTATTTTAATAAGGACTGGTTTAGAGAGGAGCTTAAGAGTAAGCTTGAAAGTTGTTCAGTCTCTAAGAGGATGTGAAGGCTGCTGGTGATGCTTTCAAGGGAAGAATCACAGTGAAGATTTGCCATAGGGGGGCTGAGAAGAGTTGTTTAACCAGGGAACACTGATTAGAGACTCAGTTGGATTGAACACAAGAGGCATGTTTGAGATAATTAAAATCCTTGTTAATAATGAATTTGCTGTAAGCTTCAGATTGGGTGGGGAAAGAACTGGATCAGACTTTGGAGTATACATGAGGGAAAAAAAAGCCAGGACTTTGAAGTGATTTTAGTGATTCTCCTGAATAAGCCAAGAATAAAGAATATCACACACAAAAAAGTAAAGGTCAGAAAAGCTATGGTTAGGGATACTGTGATAAGAGNGTTAGGAGATACTGTGATAAGAGTAAAAATATAGAAGCTATAGCAGAAGTGGAACTATAGAATATGAGAGAAGTCTAAATGGAAAATACAGTTAGACAGAATGACAGTGGACAAGAGGGAACTCAAAGGAAATCTTGAGAGAGTAAACTACACAGACATTTTCAGCAAAATTGCAGTGAGAACATGCTATAGAGTAGGACAGCATTAGAGTTCTGATTTGCAGATATTTGAAAAATAACAGGAAAATAAAATCTTCTTGGGAGGTGGAGGACAGAAGAAAAATTATTGGTTGGTAGAAACTAGGAAATAAAGATGGTAATGGGAGAAACCCAAGTAAAATTTTAGTTATCGTAAGATATTTGGAAAGATCACAGTACAGTTTCTGTCTTCTACAGAAGGGGAAAGCCAATCACTCAGGTTCATAATGTATACACATGAGCAGAGTCTTTCCATCATTACATTGCATCTCTTGTTCATGCCAGGCTCCATAAAGGTGGCATACGATTAAGCAAAATAAATGAACAAAAAAAATTGAGAAGCTCCTTGTTCCCAAAGTGAGGTGACCCTAGGAGAATTGCAAGACTAACACAAATGGAAAGAGATATTTACTACATCCCACAATAAAAACGTAGTCAATATATATCATATGGTTATGTGCCAGCAGTGTATTACTTCAGAGCATGAGGAGATTACATAATAATGTCCTAAATGACTATTTCTTGGGCTGTGTGAGAGTTGGAGATGTAAGGGCACAAGAGGAATAAATGAGAATTGTTTAAAGTTCTAATTTCACACATGAAGAGATATTTTCTATCAAAGGATATTTTAAATCTCATTTATTACCACAGCATATTGAAAATACAAAGATTCTGGTCCTTCAAAAAAAGTTGCTGATTTAACATATTCAAAATAGAAAGACCGAACTGATGCATTTTGGATTGACACATTAAAATGGATTTATTTTTAATTTAATTTTTAAAAATACTACCTTTATGTTTTCCTCCTAGTCAATTCTTAGGGATCTTCCAAAAAAGGAATGTCATATATATTTGGTCCATGTACTCCATATATTTATATTCCCATTTCCTCCTCACTTCAGTCCTTCTTCTAATGGAGTAAGGATAATATTTCTTATCATTCTCTTATCCATCAAAATTCCTTCTTGAAAAACCAGGGCTGAAGAATGTAAACATACCAGCCATATAAACACATCAGCACTATGACTTAGTCCCCTTTTGCTCCAAGTTCTCTGCTCCGGTAATATGAAAGGATGATGATGGCTAAACCAGGCATTGTGGCATCTGAGGTAGAGAAAAATGGATATTTTGGGATATATTTAATAGGTAGAAATAACACGTAGAACTCAAGTAAATTAAATTTGAGTGGGGAGTGAGGGAAGAGGGGAGTCAAGGATAAGATTATGTGTTTAGCTTGTATAACAAGAAAGGTGATGGTGCCACTTAATAAGACGGGGAAGCTTAGAATAACCAAGGGGGTTATATTAAGAGATTGATTTAGAATGTGTCAAGTATGAGATGCCTATTGGATATCTAGTATAGATGCAGGATATATTAGAGCAGAGCTTGGGTGCTAGAGATAAAATTTTGGAAGTCATTTCAAAAGTAGCAATTCTATCCATGGAACTGGAAGAGATTGCAGATGGAGAGATTAAATATAGAAAGATTAAGTCCTGAGGTTCTCCAATATTTAGAAGTTAGAGAGAAGGATGATCATGCAAAGGAGATAGAAGATAGAATAAAAGGAAAACCAAGATTGTGTGATTATCATGGAGGTGAGGGCGAAAATATTTTAAGCAAACGTGAGTGCTCTGTGAATGTTTCTGAGAGACTGAGGCAGGGAAGACCAGTGAAATAAGCATGGATTTGACCAGGTGATAGTTTATTGGTTGCCATACAAAGAACAGTTTTGTTTTAAAAAAAGTCTTGAGTGATGTATGGAAAATGTCAGATGACCACAGTGTTGTAATAAGGTGCTAATAATATTTTTAAAAAGAGAACAGTAAGACGGAGAGAGGACCTTGATGTTGGTAGATGCAGTTTTCAGGTTGCCTTTTCTTTCCCCCAATAATCCTGCTGCAGATGTTCTCAGGAAGAGTTTATTGGATGACACATGCAGCACAGTGGTGTACCATAAATCTGAAGGAAATGACCAGTGAAATTGAAATCACAAAATATTCTATTTGAGGAAGGTGGGGATGATACTTTGATTTAGATTAGAGAGATTGTGTTTTTCTCTCCAGGACCATGCTGAGATGTGTGAGACCGCCACATTCACACGAATATGTGCCCACACTCAGGAGAGGTGGGAAAAGATGAAATGACAGGTGGGGTGAATTACAGTATCTTTAGTATTTGGGTAATCCTATGTCCCTCCTCATAAGGAGAATTTATACCAAGTTAAGACTACAAGTGGAGGCTTCTGAATGAAAAGGAGTTAGATGGCCTTCGATTGTCAGATGATGTTGTCTGGGCAATAACAGGAGGGTGGTAGAGAACGCATGACAAATTGCAATAGTAGGGGTGGTATGAAAGATGAAAATTAGCAGAGGAGTAGGCAACAGTTATTTAAAAAGATACTCTCACTGTACTTTGTAAGGCTTATAACACTTATGATTCTATGTACTGGAATATATTTTATAATTGTAATATGGTGTGATAGAACATTGAACTATTGGTTTATGGCATATGTAATCACAGATTTTTTTAAATAAAAGCCTGAAAGTATACCATTAATGGCAATACACTTTATAATATGCAAAATATTTCACTCTAGTAAAACATGCTAATCAAAGTAGTCATAAAACTGGATTTATAGGCTTGAAGCTAAACATGGTACATTCATGTTTCTGAGCAAAGTAAACAAAACAAGGAAAGTTAAAAAAACAAATTTGGTATATATATTTTATATCATGGGTAATGGTAAGAAAGTTATTGAAATGTGTTATTTTTATTTTGTTTCTACCATTTTGATAAAAATCTTGTTAGAGAATCACACCTGTGCTTTGTTCAGTTAAAGTGTAGTCTAATTAGAATTGTTGTTCCCACATTCTAAGAATATTTAAATTTTAATCATGCAATTGTATAGGGACTCATAATTTTAATATCCAGTCCATAGCTAACCATGTGTTATAATGTTTCCCTCCCATTGCTATCCTGGTTAAAGCACACACACACACACACACACACACACACACACCTACCTCTCTTGGATTTGAATTATGGATTCTAGGATATTCCAAAAGGAATATTTTAAAAATATCATCTGTAGTGCCATATTCTAGAACACTTTTTATTCTTTGCTTTTTATTAGCTTCCCACAAGACAAAAACACTGTGAGAGATACTCAGCATTTATTCCTATTACATTTTACACTAATGGAGTCAGGATCCTAGGAACTGAATTTCCCAGAACCTGTTGCTGGCATGATTCCAGTTTTCACCAGGAAGTGGTACTTCATGAAATTTGAAAGTTGTGAGGAAAGAAAAGAATACTGTTCTTCCTCCAGTGGTGGTGAAAAGAATGTGGGCTTCAGCAAACCTGAGTTTTGAAAAACCTTTTTATTAAGATATAACATGTATCTTATAAAATATGCCATAATATTAAGTTTACAACTTGATGAATATTTATATATGTATCTATGTAACCAACATCCTGATAAAGACACAGAATATTTTTAGCACATAAGAACAATGCTTCCTATCAAGTGTCAATCAGTTCTGATCCTCCAACCTCAGAAGTAACAACTCTTCTGACTTCTAACACCTTAGATCAGCTCTGCCTTTTTTTGGAACTCATATAAAGTGACATACACAGTGTTTGTTTTTCTCCCCCTTAGCTTTATTGAGTGATCATTGACAAAATTAATATATTTAAAGTGTACAACATGATTTGATATGTGTATACATTGTGAAAAGAATACCCTCTCCTACTGAGTTAATTAACACATCCCATCACCTCACATATTACCTTTTTTTTGGTGAAAACACTTACGTTCTACTCTTATAGGAAATTTCAATTATACAATGAAGTATTATAAACTATAGTCACCATTTTATACATTAGATCCTCAGACCTTATTCCTATTATAACTGAAATTTTGTATCTTTTACCGATCTCTCCCTATTTGCCTCACCTACCAGCCCCTGGCAACCACTTTTCTACTCTGTTAGTTCAACTTATTTTTTAAGATTCTACATATAAGTGAGATCACACAGCATATTTCTTTCTCTATTTGACTTATTTCACTTAGCATAATGCCCTCCAGTTTCATCCACGTTGTAGCAATTGGTATGGATGATGATATTCCTACGGTGAACCTAGCATACCGTATAAACTTGTCAAATCACTAAGTTGTATACCTGAAACTAGTGTAACATTGTGCGTCAACTATACTCAAGTTGAAAAAATAATAATTAAAAAAATCAAACTAAAAAAAAGTAAATGATATTCCATTATGTGTGTGTACACACACATACACACACACACACACACCATTTTCTTTATCCATTCACCCACTGATGGACCCTTAGGTGTTTCCATACCTTGATTATTGTGAATAATGCTTCAGTGAACATGGAAGTACAGGCATCTCTTCAAGATTCTGGTTTTGCACCCTTTGGATATATACCTGGAAGTGGGATGCTGGCTCGTATAGTAGTAGTTCTCTTTTTAACCCCTTGAGGAAACACCATACTGTTTTCCTTAGTGGCTCTTCCAGTTTGTATTTCCACCAACAGTGCATGAGTTCCGTTTTCTTGACATCCTTGCCAGTACTTTCTATCTGTTGTCTTTTTGAGAGTAGACAGTTTAACGGGTGTGAGGTGATAGCTAATTCTGGTTTTGATTTTCATTTCCCTGATGATAAGTGACGAGTGTGCATCTGTTGGCAATTTGTATGTCTTCTTTGGAAAAATTTCTATTCATGTCTTCTGCCCATTTTTTAAATTTGTGTATTTATTTTTTGGGTACTCAGTTGTATAAATGCCTTGTATATTTTAGATATTAACTCCTTATCAGAAAGGTGTTTTGCAAGTGTTTTCTCCTACTCCATTAATTAGTTGCCTCTAGGTAGCCATGACCAATGCAACTTGTTTCCTGCAGCTTTGGACCTGAGTACTAGATTTCCTGAAATCTAGTGGAACAGTTGAGATACAGAAGGGGCCACTCCTGACCTTTATTCTTCCTCCTTCCAACATATTTGTGGGTATAGAATTCTCTTTATTCAATGTCCTTCCACTTGAACTACCTAAAATGATTTCTGTTTAACTAAAATTGTTACAGGATAGAGACTGTCAAAGATACACATCTGGGATTTATTTATCTCACCCACAAGTCCCATATAAATAGTAGAGTGCTCAATCATTTTGAATTTCAGATAAAGAACAAATAATATTTTAGCATAAGTACATTCCATGCAATATTTGTATTTTTATTTGCTAAATCTGTCAACCTTAATCAAACCTAGTTAGGACAAAAGTGGTAATGATTCATCACCAGTAGATACTGCCAGCTCAGGGATGCAGGAGAAATGAATCCCTGTAGTTGCTGGGAATGAAGCAGATACGAAGGCAAGGCTTTCGTGTACCAAGTGGCATTTGGTTATGACAATTTTTAATGTAATTTGTATAATTGGTGTAATTTTCAATGATTGACAATTCACCCCAGGACATAAGACAAAAAGGACATTTTACATCAATTAAGATTTTTTTTTTTGTATTGACACTAAGTCTAACCTAAAACAACCTGCCCAAAGATTAAGTTTGTTCACACACTTAAGTAAAAGTGCTGGGGTAGATCTGGCTTCAGGCTCAGCTAGCTCCAACGTGCTATCTGGACCTGGTAATTTTAAAAGCAGTTTATTAATGTAAATTGACATGTAAAACGTACATCTCAAAACTGTATAATTTGATATTTTTGGGTGTATGTATATAACCAGTAAATGTATCTATCATACCCAAAACTTTGTTTTTGCTCCTTTGTAATCCTACATCTCCCTCTCTATTCACAGACAACCACTATTCTTCTTTTTGTCACTGTAGATTAGCTTTCATTTTCTAGATTTTATTTAAAAGGAACTGGACAGTGTGTACTCTTTTTTGTTTAGCTTCTTTTGCTCAGTATAATTATTTTGAAATTCATGCACAGTGTTATGTGTATCAATTGTTAATTTTTGTTATTTCTCTAAGTATCCTATTGAATGGATACACCACAGTTTGTTTATCCATTTACTTGTTGGATTCTAAGGTAGTAACCAGTTTTGGACTATTGAAAAAAAAAAAGAAAAGAAAAAAACACCACTATGAGAGTTTATATACAAGCCTTTGTATGGGCATATGCTTTCATTTCTTTTAGGTAAATACTTATTAGTAGAATAACTGGATCATTGGATAGGTATGTTTTTACCTTCTTAATAAGTTGCCAAACTGTTTCCCAAAATGGTTGTATTATTTTACATTTTCACCAGCAGTGTACTTGGCACCCCGGATGTGGTATTTTCTTATTATTGATTAGTGATTATTGATGTGGTGTTCTTTTATTATGGAGTTTTGAGAGGTCTTATATATTATAGCTACAAGTTCTTTATCAGATATGTAATTTTTAAATATGTTCTTTTGTCTGAGATTTATTTTTATTTTTTACCTCTTTAAAAGATTTTATTTATTTATTTATTTATTTATTTATTTATTTGAGAGAGGGAGAGAGAGCACACATGAGCTGGGGAAGGGGCAGAGGGAGAGGGAGAGAGAGAGAATCTCTGGCAGACTCCACACTGAGCACAGAGCCCAATGCAGGGCTTGAGCTCATGACTCTGAGATCATGACCTGAGCTGAAACCAGGAGACAGTTGCTTAACAAACTGAGCCGCCCAGGTACCTCTGTGATTTGTTTTTACATTCTTATTCCAAGCGTCCTTCAAAGAGCAGGAGATTTTAATTTTTAGAAAGTCCAATTTATCAAGTTTTTTTTTTTAATGGGTCATGCTTTTGATGTTGTATCTAATATAAGCTTTGCCTAATCTGAAGTCATTGCCTATGTTCTCCTTTAGGGTTTTGATGGATTCCTGTCACACATTGAGGTCTTTCATCCATTTAGAGTTTATCTTTGTGTATGGTGTAAGAGAAGGGTCAAGTTTCATTCTTCTGTATATATCTGTCCAATTTTCCCAACACCATTTATTGAAGAGACTGTCTTTTTTCCATTGGATATTTTTTCCTGCTTTGTCAAAGATTAGTTGACCATAGACCTGAGGGTCCATATCTGGCTCTCTATGCTGTCCCACTGATCTATGTGTCTGTTTTTATGCCGGTACCATCCTGTCTTGGTGATCACAGTTTTGCAATGTAGCTTGAAAGCCCCCAGCTTTGTTTTTCTTTTTCATCATTTCCTTGGCAATTCGGGATCTTTTCTGGTTCCATACAAATTTTAGGATTGTTTCCTGGCTNTTGTTTGTTCTGGCTCTTTGAAAAATGCCATTGGTATTTTGATCAGGATGGCATTGAAAGTATAGATTGTTCTGGGCAGCATAGACATTTTAACAATGTTTATTATTCCAATCCATGAGCATGGAATGTTATTCCATCTTTTTGTGTCTTCTTCAATTTCTTTCATAACTTTTTTGTAGTTTATAAAGTATAGATCCTTTACCTTCTTGGTTAGGTTTATTCCAAGGCATCTTATGATTTTTGGTGCTATTGTAAATGGGATCAATTCCCTAATTTCTCTTTCTACAGTTACATTGTTAGTGTGTAGGAAAGCAACTGATTTCTGAACGTTGATATTGTATCCTGCCACATTACTGAATTACTGTATGAGTACTAATAATTTGGGAGTGGAGTCTTTTGGGCTTTCCACATAAAGTATCATGTCATCTGCAAAGAGAGAGAGTTTGACTTCTTTGCCAGTTTGTGAATGGGCCGGTGATGGGTATTAAGGAGGGCATGTATTGCAATGAGCACTTGGATGTTACATGCAAACAATGAATCGTGGAACACTACATCAGAAACTAATGAAGTACTGTATGGTGACTAACATAACATAATAAATACATACATACATACATATATACATACATACATATGGTCTAAAAAAATAAAGTCACAAAAGTATTCCTTTATGTTTTATTCTAGAGANAGTACTGTATGGTGACTAACATAACATAATAAATACATACATACATACATATATACATACATACATATGGTCGGTCTAAAAAAATAAAGTCACAAAAGTATTCCTTTATGTTTTATTCTAGAGATTTATGGTTTAATGTATTACATTTAGGCATATGGTCCATTTTAAGCTAACTTCTGTATATGGTGCAAGGTATGGATCAAAGTTCAGGTTTGTTTGTTTATTCTTTACACTTGGATATCCAGTTGCTCTAGCACCATTTGTTGAAATTACTATATATTCTCTAATGACTTGTCTTTGAATATTTGTCCAAAATATTGGACATATATGTGTCCATATATGTGTGAGTCTATTGCTGCATTCTCTATTCTGTTCTATTCATCTATTTCTCTATATGTATACCAAATCTTGATTATTTGATTGTCTTGATTATTATAGCTTTAAACTAAGTCTTGAAATTAGATAGTGTTGGTCCTCCAACTTTGTTTTTCTTTATCAAGGTTGTTTTTGCTCGTTGTAAATCCTTTGTATTTCTATGTGGTTGTAAAATTAGGTTGTCAAGTTCTAAATCAAAGCTTGCAGAGATTTTAATTGGGATGGCATCAAATCTACTTGTCAATTTGTAGAAAATTGACATCTTAGCAATAGAGGGTCTGATGATCCAGCAACGTGGTATATCATTACATTTACTTTGGTCTTCTTTGAGTTCTCATAGTTGTGTGTTTTGGTTTTCAGTGTATAGGCCATGCACATTGTTTGTTAGATTCATCCCTAATTATTTCACATTTGATGCTATGGTATTGATTTCTAATTTCAATTTTTTCCCAACATGTATCTCTTTTATTATGAACTATAAAAAGAGCTATGCTTATTATTTTGAAGATCATACATTTTCTGAGGGATTAACAGTTGTCTTTCTTGTATCCCTTCCACTTTCAATTTTTGATTGTTCATTGCTAGTATATAGACATACAACATGTTATTTCATGTTTATCTTTTGTCTTACAACCTTGATAAACTCACTTATTAATTCTTTTTGGTTTTGTTTGTTTGTTTTGTGTTTTGATAGACTCTATGGAATTTTTACATAGATGATAATGGCAGCTCTGAAAAAAGACAGCTTTACTTGTATTTTTTCAGATATGGATGCTGTTTCTTCTTCCTGAGAGAGCAGACATCCTTGTCTTGTTTTTGATATTAGAGGGGAGACATTTAGTAATCATGATGCTACCTGTAGGATTATTTGTAGATGCCCTTTGTCAATGGTGAGGAAGTTCCCTTCTATCTTAGTTTGTTGGGGGATTTTTTTTTTTTTGATGATAATGAATGGTGGTTGAATTTTGTCAAATGATTTTTTCGTGTATAAAGAAATAATGATCATATGACTTTTCTTTTTTAGTTTTTGAGTACTTGAGGGAAACCCCATTCAGAACTCTGTTTTGCTCTCTCATCTCTTGTTCTCTGTCCTTAGAACTCTAGCTTCCTTGATCTCCAAAGACTCTCAGTTCTATCTCCTCAATTATAGACTCTTCTAGACCCTGCCTGTGTTCCCCTTCCTAGGTCACAGTCCAGAAATGTTCTCAAGGCAGTGGTTGGAGCAATAGTAAGGCTTACCTTATTTGTTTCCTGACTCTTAGGCATCGCTGTCCTTCTTTGCCTGAGAACTGTTTTTTAATTGTTTCAAGTGTCAGGGTAAATCTTGTCTTTGTGTTTTCACCATGGCCATGATTGGAATTCCTGGTCATATCTATGATTGTTTTTTAACAAAATATAGATTTAACCTGTTGTGAAGGAAGTTTAGTGTCTTCAGTGTCAACTCTGAGTGCTTAATTTTTAATTTTAAGTGGCTTTATTGAATAATAACAATATTTTAATGACTGGTTATTTTAAATATGCTAGGTGATAAGTTTGTGTCACAAATAAATACACTCTTTTTAAGGTTATATGTTAGTCCCTGAATGGCAGCTACTCAGCTCAACTGACACTGTGGTCAGATAAAGTAAATAAGGAAAGTTTGTAAAAATATCTTGAAAAATAAAACCACATCATGTAGCCAGCTAAGAGAAACCAGAAAATGTTGCTAATTGTTTTACCAACCATCATTCTGACTCATTGTCTTTGTAAATTGAGTCGGTAATAGTCCTATAATTAAGAACGCTTTTATAAAACTTTGAAAAGGGTTTTAAGTAGTTTTAAAATTTAAGTAGAGGCAAATCAACACTATCCAATTAAAATTCGAAATAATAAAATCATTTAGATTGCATTGATGTAGTCTTCAGGATGAAAAGGATTATTCAATTTAACTTGATGAGCTACCATATCATTTTCTTCAAAGAATTAACATTTTAGGAAAATAATAGAGGACAAACAGAAGGCTTAAGCATATGTGAAATGAGGCACTGATGCATCAAAAAAAAAAAAGTCATTCAAACTTTATGTAACTATACCTGTCTGCAATCAGGGGTGGTTTGTGAGGAAGAGTAGGCCAGGTGTAAATTAAGTGCATCCAATGAGGTAACTCCCAGCTAGCACTTCCCAGTAGGTATTGCATTGTTTGGAAGGCCAGGCAGCTATACCTTTATTTATGTCACAGAATTTTGATTTAGAGAACTCTTAGTCCAATACTTCTGAAAGTTTCCAAATGAATTTCATGCCACTTTAAACAGCTGGAGTTGGAAGATGGAAAAGATTCTAATATAAGCTGCTTGATTACTTGTTACTCATTCATGGTAAAAAAAAGAAAAAAGAAAGATGTATTGAATAACACTTTTTAAGCTGTATTTTAACAGTGATCATACTTTTAAAGAAATTCTACAAAATGTAGAAAAGATCATTGAAAAATAAGTAATATATACTTGGATGATAATGTCATCTTCCATAGGCACATCTACTTACTCATAAGTTCCTTAGAAATACAAATTAGGGCTAGGGTATATGCATTTTCACCTTATTTGCTTTAATCACAAGAAGCAGTGTGAAATCCATTGGTCAACAAAAGATAGGTCACCTTATTTAAACGAAATTAGGATAAGACAAATTTTCAAAATCTTTACTAGCAATGGCTATATGTTTGCATATTCTTGGTCTTTCATACAAAGTAAATCATGAGTCTTTATTTTATGGAATTGAAAACAGAAATATTGAGAAGTTAAATTTTTTTTTAAATGATACAAACATATAGTATAGGCTAAAGTCAAGGACTCTTATTGTTTTCAGTATTATTTTCTCTGCGCTAAGAATATTTTATTAATAAAAGTTTACTTCATTTACGACCTTGAACAGAGAGCATAAGTTGAACCAGAGAATTAATTTAGGTCAGTTGAATTATTATTATGAATTATTATTCATTATTATTATGAATTATTATGAAGCTGTAACTGTTAACAAAATGACTCAAAAGCAAAATAAAAAATAAAACAAAGACCTAGAACTTTTTAATCAAATGAATAAAGTTTCCTCTATTTACCTTCTCATAAGAAGCATAAGAAGCATATAATAGACACCATTTTTTGTTGTGTTTTGCTTTTCTCCACTTAGCCATCCATCTGCCCTTCTTGCAATGGCACTCTGGTTATCTTCTGGGGAGGCATTTCTACCTGTCAGCCCATGTAAGGTGGTGCTGTTAAGTGTACCCTGCACCCTACCCTTCTGGTTAATCAGAACCACACTGGGGATCTTTATTTCAGTTACTAGGAAAGGAGTTGAATCTTTTCTTCTGAGTCTAAAGCTATGAAGATATAAGTCTAAAACTGCTGAAAATTCTCATAAAATCAAAGGAAGGAGCTTTCTGACAATGTTATTTAACTCCCCCAGCAGAAAAACAGAACTGATAGAACTTTGGTTTGTAACAAAAGACAAGGACCAGACTGACCTTCCTATGAGAAGCCATAACAACAAAAAAGTGGACATAATATGTGAAACAATGATTTTTTTTCAAGATACTGGACATCAGGCAATAAAGTACAATGATCCCTGAGAAATGAGGGAAAAAACAAGGTATGCCCTGCAATTGTCCTAGGCTATTGTCTTAGAACAATTTCCAGACTGGGACTCACAGAGAGGGAAACAAAAACAGAGGCTGGCAGACTGCTGACTGAAGGAGACCAAGAAAATTTGAGTTTGTAAGATAGAGTGCCAAATATCTGAGATTTGTACAGATAGCTCCGGAGATCATCTGTGTACCCCTTGCATATTCAATGGCATACTGTTAAGTACATACATGCAAAAAAAGTACTTACCTCTGTGTAAGAACCACCCATTAGAGGGAATAGTACAAATGTTCACTACAGGACTAGGAATAGACCTACAAACCAGACTAGATTTCACAATTCACGGAGATGTGGATAGAGTACCTAGAATAGTCTTGACTCAGTAGAGGGAAATAATTTTAAACTAAATATGACACTGGCCCTGTCTTACAAATCTCAAAAAGCAAGACCTGAAAGAATTAAACTGTTGCCCAGCAACTTAACTGCATTCCAAAAAAAAGCTCAAGAATATGTATATGAGTGCAAAAATACCTCGCATCCCACAAGGTAAAATTCACCATCTATGGTATCCAATTAAAAATTAGCAGGCATGCAAAGAAGCAGGAAAATACAACTTATAATGGGGAAAAATAAACAATAGAAACTGACTCAGAAATAACACAGGTGTTAGAATTAACAGACAAGGACATTGACAATTATAACTGTATGCCTTATCTTCAAAAGTTTAAGTAGAAACATGAAGATATCAAAAAGACCCAGACTGAACATCTAGAGATGAAAACTGCAGTGTCTGAGATGAAAAATACACCATGTGTGATTAATACATTGAGATAAATAAACGCAGATTAGACATTGATGAAGATGAGACGAATGATTTGAAGAGTTCACCATAGAAACTACCCAAAATGAAAATGAGGAGAAAATGGGGGAAAAAAAGAAAAGGGCATCAGTGAGCTATGGAATCTATAAAGAGGTAACAAAAAAGTTATAAAAATGTATCTAATCAAAAAGCAGTGTGTTTATCAAGGTTAGAGGATATGTGATTGATATACAAATATCAATTGTTTCTATATACTAGGAACAAAAATAATTAAAATTGGAAGACAATATAATAGCACCAGAATACAAATTACTTGGAGATAAAGCTAATAAAAGTTGTGTAAGTCCATATACTGAAAGCTGAAAACACTATTGAGAGAAAGCGTAAGTCTTAAAAATGATAGAGATATAGTGTGTTGATGGGTCAGAAGACCTAATATTGTTAAGATGTCAATTCCTCACAAATTGGTGCATAGTTCCAATGCAGGCCCAGTCAAAATACAAGCTGTCTTTTTTAATAAATAATACAAGCTAATTCTAAAATTCCTATGGTTGCAAAACAAGTTTCTCTCTCTCTCTCTCTCTCACACACACACACACACACACACACACGAATTAATGGGCCAACACTACCTAGTCTCAAGACTTATTGTAAAGTTACTGTTATCAAGCTAATCTAGCAGTGGGATAAAGATGGACAACTGGATTAATGGAAGAGAATAAAGAGTTGAAAAATACATGTGGGCATGTATGGATAACTTAGTTTAACAAAGATGCAATGGAGAAAGAATAGTCTTTTCAGTAAATGGTGCTGGAATAATTGGATATCCATTTGCAAAATAGTAAACAAACAAACAACTTGGGGATCCATATGTTAGACATGAATATGTTGCACATATATAAAAATTAGCTCACCATTAATCATATACCTCAATTTAAAATGTAAATCTCTAAAACTTCTAGAAGAAAATATAGTAAAAAATCATGATCTCAGGGTTGGCAAAGATTTTTTTAAACAGGGCTAAAACTCAAACTATACAAGAAAAGCCAATAAATTGGACTCCAAATTAATTTTTTGTTAAGCTTTCCAAAAGGCACTATTATGAACAAGCCCTTTAATGAGAAAATATTTGCAAAACACACATCTAACAAAGGACTTGTATCTCAGAGTCTGTACAAAAAATAAGAAGGCAAACCACCCAATTAAATTTTGAAAAGTACTAAACATTTGAACAGATACATCATCAGAAAGATTTACAGATGGCAAGTAAGCACATGAAAAGATACTTCATATCATTAACCATTAGGGAAATGCAAATCACAATGAGATGATACCATCCATCTACTAGAGTGGGTAAAGTAAAAAGAGATTGACAGTATCAAGTGTTGGAGAAAATGAGAAGAAACAGGAGGCCTGATACACTGCTTGCTGGTGAGAATGTAAAATAGGATATCCATTTGATAAGACGCTTGGGCCATTTCTTTAAAAGTTTAATTTGTACCTACCGTATAATAGAGCTATTCCACTAACAGCTATTTATCCAAGAGAAATAAATGCACATGTCAATTAAGTTTTTATGTCTATATTTATTTATGCTGACAGGAAATACGAAGTTGCTGGGTCAAAGGACAAAACAATGATTTACTCACAGAGCATTTCCGTGCAATTTCTCTGTACCCCAATATTTCATGAACTAACACAATGAGGACCTAATGTTTCTGTGCATGGACAGGGATTTGTACCACAGGAGAGAAACTTAGAAGTTATGAATCTCAAGCAATAGGCAAATGTACCCCTTTTTCTCCTCTAGAGAGAGAGCAAGCTTGCTCTGGAGTGTATAGAATGTAAGCAAATTCTCTTTGGGAAGGGGAAAGAAAGTCTCTAGGTACATTACCTTTTGAAACGGAAATGAATGATGGCCTAAGGGAGAGATAAGACTTCATATCTCTCTAGTTGTCTCTATCTCTAGGCTTGCTACTTAGTTATCTCCAAACCCAAATGCTGGTCTTCTTTGCTCATAAAGCCCTGACCAGGCAGAACAGTGAAAATATTTATGGAGCATTGTTTCCCAACAATGTCCATACAAAACTTGTACGTGAATGCTCATGGCCCAAAAATGGTCACAATACAAATGTGAATCTAATGTGAAATATAATGAACAGACAATTGTGTTAAATCCATGCAATTGAGCACCACTTAGCAATAAAAAGAAATGAACTAATGAAATATACAACCACATGGATGAACCTCAAAAAATTGTGCTGAATGAGAAATGCAGACCAAAAAAAAAAAAATTCATAGTGGATGATTTCATTTATATAAAATCCTAGAAAATGCAAGTTAATTTATAGTGACAAAAAGCAGCAGATCAGTGGTTACATGGAGACAGTGTGAAGAAGGACGGGGATGCGTAGGAGGGAAGGATAAAAGGGTGCAAGGAAACTCTTGTGTGTATATGTTCATTATCTTGATTGTGTTGATGGTGTTTCTAGAGTTTTTACATACGTCAAAACCTAGCAAATGGTATATCTAAATATGTGCAGTTTATTTAACATCAGTTTTACCATGACACTGCTGTTTAAAAAAAACAGAAAAAGCCCCTCTAGACTTTAAAAATTATTTCTTTGAGTTTCTGGATTATAGATACATGGGGAGAGAAAAGAGCAAGTAGAGCTTCTCCTCCTGTCAGGGAGATTAAAGCCCGCAGTGCTCAGTTCCTCAGACTCACACTTAACCTGAGGTCTGTAGCTAGACTAAAGTGACCTCGGCCTGGGGTCTGGCGAAACCTGGGGCAGGAAGACTCCACAGGACTGACTGAACTGTCATTTTTGATGAGACTCTACTAACTTCGTATAGTGAAAAAAAAGTAGACAGGAGAAACTTCCAGTTCACTCACAATTCTGCGATTTGTTGTTGATCTCGTGTCATTTAGCTTTTCCTATTATAAGGTTTTTATTTTTTGTCCTAATTTTTAAATAAAAATAAGACAATTGCTATGCAATTACTTGGTTTTGATGAATCCCACAGCCCATTTTATGTATTTTAATATTTAACCCGCAGAACAGTGTTGCAAGGTATCATTGTTTCCGTTTACACATTCAGCTGGAGACTGCTCACTGTGCCCATCTCTTTAAACTAAGAACACATTAGCCAACTTAATACTTATGAGGGTCACCTTGGCCTCTTCTCCTGGCACCTCCCATTGGCTAAACCCAAGTGTCAGGCAAAGGGCAAGAGTCCTGATAATGCAGGTTCCAAGGGTCAGGGCCCACAACAAATAAAAGTAGAGAAAGGGTGGAATAAGGGTAGGGCCAGAGATAAGTCCATTTCCCAGCTCCTACTTACAATCCTAGATACCTCTACATACTCCCTAGCAAAAGCTAAGTTGTTCCTTAAACTAGATCAGTCTTTAGCTATTGTTTGGAAAGAACTTCCCCTTGTGTTTGAAACCTGAACTACAGGTTTGAATCATGGTTTTGAACTGTGTTCTTGAGCATGATATTCTCTGACTTTAACTTTCTTCCTCTGTAGAACGGGTATATTGAAATGCCTGACAGGGCGGGATTCGATAAATGTTAGCTCTCCTTTCCCCTTTCACTTAGATTCTCAGCTCTGACACATGACAAATACATACATTTTTCTTTTTCTGCTTCTCTTCTGTTTCTTGTTTGTGGTTATTCATTTTCAAGACCTTTTGCCAAACTGTACTAATGTTTATCACTCTATTTTCAGGTGAGTTTACTGCAAGAGAACTAAAATTGAAATGAATATTAGTTTTGTGCCACTGTGCTGTCCATATATCAGGACATTGTGATTGACTTTAATTTTCCAATTGATGTTAAATTAACATTGTTATTACAGGTAATAACAATAAAAAAAAACGCTGAAGAAGGTAGATCCTTGTGGTAAGTGAATAATGTGTTAGAACCATGTCTAGATATTCTCACCTCTTTAAGTGCTCAATTTTGCTGTGGGACTTTCTGCCATATTGATGCAATTCTGTCAGCCCTGCTCCCAGAGGCAAATTTACAATTTTTCTTTTGAGATGCACTCGATTCTTGTTATTTGTTAATTCTGTATTTTTGAATTCACCTACTTGTTAAGCTTTATTTGTAACCCCAAAATTAATACCCCAGCATTTTCACCATCACTCCCAGACATGTGCAGAGCTGCATAAATCTGAGTGGCCCACTTGACTTACACATTCCCGCAGGGGTTGGAAATGAGGATGGTCTGCCTTTTTGTTGCCGTTCTCACTGTAAATAGGAATCCTTCTTGTAGTCTATTTGATACGATGTTTTGTTTTGGTTTTGTATTTTACGCTTTTTGGTGATGATTTCGTTGTTTAAAATGGTTCCCAGGTGTAGTGCTGAAAAGCCATTTAGTGCAAGTAGACGGTGGTGTGCCTCACGGAGATAGTGCGAGTGTTAGATAACCTGTCTTTAGGCATGAGTTCAATATTAATGGATCGACAACAGTTTATAGTCAGAAAAAGGAAGAAGAAATTCCCCAGTCTGATGTGAGGCTGCTCCAGAAAGTGCTAAAGTAACATCTATGGTATGCGATGAAGCTCTGTGAAGTGGCTGTATTTGTGGATTCATGAGATGACAACTGATTTCAAAAATGTAGTGGATGGCATTGTTGTGAAGCTGAAAGCCAAAGGAAATTTATGGTCACATTACTCAGGGTCAGGAAAATGTTTAACCATTCTTGGCTAATGCTGGCTGGCTCCCACATTTCAAAAGATGATGCAATGTGAAACGTGTTAACCTTGCAGATGAGGCAGGCTCTGCAGAGGAGGATGCTGCAGAAGACTTTAAAAACTACCTGCTAGGTGGTACACAGGGAAAGAGTTATGTGGAAGAACAGGTTTTCAATACTGATGAGACTAGATTTTTTGATAAGGACATTGGCAAATCCATATAATGCAAGTGGCATTTTGGTTGAAGAAAATTTTGTGGCAGAGGCTCATAGAAGTCTCATCTTTATCCTAAGAGCGATAGTTCAGAGTTCATGACAATTTTATAGAACATAACTACTACAGATAGGGAGAATCAACTATACCTATTTAATCACCTTCCTTTTTTTCTCTACCAAATTGAATTTCTTTGCTACTTTATATCAGTGAGTAATCGTTTTTATAACTATTAGGTATTCATTTCTCTGAACAATGCAATGGATTTTTGTTCACTTCTTATCTATTCCATGTATGAAAAAAAATCGACACTTTAGGACTCTATGCTTAGAAAATTAAAATATGCAGACTAAATGTAGTTAAGACTTAAAATGCTTTTTCTCTGTGGCCATATCAAAATCCAGGTGGATAGTTTTCTAGTAAACACATGAGCCTGGCTTGGGGCAGGGTGTTTGTCTTCTTAGATATTTCATTGGTCCTAGAGGCATAGAACTCTATCATACATGTGGGGTTGGGAGAACCAGAGTAATGAACGCTAGTGTTAGAGGCTCCTTGCCTGAGAGGAAGACTTACACACACAGGACATCAGGGACATGAGTTAATGGGATCTGTAAGGTAATTAGACTGGTGCGTTACTATACTTTTATTTAAAGACTTCATGAGTAACCAGTGTTTATTATTCTTGTGGTAAATAGTTATGGTTGTTTCACTTCCTTTTCTTATATTTAATAAGTATTTTCCTTAGTCTTGCCTCTTATAGTCATGATTTAAGCACTTTACATTATAGAAGACAACGTAGTCGTTGAACAGGTAAATAAGATCACATGATATCTTAAGCTGTTGAGAAATGTCATTTCAGTTTTTCAAACTTATTATTAACCATCTGCTAAGTTATAGCTGCAAAACTAACCATATGTTTAAATCATTTCTATTATTCAGTATATACAGTAAAAAAAAAAAAAATTCTTCAGCTGCTATTGTCCAAAAACCCTATGGAATGCTTCTCAAGATATTTTCAGGTCATTTATCTTGAGGCAACTTAGTTATAGTGATCAATAAGGAAATATCTCCTTGTGTTACACTGAGTAATTTTAAAGCAATGGCTTTATATCTGCTTTTAGCTTTTAGCTTTTAATTATTCAACTAATTTTAGTGAAATTTAGAGTCTTTACAGATATAATGTATGTAAAACTGAAGCATATTATTTTCATTTTCTAAAAGTTTCTTCTAATTATATTTCTGGCAAGTACATAGTTTTTCATACTGAACTTGGTAAAGACTTAAACTGTTTTTACTTTATATAGAAACTTTTATTAGTCTATTGCCAAGAGCATAATGTTTGATTTATTGGTTTCTAGTTTTGCTAACTTATAATTATCACTTATAACTACTAAGAGAAATAATTTAAAATTTCCATTTGAGCATACCCATGTTCATAGCAGCATTATTCACAATAGCCAAAAAGTGGAAGCAACCCAAGTGTCCATTGACAAATGAACAGGTAAACAAAATGTGGTATGTAGACATACCATGGAATATTATTCACTCTTAAAAGGGAAGGAAATTCTGACACATGCTACAACATGACTGAACCTTGAGGATATTATGCTAAGTGAAATAGTCACAAAAAAATACCGTCTGATTCCACTTATATGAGGGACCAAGAGAAGTGAAACTCATAGAAAAAGAAAGCAGAATCGTGGTTGGGGGGCGTGGGGATAGGGAATTGTTATTTAATGGGTAGAGTTTCAGTTTTGCAAGATCAAAAATTCTGAAGGTTAGTTGCTCAACAATGTAAATATGTTTAATGCTACTAATCTGTACACTTAAAAATTGTTAAGAAGGTAAATTTGCTATGTGTATTTTACCACAATTAAAATGAAGAAAAATCATTTGAAAGGATCAGTGAAATGATTAGTTTATTACTTTGACATTTTATAACATTTTTAAATAAGTACCAATGTTAAATTTCTTTCTACCGCTAAAATCTCATGAAGAGATAAATGATTTTCCCAATGAAGTAAATTTTCCCTGTATGTATGTGTGTGTGCATGTGTATATGGGTATGCTTATTTTATAATACCAACCATATTTGTGCTACTTATTCAAGAATAAAACTTTTCCCAGGGAAAGTGCATAATAAGTCCTTCATTTCTATTTAACAAAATAATGGAAACCATTGCGTGTGACCTTAAAGCTTGTTTGTGATCATGTGATCCTGGGTCTGTACTCAATGGTGCTGAAAATTGGGTGAGTTATTCCTCATTGAGGGTTATCAGTTATGCCTGGTAGTATTTAATAATTGACTAGCCCCGTCTTCGTGAATCTTTTCAGGATTCATTGTCCCGATGTCTCTGAATGTACTTTTTATTGCCTCCTCTGTTCCCTGATCTCTGCTTTCCCTATCTCTATTTTCCTCCACCCAACAAATGCCTCCTGATATGGATGTTTTCCAACATTCAGTCCTTGGATTTTTGCTATTCTCAGTATATGCTCTTTCTGAACATAACTCATTTACTCTTGTAGCTGTAACTCTTACCTGGAGGGAAATGGACCAAGCCGCTTGGTCTCTTTCCTGAGGCTCTATGGTAAGCTTAATCAGAGTTAGGCTATAATTCAGGGCTAAAAAAATTCCAAAGCATCAATAAAATAGAACCAATCATATTCTTATTATTTATTTAATAGACATTTGTTTTTTTTTAAGATTTTTTTTTTATTTATTTATTCAACAGAGATAGAGACAGCCAGAGAGAGAGGGAACACAAGCAGGGGGAGTGGGAGAGGAAGAAGCAGGCTCACAGCANTGGTAAGCTTAATCAGAGTTAGGCTATAATTCAGGGCTAAAAAAATTCCAAAGCATCAATAAAATAGAACCAATCATATTCTTATTATTTATTTAATAGACATTCTTGAGTACTTAGTATATGTGATGGAAGCTAAGGATACAACATCTATAAGAAACCTAAGATTTGGAAAGGAAGAGAAGTAAACAAATCATTTTAGGACAGTGGGATAATATTTACAGTAAGATGATTTATGGGCAGTTAATAGAGAAAAGGAATTTTAAGCAACGTGTACTGGTAAGCGTTTAAAAATTAGTTCTATGGAGGAAAAAACCCAACTCCTTACCCCGATTTGTAGCAGTTGATTATTCCCTGGTGCAAATACTTCTACCATGGATGATTTCAGTCTGTCAGCCAGATACCACGGAACATAGACCTGGAAAGAAACGGCCTGTTTGAAGCAGCTCCAGCATAACACTATTTTTATGTCAGTCTAGGGATACAAAAAGGAAGGCTTCCTGAAGGAATCCACATTTGAAATGAAATTGATGGAAAAATAGGAGTTAGCTAGATAAACGGATGGGCAGGGACATAGATTCTGTTAGCAGAAACACCATATATATACCATGCATTTCCTATCTCACATACTGAACCTTCAGTTAAATTAATTAGTAACTAAAATATCTGTTGGTTTCCCATGGTATCTTTGTTCTTTAAATAAACCATAAACTCCAGAAAGAAAAATTCTTTTTACAAAATATAATCTTTTGTGTGTACCCACTAATCAAACCACGGTTCAGTGTGAAGCAACTCAGTATTTGTTAGTTCTCGTGGTTAACAGATGTGCAAATTATTGTGGTAACCTGACATACACTAAGCAATTACATAGGTAATATGATACAGCATTAATTGTGTGCCCTTTATAGGCTACTAGCATTGTGCACAGGTTCCAGGCACTGTGATAGACGTTGGGGATATAGTCTCCATCTTTGAGAAGATTGTAGTATACTTGAAACAGACAAGCCTGTGTGACTTACAAAGATTGCCAATCTGTATCCTATTTTGGAGAGGTACTATTTATGACAAGCATACAGAGATTTATGGCAGTTGCTTGATTCCAATATTAATACAATGTTAATAAGAATACTAATAAAAATAAGTTATTTAGAAATTCACCTGCCCAATATTGTATGGAAAAATGATAATCCTTGCTTCTCCTCAAACCATATAATAAGGATACAGTGTTCTTGTGGTTAAGAGTAAGGCTGTGATTTATAATTTGGAAGTAACTACATGTGGTCAGAAGGTTACAAGTCCGGTTTTGCTACTTATGTGATCTTATTTTTTTTTCCTTTTTCTTTTGCCCCCCCCATTGAGTTAATTAACATATCCATCATCTCACATATTTACCCCCCTCCCTTTTTTTTTTTTTGGTGAGAACATTTAAGTCCTTAAAAATATTTAATTAACCTTCTCTAGGCCTCAGTTTTCTCTAATTCACCCAGTAAATAAGGATAAAATGACATCTACCTGTTAAAGCACTTTGGAGAATTAAATAAAATCATGAATCCAGTGTTCAGCATGCAGCTAGAAATCAAATACACACTTTGACTCTAACGACTCTGCAGGCCTAAGATACTCACTAAGCTAGATCTCTCACCCAGCATATTGTTACAGTGGTGATGATGAAAAACAGGTAATATTTTTAAGTAATTTGGTTCCTATCTATCTGGTTCCTGTTAATATTTTTTAATGTGAAGTTCCATTTATGTTTTCACTTGAACCTTAGATCTCTGAGATCCTTTTGGGCTTTAGAGACCTAAGACTCCACACGCAGTGGTAGTAAATGTTCTAGTGTAAGGGAACAACAACAGGACATTGATCTAATTTTCTCATAAACTTGCTGACTGATTTGAATTGATCAGTCTCTGAATCTCAATTTCTTCAGGTGTAGAAGGAATGGTTTTGACCAGACAATTCTTGATATGCCTTCTAACTTTAACATTCTGAAATTTTGATCCATTGCTCACGTACAGGTTAGGAGAAACATGACTTAATAGCACTTCATTTGAACAAGTGATATGACTTCCAAAAATGCTAATGTAAGCCCAAACGTCTACTGACTGATGAGTAGAAAAAGAAGATGTGGTGCACGCATGCACGTGTGCACACACACACACACACACACAGGAATGTTATTCAGCCATCAAAAAGAATGAAATCTTGCCATTTGCAATGATGTGGATGAAGCTAGAATATATAATGCTAAACGAGATAAGTCAGAGAAAGACAAATACCATATGATTTTACTCATATGTGGAATCTAAGAAACAAAACAGATGAATATATGGGAGTGAAGGAAAAAGAAAAACAGAAAAGGAGAGAGGGAAGCAAACCATAAGAGGCTCTTAAAGATAGAAAACAGACTGAGGATGGATGGAAGGATGTGGGGTGGGGGATGGCCTAGACAGGTGATAGGTATTAAGAAAGGCACTGGTTGTGTTGAGCACTGGGCCTTGTATATAAGTGATGAATCACTGAATTCTACTCCTGAAACCAATATTGCTCTGCATGTTAACTGACTAGAATTTAAATTTTTAAAAAAATTAAATGCTAATATAAACTTTGATGGATTAATAAAAGCACAGCCCATTAACAAATGAAGATCTGTTAAGAAGGGCGCCATCAGTGTGGAGGAGGTCCTCCAATTTCATGTTGGGTGTAGATGAACTGACATAAGAAATCAGCACTGTTTAGCTTGGATGAGAGAAGACTAAAGTCTGGAGGCATGATAACTCTCAGTAAATAGTTTAAATGCTACTACATTGAGAAATGACTTGTTAAAATCTGTGACTATGATAGGGCAGAACCAAAGAGTCAGGCATTAAATTCCAGAGAGGTGAGTGCTAGGAAATATCATGACTAAAGAGGTAATGGCTGGTTGATATGTGTGGTGGAGTTCGACATGCAGATTCTATGATTTATGACTATATTTTGCCAGAGAACATCCCTAACTATCCTCATTCTAGAATTTTCCTTCTGGTTTCACTTGGCCTTTCCTATTTCCTACTATTTCACTTACTTTGGAGATAAACTTCATGTCTATCCTTTTCTTAAAGATTTTTTTAAAGTTTTTAAATTGACATGTAATTTATACACACTGAAATGAAGATCTTAAACCTAAAACTTGATGAATTTTGAAAGGTGAATGCACCCATTTAACCCATACCCCACCCAAGATATAAAACATTTCCAATACTTCAGGAAGTTCCCTTGGATCCCTTTCCATTCATTCTCTTTCCTCAGAAATAACCACTGTCCTGATTTTTATCCATGGATTATTCTTTTCTTCATATAAAGGTAATTACACAAGATGCATTCTTTTGTATCTGACTTTTACCCAGTGTAGTTTTTTAGAGACCCATGTTGTTCTTTTTATTGCTGAGTAATATTTCATATTTCAATATTTCAAATAATTTTCATTCATAGCACATTTAGTTTATCTATTCTCCAAATGATGAATTTGGGGTTGTTTTCTTCTTTTTGGATATTGAAAATAAAGGTGTTATGGACATTTCAAAAACAAGTCTTTGTGTGGACATAAATTTTCATTCCTCTGGAGTAAATAACAAGCAGGGAATTTATTGGGTCATGGTGTGAGGGCCTGTTTAACATAGGAAACTGCCTAAAAGTTTTCTAAAGTTGTAGTATTTTATAATCCCACCAGCAATGTAGGAGAGTTCCAGTTGTTCCACATCCTTACTAACATTTTGTATCATTAGTATTTTCAATTTTAGTTGTAAAGTGGTATCTCATTGTGGTACACTGTTAGGTTTCACTAAACAAAAATTTTTTTTTCATAAATTTGTGAAACTCTTAGAATTTTGACCTCTGCAAACTACAATTGCTTTAGGTTTTGTAAGCCCTTGATGGGCTGCCATTACCAGTAAGTTTGGGACATAATGAGAACAGAGAGCAAATTTTTATCATGGAAGGAGGTTGGAGAGGGTCAGGATGGACACAGCAGTTCTTGCTTCAGAGGATCTATGAAGCCTGTGAAATTCTTTGGAGTATTGTGAGGTGTGTCAGTTTATGTGTATGTGTGTCTATGTATGAGTGTGTGTGTATGTGATTTTTACTGTAGAAAGAGCCATGAAAGTCTAAAAGTGGTCCATAATCTGCAGAAAGAAATAATTATGTATATAAATGATGCTTGGGAATATTGTTTCCAATTTTTTCTACATACATTTTTAATATTACATGAGCAATTTATTAATATTTGCAAGAATTCAAGTAAATACAACATATTTGTTATACATTTCATGCTCTTCCTTTCTCATCGCTCCAGCTCCCTGCAGAACTAAAGAAAAACACCGATCCTGCTCAATATCACACAATTTGCTCCAAAGCATAAGCTTTGCTCGGCTGCTATAATGTGTTAGAACAGAGAGCCTTGCTCTAAGGGCAGTTTCATCAACACTAAGAAAGCTTACTGTTCCTGTTTGTCTGATCCCGTGAGAGTTGAAAGGTCTTAGAATTTTTACTCTCCAAGCAGAAAGAAAAGGTGGAAAGGCCCGTTTAGTGGCCTGGTCCTGTGCCAATGAAGGATTACCTTCTCAATAGCCCTGTATATAATTTTCAGTTTAACTTTAGAAATTTTAAATTATTGAACGTGAACTGCTTGCTCTAGGAGACCATTTCAGAGAACAAGTAACTCCTTCGGCTTATCTTGTTCTAGGTTCAAATTTAAATGTAAAGCATTCTAAGCACTGAAAGCTAGATAAATCCTGATAAAAGGCAGTGGTTTAGATTAGGGTTGACAAGTATGTGTTACTGACCCTCTATTCTTCAAGTTCCCATTTCAAAAATAGTGAAGATTCATCCCTCTATGTCAGAGGAGTTCACTTGTATTTACAGTAAAATAAAAGCGTCTTGACTTTATAAAATTGGGCTTGAGAGCTTCCCTTCCGTTTCCTGTAAATCGGTGGCAAAATCTGTACTTGAGCACGGAAGAGGCAACAGTGGTCTTGATTTTGTTGTAAAGTAGCAGGAGCCTAATGTTGGCATCTACACTGGATGTGGTGTCTTCTGGATTGCCACCTGAACTTTGCTCTTTCCCTTTTGGGGCTGGTTTGATATGAGAAGCAAGGATTGCAGAGCCATTTTCACTTTTATTTTATGTAATCAGCCTTGATCACCATCTTCTTTTCTTGGCAACTGCCTTTCTGAAACTCCTGCTTCCAGACACTTCTGCAGTCACATGAGCAGAATAGTTTGCTGTAGGTCTGAGAGCAAAACTCCAGAGCTCCCAGATTTGTGTAGGTGTAAATCTTACTGTGTCACTTTTCCTTGTGCAGTACAAGATTTATATTATTGCCTTTACTTTTCTTCCTCTTGCTTTCTCCTTGACTCTCAGCAGTCTAGTTTCTGGTCCATTGAAATCACATCCTTATTACCAATTCTAAGTGTATGATCTCATTACTTATCCTTCTGGAGTTCATCATTGCCTTTCTTTCTTTTTCCTCCTTGAAATCACACTTCGGGATCCAGATGTGTAATTTTTCCCCCTCCATTCTAGCTCTTTATTTTAGATGGATCTTTTGACCTTTGTGACAACTTTTTGTTTTTGTTTGTTTGTTGTTTTTACTTATCTCAATTATCATCATTTTCTGGGAGAGAGTTTCTTTGTATTGGAAAAATTTGTATTGAGAGAAAGCATGTGATTATAAAGCGTATGTCATAGGGATGACTGGTGTATCTGGCGCTCAGCTTTCTAAAGTCAGAAATCTAATCACATCTGTATTCCAGAGTGATAAGATGCTGGCATGTTGAATCATGCAAACGTATCTCACAAAAGATCAGCATATAAAACAAGAATGCAGTTTATTAATTTATAATGAGAAATGTAACTATTAGAAAGGTCAGGTATTTCTCTTTGCCTGACCTGCCCTTCTCTCTCTATAGACAAACTACTTGGGATTAGTGATGATATAATTAGAACGAGGTGTCTTAAATGTGCTCAATGTGTGATAGCAGCCATCTTTGATAGCCTATTGTATCCAGCTATATAACAAAAATATTTCAACCAAATCAGGTTTATGCCTGTGCCTGCCTGGAAAAGGTATCTTCTGTCCTAGGTAGCGTCTGTATTATCATTGTGGGTGTTTGCCTCTGTGGGAGTTTTTTGTTTCTGTCTTTGTTGTTGTTGTTTTTAATAGCCTTTGAATCTTTCCTTCAAATGGCATGTTCTTAGTTGTATCAATAATGTTGATTAGGTTATGGTCAATTCTTGCTAGCCAAAGAGTTTGTCTTTATTGCTATTGTGTTTGCTTTCTTAGCTTAATTATTGGAAGAACATCCCAATGGTTCTTATTTTCCCCATGTTCTTTAATGCCTGTGATAATCACCCATTTGATTACATACAGGTTTGTATTTGTATTTGTATTTGCTATATCCAAACTATTACATTTGGATATCTGGCCCTGAAAATAATACGGCAAAGCTATATGTGTGCATTTAATTCCTCGCCTAGCTACTTCTAAGCACCTGGCAAAATATTCTTTCCTGTTATATTCTAATTCTTTTTGTTTTCTAGTGGTATAGATATGTACATTGGAGAAAAATATTCAGTGTATTTAAGGAAAACTCTATGTTGAAACAACAATGCAAAGCCACAACGTTTGTAGTAATTATGAAATATATTTTTTTAGAAACAAGACATAGCAGACACTGTACTAGAACCAGAGATGAGAATATCATCATATATATCTCTAGGCCCTCGAAGTATCATGGGAGGGGCAAATATATAGCTATGTATAAGGAGGGCAGGGGCTTCTGAGAAATAATATTTGAGGTTTTGTGAAAAGTAGGTAGGATTTTCCTGGTCAGGCTAAAGGAGCACACTGTTCATGTGTTTGGGGAAGTTGAATTTGGCTGTAAGTGGAATACAGAGCAAGATGTGAAGGTGATAAGGCTGGAGAAATCAACAGGGAATTCTAGAAGATCTTCCCTATGCTGATGAAGAATCTTGACTTCTTATAGGTAAACAGAATTGATTGCAAAACAGGAAGACAGATCTGAAGACATGGGTTTGGGAGAGAGCATAGGCCACTGAAACTGACTTCAACCAGAGATGGCCAGTAGATTAAGAGGAGAAGTTGAGAGGTTCAGGGACAAGAATCCTTCCCTTGGTGTGGTGCATGGATCCTTGTATGGGAAAGAATCGAGAGACCTGAGGATATCTCATGGATGTTGGGGAGTATCTATTGCAATGCAGATTTTCTGGAAATCCCTGAAAGTGTTCTGTTGAAAGGTAAACCTTCAGGTAAGCCGGAACAATCAGTAAAGGAACTCTCCGACCCCCATCCCCCAACCCCTCGGTCATGTCTGGAGCACAGTCTCGCATCCATGAGTCAAGAAGTATAATGACTGCAGTTGTAAAGATCATCATGATAGCTATTAATCCATCATACCCACAGGCCTCTGTCACTTATTTCTAGATGCACTTGAGGCACTTGATACATGCTTTAACTGCTTCCTGCCCATGGTGTGAACCCCGATCCATAGAAGTAGGTGACAGATTGGGGCGCCTGGGTGGCACAGCGGTTAAGCGTCTGCCTTCGGCTCAGGGCGTGATCCCGGCGTTATGGGATCAAGCCCCACATCAGGCTCCTCCTCTATGAGCCTGCTTCTTCCTCTCCCACTCCCCCTGCTTGTGTTCCCTCTCTCCCTGGCTGTCTCTATCTCTGTCAAATAAATAAAATCTTTAAAAAAAAAAAGAAGTAGGTGACGGAGTGGAAGCTGAAGGTACTAACATTAATCATGAGCTTTGTCATGTATTTTAAGCATTGTCATGAATTTTGAATTCCAATGCCTTGTGTTTCTTAATTTTGTTTAGTCAAGTCATAAAGTTTCTTTCCATCAACTTCATTTCTTCTAACTCCTCTGCTTTTTTCTTTGGACAGCACTTTGAAAATGATCCTCACCCTTTATAGTTTTCACATGTCCATCTGTTGCTCTTTGCAACAAATTCCTTTCCTGGTTTCAGAGTACCCTTTTAGTGCCCTTTTGTATATCTTTATATATCCTTTGTTCTTTCCCCTGACTCCATCCAAATAACCATCCTCTCTATTTGCTTGCTTCGTTTAATACAGCCTTATCTAACCCTTTGTTTAAGTAATTTACTGGTCTCTCAAACACTTTTTAAATTTAAAGCTTGCTTTAAAAAGAAGTCCTTCCTTAATTAATCTCGTAGCCACCTTCAACAAACTTAGAGTCTACTTCTGAGAAAGGAACTGTCACATTTGAACATCTGTTCACCTTGGGATATATGCTTCTTGAAGCAAGAGATTGTTCCTTCATATTTATATCTTTCCCATATTTTTGGATTTCTAAAATCTCTTAATCTATAATGAATATAAGTCTAATTGAGAAAGATTTGAAACCAATGTCACCAGAATTCTTCAGGTCCTGGCACTATATACCATATGTGTGCATGCATTTTTCTTATGGAGAGGATACATAATTTTAGCTAATTCTTAAAGTTCCCCAAGATGAAAATAAACATGCTTACTTAAGGTTCTAAGAATCAAGATCTTACCTTCAATTTATACAAGGAAGAAGTGTGATTAGACTTTTAAATGAACTTGAAATAATTCATGTATAATTGATATCACTATTTTTCTTCCTTACCCTGTCTGGTTGGTATTAATATTACATTTTATTAAGTCACTGATCATATTCGACAAGACTTTATATTTGTGGACTGCCTTCCCACAATTTTAGCTATTTTATAGTGATTTTGAATGCAGCTCTACTTAAATTTGTTTTTTGAAGAAAACTTTTGTTTTTTTCAAAGAACAAAGTCAAAAACAGGAAAACGGGAGCTTCTGGCAGTGTAGAGGCAAAGTGTGTAATTTTCTAGCCATTCAGCTGCCACCTGCCCTGCCACCAGAGATTCAGTCTAATTATACTCGCTGATCTGAGCCAGCCACAGAAAGAGACATGATGTATGTGAAAGGGGAGGTTCTTTGAAGAGTTAAAACAATCTTTCTTTAAAAGCTGGTTCTGTTTTTGCCTTGATGCATGCTTTAACTGCTTCTTCCTGCCCACAGTGTAAACCCAGGTTCCATAAAAGTAGGTGACAGAGTGGAAGCTGAAGGTACTAACATTAATCATGAGGAAGTCTAATTTTTCTAGCCTTCAGTTCCACCAAGTGACAGGGTGATTTTTACTTTTCTCTTCCAGAATCCTAATGTGCTGGATGATATTTAGGCTTCACACTCTCCTTAAAGTATCCCGATGTCATTCTGACAAATGGCCATGTCTTCTGTAAGATGCCAGGGTTTGGGTGGTGGGCACATCTGGCTTATTTTCTTTTTTTCAGTGAAAGGGAAAGCTTACCTAACTCTCACCTGCCCCGGCTATTATGGGGTCAGTGTTCTCGTTGACCCTATGGAATCAAGGTGTGATTTTCCATTTCTGAGTAAGTGTCAAAAGCTCCCATGGTGATCAACTTATCTGACATAGATATAGCTACTGCATGTTTATCTTGGTGGCTTTTCAACTATTTTCTCACTCAATATTTTAATTTGTATAGATATAATATCAGGAGGGGGCTGTATCAGGTAATCAGTTATGACTTTTGAAGCTCTTTTTTATTCAAAATCTAAGCAAATTTAATTAATAAAAGTGCCTTTCAAGATGCAGGCATGGAACAGGCCTTTTTAGTGAGGTCGGAACGGCCCAGTTCATATCTTTGTTTAATGTCCAAGTGTCTCTTGGGACAAATGACGGTGTCCTTGCTTTAGAAAACAATGCCATCCTTTGGATTAAGTTTTTAAACTTCCTTATCACTAGGAAAATTTAATTTACTTGCTAAATACTAATTTTCCTGTCACTTTCAAGTTTAAGCCTCAAATTGTTCCAATCTAGAGACTTCAGTCAAAACTCACTACAACTTACTTCTGCCTCTTTTCATTATGCAGACTTAAATAAATCTTTTTCCTCAAAGTATTTCTCACCTCCCCACCACATACTATTTTCCTAAATTACTTTGATTAAATAAATATAACTTGTTATATATTTTATAAGAACACTTTAATAGTAAAATCAGGGGATGTGGTGGGCAGCGTTGGATGGTGTATTTATTTTTTAATACTGTGTAACAAATTACCTCAAACTTAGTGGCTTGGAACGAGCTCCCATTTATTAGCTCCTAGTTCTGTAGGTCAGAAGTCCAACACAGCGTGGCTATGCTCAGGGTCTCTCAACGCTGAGATCAAGACAGCAGCTGAATTGAGTTCCTGCCTGGAGGCGCTGGGGGAAAAACAGTCTTCTAAACTCATTCTTGTTACTCACAGAATTCACTTCCTGGGAGGTTATAGCCTGAGGTCTCCATTTTCTTGCTAGTTGTTAGCTGGGGCCACTCTATACTCCTAGAGTTTGCCACATTCCTCGTCACGTGGCCTCCTCTATCATCCCACAAACAAAGGTGCCTTGCTTTTACCTTGGTTTCTTTATCGCTGACATCTAGACTCACGTTTAAAGGGCTATGTGATTAGGTCAAAAACCACCCAGATAAACTCCCTTTGTTAAAGTCAACTGTCTTGGGTCCTTAATTTCATCTGTAAAAATCCCTTCTCAGCAGTACTTATGTTAGAGTTTGATTGTATAACTGAGAGGTTTGTATACACTAGAGGCTGTATACAAGACTTTGGCAGGGAGCACCTTCGAGATCTGTCTACACAGATAGCTAACCTATCAGCCACTGTTAATCATCTTCTCCTATACCACAGCCAGTATGGAAGTTGGAGAGCTACATACTGCTTTTCAGCCTTCTTTCCAGGAGGGTGACTAATGGACCAAGGAAACATTAAGAGGAAATTCACTGGAAGGCTCCTGAGAAACATTTGCTCTCCTGATAAAATAAACAGGTACTCCTGGAGTTTTCCCTTCTTTTATGGAATATAGGTATGATGCTTGGAGTTGCACTAACCATCTGGTGACCAAGAGGTGACAAACATGTATGCCAAGTCAACTGGATACAAGCATGTACACATTTCTGTTGGGGTGATTGATAATGTTCTTGTTTGATAAAACAACGCTAAGGTGGGTGGAGAAAATACAAAAAGTCCTTGAGGGCATTATCGAGGTACTGTTCTAAGCTTAGATCTTTCTACTTCTGGACTTTTTGTTAATTTTGAGAGACAGTCAAGTGTGTTTAGTGACAAGGCTACTCTTATTCGTGTTAAAACATTTCTAATCGATGTAAGGTAAAAGAATGAATTAATATTTATGAGTAGTAACTAAGTACCTGCCTGGTGCTAGGGGTTTTGTACTTTATTTCACTAATCTTCACAATAATTCTGTTAAATAGGAATTAGTATTACCCTGGTCCAGAGTTCTCCTGTCACAGAGATTACAAGTGCCAGAATAGGATTTCAAGACAAATCTATTAGCTCTAAGTACCCATGTTTAATTCACTGCATTATGCTGCATCTCTTAAAGGTTTAATTCTGTTCCTGAGGACCTTCTTACTGCTTCATCATAATAAATTTGGCATTTTTGTACTTATAGATACAGAGCAATATCATATTCAGAAACCTCTGCTATGGACCGAATTTTCTCTCTCCCAAATTTATATGTTGAAGCCCTAAATCCCAATATGATGGTATTTGGAGATGGGGCCCTTGGGACACCATTAGGTTTAGATGTGGTCATGAGGGCAGGATCCTCATGATAAAATTGGTGTCCCTCAAAGAGGAGACACCAGAGAGCGTTCTCTCCTCCTCCTCTTCCTCCTGCTGCTGCCACTGCTGCTGCTGTTCTCTCCTATTTCTTCTTTTCTCTCCCTCCCACCTCCCCACAGAAGGTCTGCCAGCCAGGATGAAAGCTCTCACCAGTACCTAACCATGCTGGCACACTGATCTCAGACTTCCAGCCTCCAGAAATGTGAGAAAATAAATTTCTGTTGTTTATGCCATCCAGTCTCTGGTATTTTGTTATGGTGGCCTGAGTATTTTGTTATGATGGCCTAAGGCAGTGATATCTGCCAGGTCCTGCTTCTTCCAAACCAAGGTCCCTAAAGCCAACCTAAAATTTGTATATGGTAAATATTGACCATAGCCTTCAATTCTTGCAGACTTCCAAGCTTTTCTATCTTTGCTTCACAGCCAGATGCATTTAAATCTTTTACTAGGTGCAGAAGAAATTGCTGAAGGCAAGAAAACATATTTAGATATCTATCCTTCCTGAAAATACATCTGCTTGGGGACTATCCTCTCAAGTTTGTCCCTTGGAGAGGTCTCTACCCATTGTGGGCACTTCAGAAAAAGCATAACTCACTTCTGTAAAATCTTGATCTCTGCCTCTTAGACCACTCTATTATTCATATTTCTTAGAAGGAAAGATCCCTGGGGTTGTGAAACTGCAATCTGAATATTGAACTTATCATAGCTGCTGTCACCCATGAGCTATATCCTCAGGAGACACTCCAGCAATGTGCATTCACATTTTCACTAGCTAGAGCACTGAACTCCAATCCCTATCTTATCTTTTATCCAATGAAGCTGGACTAAATCACAAGTGAGCCTCAACAACACTTTTACCTCCATTACATAATGACCCAGCCTAAAGGCAGAAAAAGCCTTTTCTCTTCCCACTAAATATGCATATGATTTTGTCCTTAGCTTCCACTCTAAAATCAGGAAGAAAAAAATGGGAAAGAAGACAAGGAGAACTTCATCTCACACAGATTGGAGTACCCTAATTGTGTCTCCTGCCTTTAACCCTACACTAATCCCATAAGGCTTCTTAGTAGAAGGTACCCTTATCCAATATTCCTTCTTACCCTCCTCAACTCCATTTTAAATGGAAATGAATTGGGAGAGCTCTTCAGAGAAAAATAGAAATAAGCACCGCCCCAAAAGAGTGGTTTCGTTCTAGTTCAATGCATAATTCCATTTACTACAAGCTGCACTTCCCTATATTCTGACTTCATTGTCTCCTTAGAACTACATTTGGCCATTTCTTTAAGAGGAAGATAAGTGTGGAAATGAGGAGTAAAGAAAAATTTGAGCTCCCACTTCTGCAATGATTTTTAAAATCTTAAGCCACATAGCCCTTTATTCTAATAAAAGCTTACCTGGGACCCCATTTCTGTAAATCTAGTAAGTTCAGAGATTCTCTGGTTGAATCGAGGAGTAGGAGACACCCTAGACATTGGAGCCTCGTTGGCAACAACTGAGTTCGAGGTTAGAAGATGTGACCAGTAGCTGATCCAGGACCATGCTCTTACAATGTGAGCAGAAAATGGGCCATGGGGATGGGGAAAAGACTGGGCTTGTGCTTCGGCAGATTCATGACTAACTTTTGTCTACTCACTTTGGTAGGGTTGACACATGCCGTGTAAAGGGAGAAGCTAAATCCTGTTGAGCTGGTGGATGAAACTTTTCCCCTCTGCGTAGAATTTCTTTAGGCAGGAGCTTCTCTGGTATTCAGACACTCCTGGCCTGCTTCAGTTATCGGTGAAGGAAAAAAAGAGAGGTGTGAGATACTCCAAGTAGGCTGCAGTTCCTCCCCATACGGTACTCTCCTCCATACTATAATGAGAACCAAACTCAAAGAATTTTAGAAAGTCTGACCGTGAGTTTCTTAAGGTTGCAGAGCTTCCCTGGTACACAGGGCAGAGGATAGAGAGATCAGTGTTAACTGCTTAGTCCCCTTCCAGGTTTCTTTTGCAACCTCCAAGGATCTGTTGATTTTCTTGATACCAGTTCTGTTCTTGCACCTGAGTAATTAGGGGCAGAGGCTGACCCCACTGTTGCATAAAAGTAACTGATGTCAGTAAAGTTGGCCCTTTATGTTACTCAGGTGTAGAAAGTCCTCTGTTTCACACTATATCATAAATTATCCACCTACAGGCAGATTCTGAAATTGTCTTTCCCCATTTCAGTTAAAGTTCATGGAGTTTGATGCGTGGGTTTAGTATGGGATTAATTCCAAAGTCACGAACTTAAACCTTCTTACACATGGGATTCTGTGTATGGCATTTTGTATTAAGATTGAATCTGATTAGGACATAGATATGTCTCCAGAGTAGTGGTTGCAGAAGCAGTTCTCCAACACATTTCTCAATTACCACTAAGCCACCTCCTTACAAAGCCCTGTTGTTGTGGACTCTTTTTGCTTTGCCCTTTTGATTACTATTTACTTAAATTTGACTTTCCTGCTACTCTAATCAGTCACAAGTAAAAAATACAAGCACACAGAACTATGTGAAAATATGCCAAAAGTAAATGAATAGGTACACATTTAGAGTTGTGAATTTGAGAATACATAGATAGGAGCTAGAATTTATTTGAACTTCAATCTTACCGAGGGTCCAGTTGCTAAACCAACTCACTAACGTGGAGCTGAATCTGAATTGTATTGGCTGGCAAACAATATACTTTTATTGCATAAACTAGGCTATGCTAACAGTATAAAGAACACTGCTCTAGAAACTGAGCTCTTGAGGGGCACATGCATGGCTTAGTTGGTTAAGCATCTGACTCTTGATTTCAGCTTATGACCTCAGGGTTGTGAGATTGAGGTCTGCCTCACCTCTCTGCCCTGTGTGGAGGCTGCTTAAGAGTCTCTCTTTCTCTCTCCCTCTTCCCCTCCCCCTCGGTCTGCTTGTGCACTCTAGTACTCCCTCTCTCTCTCTCAAAAAAAAAGTGAACTTTTGGAAAAAAACAAAACAAAACAAAACCGTATTCCATGGTACCTTTTTCCAAAGCCACGATTCATAATTCCTAGGAGTATAGCCTACTTCTGACCAGACTCAGATGTTTTACAAGTTGCCCCTCCCACTGTATCTGTTGACTCTAAGCCTAATCCCTGTGTCTGGTTAGATAATTGGTATGCCAGTTACTTTTTTTGCTCATCATTATGTTTTTGTGGACACACTGAAAAGAAGAAACTATTTGGGCCCCAAAACTGTAATCACAGACATGCTTGTTTCATGTAGACTCTAGGAATTTGAAATGTCTATGTATATGCCAGGTATAGAAATCAAAACAGAAAATTAGAAACTTGGAGGTTACCTGGGAGATGTCTCTTTCTATTTGAACTGCTTTAACCCAGGTGGGGATATTAAAGTCCTCAAAACAGAAAGTAAATCCACTAGTAAATTGGAATTTTCAATTTGTATATGGACAATCTAGTTTTATGTACTAAAGAGATTATAAATTTAGTTAGAATGTTCTATGAAATGCAGTAGTCAGTGACAGCAGAAGATGAGTAATGGGCAAGGAAAGCATGACTGCCAAGAAGTAACCAAAATAGACAGACAGAAAAGGAAATCAATGTTGCAAGGATTTAGGGACCCATAAGGAGAGATCTGCAGAAACTCCATGGGCCTTCAAGGTCACTATGACCCAGGACAGAAAGAGGAAGTTGAAACAAGATTTATTGTAGATTGCAAGTCCTCTGTGGCATGAGGGAAAGGAGGAGTGAAAAGGAACCAAAAAGGAAAGCTAAGAGTAATTACATACATCCTCTAGAGGAGTAACGCTAGAAAAACGAAGTATGGAAAGGGGCTACATGTGGGTAGTGAAGCAGCCCAGTATTGGCCTTGTAGTTTAAGTAAAATATCTCTGGATCCTATCTTTGTGCCCTTTACTTACCAAAAGTCCTTCAGCAAGTAGTTTCGCCATTGGAACCACCAGTGTTTTTTTACCTATAAAACAGAGGTAAAAATGGTGCCTTATCTTATAGGGCTATTTGAAGATTAAATGTTAATGTATGTAAAGTGCTCCACATAGTACTTGGCCCATATAAATGTTCTATATATATGTGCATCGATATTTATTAATAATCATTCTAATTCTTCGAAACTTTGAGATTGATCCTGTAACAAGGTATGGCAGTTGTCTGATATGAGACCGTCTACCAGTAGTCTCAAGTTCAGCGTCAGTGTTACTGCAGGGGCTGCTTACATCGTTCTGTTCATTCGGGCATATATTTATGTGACAGATATTTACTGACTCTCTGCCCTCAAGGGACTTGCATTCTGTAGGAGTTGTTGTAATAAGAAATATATCAATAGACAAGATAATTTTGGAAAATCATGAGTACTATGAAGAAAAATCCAGTGAAGGAACCAAGGGTAGCTGGGATAGAGAGACTGTGTCAGATGGTGTGGTCAGGGAAGGCCTTTCTCATCAGGCAGCACTTGGACAAAAATCTGAATGAGGAAATGGAGATGTCACTGGAAGATATTTTAGGAAAACATTGCAGGTAGAGGAAACGGGAGAGATAAAAGCAGAGAGGTAGGAAAGAGTTCGGTATATTTGAATTTCAGGGGGTCAGAATCAATACTTGTGTCTCTAGACTGTAGAGAACACGAATCCTTCTGGGTTGAGAAGGGGCTGGTGAGGCCGAGAGGGAAGATCTCCAAGGCCCTGAAAAGCTGTGGTGAGAGGTTTGGATGGTTTCTATGCAGTTGCCTAATTAACATTGCTGCTTAGTCACCTCAAAAGCAGCTCAAACTGGGCATCATCTTTAAACAAGCCTTTAACAATATTTTGAGGGGTGAAAACTGGAATACAATTGTTTTAACATATGACCTTCATTATTTTATTTTAGTGCTTTTCAACAATCTATGTTAAAAGGTAATGAATTTAGAAGCATTACTAGTTTCCTAGAACCCCTATTGATCTCTCCCAAGGAGCCCAATGCCTCAGCCTTGACCCCTTTGAAACCCACTGCTGCCTCTGCTGGTTCATCATGCACACAGATCATCTGGGGTTTTCACTCAGGCAGCAGACATAGACCTAAGTTAGCCCCTAGTGCCAGAAGGATTTCTGTTATTAACAAGATACCTGAATTCCGTTTCAGACGTTCTTCTGACCTCCCCAAAATGAGTTTAACCTATATGTTCTGATCCCGAGAATCCAAATCCAAAAATTCATCCTAAAGGAACACCTACATGCCATAGTAAAGAAGTATAATGATAAGGAAAAAAAAAAAAAAGCATTATTCTGTAGACCAGGAGAACCCAAATGTGAACTTAAAATGTGAACTTAAAAGTCATTGCATTTACTTTGTATTCAGAGGCCTTAGATCCACCCTTTAGGAGTCCTTTTGACTGAGATGCAGGACTTAAGCTCGGGCCCTTGTAAGATACAGTAATACTCTTTCTCATCAAAATTTCTGAATCCAGCTTCAAATTTTTCACCTTGGTCCTCCAGGATTAGTTACTCCTTAACTCTGAGAAGCCTATCTCTAAGCCAAGGACATCATTCCTTCTCATTCAACACAAATGTACTTAGTACATTCTATGTGCCGGATACTGTTAGATGTTCAGGTCATAGCAGTTAACAATCTAGCCACAGACCTGGTTGTCTCTGCAATGAAGTAAGCAGGAGATTTTCAAAAATCAGGGAAGTTCAGAGTGCTGTGAGGGCACACAGTAGCATATCCAACATAGACAGTATGTCTATTCTGGGATCTGTATGAGGAATAGGATTTAGCCACATGCAGGATATTGTTTTGGGAGGGAGCTAAAATTGAGGAGAGATTGTATAATTTTGTGTTGATGACTATATAAATTTCTTTGTATATTACCTGAGGAATTATGCTTTTTCTTCTTTTTCTCTTTATTTTTTAAAATGAGGGTTATTTAGATAAAGGTAAAACAATCTACAAAGTGACTGGGAGTCAACTTCTTCATTTTCTTCTGTAAAGTTACCCTCAAGATCTCAAAGGGCTTATGGTAGGTTTATTCTGGCCCCAGTTGTTTACCACTCTTATATCAATGGTTTTTTCCATGTGACATTGTTATCTTTCCCACTAAAGGTAGAAAGAACTCCCCGTCTTGACTTTGTGCTCAACTGTGTGACTTGCTTGGGCCAATGGGATGTTGAAAGAAACGCAAACAAAATCTTGAAACAATTGAACTTGCCTTCTTGTACTTTTGCTATCACCATGAGACAAGCTTCTGCTGGGTAAATGCTGCCTATCCACATATACAGAGCTGGCCTGATCCTCCCACAATGAGGAAATAAGTCTAGACACAATAAAAACTTGAAGCAAAAATAGCCACAGTAGCCAATTTAGCCACAGTTTATCAACAAACCCCTAGTTGAACCACAGATACCTGAGTAAGAATAAATGATTGTTGTTTTAAGCCAATGAATTTTGAGTGATTTGTTACACAGCATTATATGGTAATAGCTGAGTGATGCAGACGACAGGTGCTAAAAAGTTGGCACCAGTGACAGTCTTACATTTCAGTGTTAGGATTCCTGACTTACTCTTCTGTAAGGAACTGCATTTGCTAGTTTGTGTCCTGGTTTCCCAATACTTGTGGCTGAAACCACCCTACTTCCAGTGACAATAACTTCTTCACATTTACCTTTTATGATTACCCTTTGCCCAGATAACAGCATGAGTGAATAGGCTCCCTCGGTCATTAATTGAATCTTGTACACTAATGATATTCATGTGTCCTCCCTATGACCTCTCCTCCCTATGGATTTGGACCTACCTTCAAGTTCCATTTCTTCCATTGTTCTTAGAAGAAATTATTTGAGATCTTGCTCTCAAGGTATGCAATGGAGGTTGTGCAAGAAACTGGAAAAGTAGAAGTAACGAAAACAATCTTACTCTCAAAGTATTCTCGTGATGAATTATGTTTCCCCTAAATTCATATGTTGAAGTCCTAAACTTAGAATTTGACTGTATTTGGGGAGAGGGTCTTTAAAGAGTTAATTAAATTAAAATGAGGTAATTAGGGTGGGCCCTAATTCAATATGATTCGTGTACTTGTAAGAAGAAAAAAATTAGGATGTTAACATGTACAGAGGGAAAACTATGTGAAAACACAGGGAGAAGATGGCCACCTAAAAGCCAAGGAGAAGGACCTCATTAAAATCAACCCTGCTGACATCTTGATCTCTGACTTCTAGCCTCTAAAGCTATAAGAAAATTAATTTTTGTTGTTTAACCACCCAGTCCATAAGACTTTGTTTTGGCAGCCATCACAACCCAATATACTAATCAAGGAGACAAACTAGGAGATTGTATTTTTAAAAGTCATACTCAAAACACTATGAAAACACAAAGGAGATATTTTGGGGAGCTGGTGAAAAGGAGGAAGAAGAGAAATTTTATAGAGATGGTAACATTTTGATTTTTGATTGATAAATAAGATGGTATTAAGTCAAAAAGTAGAAGAAGAGTATTTCAGATAAGAGTGAAAAGCATATGTAAATATAGGAAAACAGGCTAGCTCACGGTATATTTAGGTAAATGCAAATTATTTGAGAGAATTGGAAATGTGAGGAGATTAGCAGAAATGACTCCTGCAGATATCTTATACAGATAGTTCATACTTAAAGGGAGCATGCACTCTTCTCCTAGAACATATAAATTACCTACCATATAAAATAATTTTTGTAGCAAAAGAGTGATTTCTTCACATTCTACTCCAGTTGGACTCCTGGTGTCAAACTGGATTAGATTGAAAATATCTTGACAGCTTGATTTTAATATCTAGCTGCAAAGCTTTTGGAGGGAGATTGATATTCCTGAATTTCTATCAGTGTATTCTTACCACTGCGTAATCATTGCATCAAATGTTCTTCCATTTTATAGGCTATCTAACTAGCTCCCAGAGATAAAGCTCTGAAGTAGTTACACAGAGGTTGTAAAATCAGAAAACCTGGGTACTATTTACAATCAAATGGAATTAGAATTGTTGGGTGTCTGTGTGTGTGTGTGTGTGTGTGTGTGTGTGTTTTCCCCCTTTCTCTTTTAGAAGGGCTGGGAATCTGTGATTGTTTGGGCTGTACAGATGAGGCTAAGAAGAGTGGCTAAAGTGTTGAGCCCGTAGAAGAAGGAAGATGAGTGAATTTTTCTTATTGGGCTTTTCTCCAGAAAGAGTCATCTGGCGAGTTGGCAAATACAAACTCAAACAGCCTTGTGCCAGATGTGCATGGCTGCTGCTGGGCCATCTGCAGCTTGCTTTCGCACCATATGCCACTTTTACATTTGGTTGACTGGGGTATCAGAGGCAAAACTCGCAGTGCAATTGTTTTTGCATGATTCTTGTAAATTTAAAGAAAAAAATGAACTGATCCCCAGCTAGGCTAGGCAGCAAGTGCAGTGTAGTGGATGCAAAGATGAGTATTGCCAGGATTGCTTAGGAATAACCTCTGAATACACGGTAGGAAAATAAATGACAGAGTAGTGCTATGCTCCTGAATCTTTGGTGGCCTTGTTCCATCATCTCTGAGGCAATCTTTTACTTTTTTTTCTTTTTTCTCTCTTAATTTGTTCCATTTAACTTGTCCCCTTGTCTATGAACACCAACACCACTCCTCCAGATTAAAACCTAGACATTTATTAAAAATGGGCCGTAGTTGTAGTTTTATATTTCTGAGTTGTTGGCCTACTTGGCACAGTACATTAGCAAAAAACAGATTGCAACGCAATTTGAGTTCCATAGGCTATGCAATAATACCACTGATGGGTATAAGCAGAGGAAAAATGGATTATGGTATGCTTACATTTTATACCCCGAAAATAATTCCTTGTTTTTCAACCCGATTTTTCCAAGGCTGTCTGCCATTACTGACCATATATAAACATGTTTGCCTTTTTGCCAATTTGGAGTCTAGTTGAGGCTGAATTTTAGTCAACACTTTTCTGAATCAAAGCCTAGAGTTTTAATTAAGCTAACAAATGACTATACTTCTTAATTGAAGCGGTCATGACACTCTGCTATTTCCTGCAGCTGGTATTCTTATTTTGGATATAGCTTGTATATACACTGTAGCAGTGTGTAAACCAATAGCATGCCTACAATCAAAAAGGGTGGCCTGTACTTTTTAAAGATTTTGTGAATAATATTATATTATTATGTCAAAGTTTACATGGGCTAAGTAAACCTAGGAGGCCCTAAATGTATATGAATCGTTGACATAAGGGGAAGAAATTTAGAGGAAGTAGCATGGAAAATGTATTAAGATCTATATTGTTTAATTAGAGCTAATTGAATATTTTAGCTCTACTTTAGGGATTTTTGCTCTAAGCGTTTTCATACATGTTCTTGGTGACTTAAACCTGTGAAGTGCTTGCAGTTTGTAATGTTTAGCATATTCATATTGGTCTAAACTGCCAGTGATGTTAAATTATATTTTAAACTTTAAAATGATCACCAAAAGTCCCTCTTACATGTTTTGGCATTTAAATTTTGAGTTGAGAGCTATCCTGTGACATGCAGATGAATTCGTTCTATAGGAAAAAATTGGGGGTTTATAGATCATGGTCCTCACCTGGAATGGTGAAGGGGTTCTCCATTAGTGGCCAAGTTTATATTCTTCACCTAAAAATTTAGTAGGCTGGAGTAATTCACACCTAAGGTCCAATTTAGCTCTTAGAGATTATGACTATCACTTGCAGTATTTGGTTTTCCATCCCCTGGCTATCTTCACTAACACAGAAAATTAAGACCAGATTATATGTAAAGGTCAGCATCATCCACGGAGAATTGAGGGGAAATATGAGAGAACATTACTGTGGTTTGAATATATTCCAGGAAGTGTACTAGATACTCTCCACATATTATTTCTATAATCCCCTTGGCATACATATTAGAGTTCATTTTTAGATGAAACTGCATGAAATTGCCCTCTTTCTAGATCAAAAGCTGTCAAATATCAGCAATTTTATATGGGTTATGCTAAATGTTATTCTCTCTATTCCACAGATCAAAACACTGAGGCCTGGAGAAGGTAAGTAACTTGGCCAGGTTCTCAGTTACTAAGTGCCCACCTGGGATTTAAACCCAGTTCACACTTTTAAATACAATATAAGGCTCTGCTTCTATAAACTAGATAAATATAGTTTGTTTATTATTAGGTATTTCTATTTGCATGTAAATAATACCCTAAAACCTTTTCATCTTGTATAATTGAAACTTCATACCCCTTGAACAGCAACTTTCTAGTTTCTTGAGAGTGTTTTTTTGTTGTTTGTGCATACTTCGTTTGACTTATCTGTGATTAGCAGATGTTTCATGGGGGTACAGTTTCACGGGGTAAGCAAAGCAGGCAGGCTCTAAATGGCTAAAAATATGCTTGTTTGGGTTATATTTAAAACCACTGCATGTGTAAGAACTTAAGTTTGGCGGGCTTTGGCATAAAAATCCTAGCCTGCTGTGAAGAAGTAAACAACATAAAAGCCAATATGCAGGGGCCATCATTGATCATTTATATAGCACTGTATTATCCAAGTAAGTAGATGTAGAGAAAGGAAACAGGGCAGTCTCTGCTGATGAAATAGCAATTGCCCTTCAGTGATCACTGGGCTGCCAGGGACAAAGGAGAAAGGACATCTCTCAGTAGTCACAAGCAGTCCCTTTAATAGCTGCACGTCTGTTCTCTTGGGATCCTATGAGGTGAGGACTGCACCCTTACTTACTCAGTACAAGGTATGTGCCATGCACATTGCTGGGTGATTCACCTAACTAGAACTATTCTTGGCACATAGCAGGTACTCAACAAATCATTTTTGAATGAATAAATTATCTTTAATATTCATAACAATATTAGGAGGTAGGTATTGTTACCTTTGTGTCACTAAGGCCCACTTTCCCACATTAGTTATTTTTGGTGGGCATTTGAGATATGATAGCTGTATTTTAAGTTCCTTGTCAAAAGTTAATGTGTAGCATATAGAATAGAAAAAGCAGAAGATTTTTTGTAAGAAAAATTATGTGCTGGGGCCCATTTGTCCCATTAAAAATATAATTTGAAAAGGTTTTAGGCTATTATTTATATGCAGATAGAAATAGCTAACAATAAACCACATTTATCCAACTTTTAGAAGCAGTATATAGTATTTTTAGTGTGGACTGTGAGGTGCCTGGGTGGCTCACTCGGTTAAGCATCTGTCTTCAGCTCAGGTCATGATCCCATGGTCCTGGGATCGAGCCCTGCATCGAGCCCTGCATCGGGCTCCTTGCTCAGTGGGGAGACTGTTTTCCCTCCACCTGCCACTCCCCCTGCTTGCGTTCTCTCTCTCTCTCTGACAAATAAATACATAAAACCTTTTTTAAAATTAAGTAAAAATAAAAGTGTGGACAAGATTTAAATCCTAGGTTGGCTACTTTGACGTTTTCTTACTGCAGAAAGGTGATCACACAGAAGCACATGATGGGAAGGTGATATTTGTTTAAGTTGATGGCAAAAAAAAAAATACAAGAAGACTGAGCCCTCCATACACAATCAGCTCAAAAAAACTGATTATTAATATGCTCCAAGCATAGCTTTGGGTCTCAGTCCTCACTTCCACCAATTTTTCAAGCAGGTAACACTGTGTTGTGGAAAAGTCATGAATTTTGGAGTGAGACCTGAATTTGAATCCTGATTTGTCACACAGTAGACAAATAATCTCTCACGTCTTCAGTATCAGAATCTGGAAAATGGAACCAGTAAGATACATCTCATGGTGTAGTTTTGAGAATAAAATAAAAGAATATCTCTAGAACACTTAACAGGGGATTTGGCTCATATTTACATGCTCAACAAATATTAGTTTCTGTCCCTACTTTCTTTTTTTTTTTTAAAGATTATTTTTTTATTTGACAGACTGTCCCTCCTTTCTCAGCCTGCATTTTCTACATCAAGGCTTTCCTTGTTGCTCATTTTACTATGATTTTGCTACAATAAAAATGTTCAGAGTAGAAGTAGTCTAATACAGTGATTTGTGTCTTCTTAGCCTCCTTCCCTTTTTCCAGGCATGGTCCTAGAAATGCGTTTAGTTTTACAATTTCCTCAGAGGCCATGATGTCCAGCAATAGATGAGTTGGGATGCTGGGTTATTCTTCTCACTGAAAAATACAACACAGTTGTAAAACAAACAAACAAGCAAACAAAAACAAACAAAAAACTGGCATGGAAGAAGAGATGTCCGTGCATGTGGGGACCCAGAAAGTTCCAGTCTTCCTTCATGTGACATAATAGGTTGTATTGAGGATGAGTGAGGAGCTGGGTACAAGATGAGGGGCTTCCCCCCAGTGAAGATATGCTCCCTATGAGAAGGTATGATGAGGTAGAGCTATGGCTCTGGAAGAATATTTGCCATATATCCTTATCCTCTGTTATATTTGTAATATGAGTCATATTAATATTTATTTATTCATTTGGAGAAATGTTTTGCTCTCTGTTTTTATATTTCTGGATGCTACATTTATTTTTTCTCTTTGAAAATTCTAATGACCATCTGCAGTACTGGGAAGCAGAGAAGTTATTATGACAGCTATGTTTCAGATTTGGTTAAGATTACTGGTAAATTGCATGCATTAGCTTTTAAAAATGTGGGGCAGATTCTAAACACCTATATACTAGCTTTTAAAACAAAATGTGTCCTCTTAAATGCTGGAAAGTTCTCAAAAAAGAAAAGAACATAAAATCTGTTCAGCATGTTTCTTTGAGAATATTTTTCAGCACGTAAAATCTTAACTTCACTTAATTCACTTTGTTTGAAACAGAACCATGTTTTTTGTTTCCAGTAGTTGGCTTCCTTCATCCTTAACCACTCTACAGCCACTAACACTAATGACCAACAGATATTCTTCTGGAAATGTTTTTCTTTCCTAACTTGGGTTTCCTATCCTAGAATGACTGTTTTTCTATTCTTTAATTCTCTCTCTATGTTTTCTTTGTTCTTTTTTTCTCCTGCAAAAATGTACCTTTCTGTCCTTAGTTCCATTCTTTCTATATTCTTTGTTCTCTAGTGAGCTCACATATACCCATGACTCCAATAATTATTTCTAAGTATGTGATTTTCAGATATCACTCTCAAGTAACAACCATGTCTACAAGTTCTGTTTCACATTCCCAACACTTTGGTCGACAACATCCCAGAAGTTCTAATGGTACCACAATGACATCATTCCCATTTTTCGATACTAGCATTAAGAAGCAAAACTAAAAATCTCAGTTCCACGTTTGATTCCTTCTATTCCCACTCTATTTTTGGTAATTCAGTTATCAGATTCTGTCAAAACTTTTAATCTCTTCGTCCTTTTCATTACAACCATTATACCATATTTCATCAATTCTAACATATTTGTTCAAATGGTAACATCTCTGAAACTGGAATATGTCCTACAATCAGTGTTGTATTAGGATTGTGTCATCGTTTAATAAGCAGCCTTTTCTGTTCTTTCATTTTAGTAAATAAACTAATGATGCATCTTACAATTGATGGTGTCTTACATTTGATGTTCTGCTTTATGTAAATTCCTAATTGCCACACTCTTTGATTTTGGTAATTGTTTTCTCAAGCTCCAGGTATTCCTTTCATCATTACCAGACTATTTTTCTTAAAGTATAATTCTGATCAATCCCTGTCTTGGGTAAGGATGTTTGTTTATCCTTATTCGTAATTATGTAAATCCAACTATGTCTTAGTATTCAAGCTTGATTTTAGCTCCAGTCATGATCTGAAAGTTGTGGAATCGAGCCCCACACCAGTCTCTGTGTTCAGCGTGGAGTCCACTTGAGATTCTCTCTCTCTGCCCCTCCCTTTGCTCTCCCTGCCTACTCTCCCAAAATTAATTAATTAATTAATTAATCTTAAATTTTTTCTCACTCCATGTACAAACTGGTATAGCTGTCACATACACCCTGTAATTTCTTACCTCTGTTCCTTTGTTGAAAGCAACGTTCTGCTTCAAATGCTACATTCTTCATCCCATTTGTTGAAACCTACCTGTGAATAAAGGAATTTTAAATGTCATTAACTCCATGAAGTCTTACTGATATGCCCAACCTCTGTGGATTCTCTCTCACTCATGGAGGGTAATATTATTATTCCCATCTAATAAAAGAGAAAGTTGAAAAACTAGAGAGCTGTCAAGCAAGGGCCAGGGCAAGTGATAAAGTCAGGATTTGAACCCAGATCTGGCTTACTTGAGATAATGTATTCTTTAGTTATACATGAAATATAAGGAAAGAGCTGTGGAAAACAAGTAGGAAGAGAAGTTCAAGCCTCTGCTCTTTTGTTGTAGAATTAGAAACCTAGAAATAACTTTATTTAACCTTCTTATCTACTCGTAATGAAATAACCTAAGATATTCTATTTTCAACTGGGTGATTTATCATTTCTCATGAGGAGAACTTAGAACCCCCAGATTTAATGTATTTTACATATCTGGACACAGCACCATAGCTACGCACATAGTATAGAAAACTACATTCAACAATGTTGCCCACCACAGGCTTTGCTAATTAAAAAGTAAAATAAAATTAAAGGACACACTAAAAGGATAAAATGACAAAATAATGAAAATCATAAATTAGATATGGATATACATACATACAAACCTATACAAAGGATAAAAGTGTGCAGCATACAACTCCACTTTTCCATAAGAATAAATAGGGCCCTTTGTTTTTTTTTTTTTTTTTAAGATTTTATTTATTTGACAGATAGAGACAGCCAGCGAGAGAGGGAACACAAGCAGGGGGAGTGGGAGAGGAAGAAGCAGGCTCATAGCGAGGAGCCTGATGTGGGGCTCAATCCCACAACGCGGGGATCACGCCCTAAGCCGAAGGCAGACGCTTAACTGCTGTGCCACCCAGGCGCCCCGAAATAGGGCCCTTTGAATTGAAGCAAACAGTGGGTTTCCTATATGTCTGTATTTATCAGGGCTCTCCAGAGAAGCAGAACCAATAGTATATATAGAGATATATATAGAAAGAAGTTTATTATGAAGGATTAGCTCAAATGATTATGGAGGCTGAGAAGCCCATGATCTGCCCCCTCTGCCAGCTGGAGGCCCAGGAAAGCTCGTGTTGTCATTGTAGTGCAAACTCAAAGGCCTGAGTGAGAACCAGGAGCACCAGTTTCTAAAGGCAGGAGAAGATAGGTGTCCCAGCTCAAGCAAGAGCTCAAATTCACCATCCCCTGTCTTTTTTGTTCAGCTCAGGCAAGTGAGCAAATTTACCCTCTGCTTTTTTCTTCTACTTAGGCCCTCAACAGCTTGGATAATGCCCACCCGCATTGGTAACGGCAATCTTCTTCACTCAGTCCAGACCCTCATGAGCACACCCAGAAATAATATTTTGCCAGCTATCTGGGCACCATTTAGTCCAATCAGGTTGACACACAAAATTAACCATCACAATCTCTACATAGAAATGAGGCACTATTTAAAGATCTCTGAGGAGAATGCCTCAGAACAATTTTCTCTGTCTTATGCTAAAAGCTTGGACCTCTTTTATTTTTTATTTAAAGATTTTATTTATCTGAGAGAGAAAGAGAGAGAAAGTGGGGAGAGACAGAGGAAGAGGGAGAAAGAGTCTCAAGCAGACTCCACGCTGTGCATGGAGCCTGACACAGGGCTCGATCTTATGACGCTGAGATCACAACCTGAGCAAAACCAAGAGTCAGATGCTTAAGTGGCTGCACCACCTGGGCACCCCAGAGCTTGGCCTCCTTATGCTCAAACTCACAATTATATGTGGAGAGAGGAAATCAATGAGCATCATTCAAGACCAGCTGAGTACCCTGCACTCAAACGTCCAAATCCAAAGTCCAGAATCTACCCCCTTATAGAACTTCCTCAATAAAATCTCCCATTGCAAACCAAGTGCCTTATATAAAATCCATCACTCACATACAGAATCACCACCAATTCTAATTTAAAGTATCAGCTTTCACTTTAAAAAAATCAATTTAATTGAAGTATTTTATGTGAAAAACCTCCATTATAAGCATTCCATGAATTTTGACAAACATAACCATTATCACAATATAGAAGATTTTTGTCATCTCAAGAAGTTTTCTTCTGCCCCTTTACTGTTAATCCCCACCCCCACTCTGACCCCAGACGACAACTAACCTAATTTCTGTCACTATAGATTAAATGTTCCTATATTCAGACTTTCATATAAATGGAATTATATAGTATTTATTCTCTTATATCTGGATTTTTTGCTCAACATACTGCTTTTTAGGATTCAATTATGTTGTTGCATGGTTATCAGTAGCTAGTTTTTCTTGCTGAGTACATCCATTGTAGGTATTACCACAATATGCTTACCCATTCACCTATCGATGGACATTTAGGTTATTCCAACATTCTGGTTATTATGAATAAAGCTGTATGAATATTCTTGAACAAGGTTTTGTATGGGCATATATTTTCATTTCTCTTGGGTAAATATCTAGGGATGGAATTTTTGTATGTTATATTATGTTTAATTTTATGAGAAACTTCCCAAATCTTTTCTAAAGCGGTTGTATCATTTTACATTTATAGTAACAATATATGAGTTCCAGTTAATCCACATCTTCCCCAAAAGTTGGTAGTGTCAGTCTTTTTAATTTTAGCCATTCTGGTGGGTATGTATTGGATTTCATTGTAGCTTTGATTTGCATTTCCCTGATGATTAATGATGTTAAGCATCTTTATGGTGCTTATTGGCCATTCGCTTATCTTCTATTAGGTGGTTTTCTTAAGCTGAATTAAAAAAAACCCACTTATTTCCTTTACTCATAACCCTTCTGAGACCAGATATGTGGGTTTTTTCCAACACTGACAAATTCTCTGAAACTAACTGAGTGTCCGAATAATTCAGTCCAATTCTGACACCAGAGTTTGTGCACACCCATAGATTAAGGGCTTGATCCCACAAGACTGCCTCCCACTTCAGATGTCAATTGCAAGTAGTGGGTCCCCAGTTTACCCACAAGTCTGTCTGACTTGGCTGTAAATTGGAAGTTCCCATGGCCCCCTTCTTAGGTTTGATAATTTACTTACTATTGCTGATGTATTGCAAAGGGTGCTTTAAAAGATACAAATGAACCACCAAATGAAGAGATATATAGGGCAAGGTCTGGATGTGTCCTGAATGCAGGAGCTTCTGTCTCTGTGGAGCTGGGGTGTTCCATCCTCCTGGCTCATGGACATGTTTACCAACTTGGAAGCTCTTTGAACTCTGTACTTTTGGAATATTTATGAAGGCTTCGTCACATAGGCATGGTCAATTATTTTTTTTTATTATGATAATGTAGTCACCACACAGTACCTTATTAGTTTTTGATGTAGTGTTCCATGATTCATTGTTTGCATATAACACCCAGTGCTCCATGCAACATGTGGCCTCCTTAATACCCTTCACCAGGCTAGTCCATCCCCCCACCGCCTCCCCTCTGAAATCCTCAGTTTGTTTCCTGGAGTGGCATGGTCAATTATTAACTCAATTGTCATCCCCTCTTCTCCCTCCAGGGAATGGGGTGTAGATCTGGAAGTTCCAGTTTCTTGTCATGGCTTGGTTTTTAGTGTTCAGGCCCATATCCAGGAGGCCCCAAGAGTTACCTTATTAGAACAAAAGATGCTCCTATAACCCAGGAAATTCTAAAGGATTTAGGAGCTCTGTGTCAGGAACTGGGGTCAAAACCCAAATATTAGCAGGAACTTGGGGCAGAGACCAATATATATATTTCCTATTAATTGACAATTTGTAAGAGTTATTGGTCTATATTATGGGTACAAATCTTTATGTGTGTATATATATATATATATATATATATATATATATATATATATGTGTGTGTGTGTGTNGTTTAAATCAACCAATCTTCACTATATTGTACATCTGAAAGTAATATTACACTGTATTTTAACTAACTGGAATTTAAGTAAAAGCTTAAAAAAGTAAATTGGCCAATCTGTAACTAGCCTTTTTATTTTCTCAACAGTGTCTTTTGAAAAGCCGAAGATTTTAATTTTGATGAAGTCCAATTATTGATTTTTCTTTTGTGAGGTAAGAAATATTTGCCTATCCCAAGACTGCAAATATTTTCTCCTCTCTTCTAGAATTTTTAAAAGGTTAGTTTTTATGTTTATAGCTATTTTAGTTAATTTTCATGTGCATTGTGACATAAAGGTTGAGGTTCCTATCTTTCTTTTTTTTATATAATAATTTTTTATTATATTATGTTAGTCACCATACAGTACATCCCTAGCTTTTGATGTAAAGTTACATGATTCATTACTTGCATATAACACCCAGTGCACCATGCAATATGTGACTTTCTTAATACCCATCACCAGCCTATCCCATTCCCCCACACCCCTCCCCTCTGAAGCCCTCATTTGTTTCCCAGAGTCCATAGTCCATAGAGGTTCCTATCTTTCTGTATGGTTATCTGGTTTTCCATTACTGTTTGTTAAATAGTATCCATTTCCCATTAAGTTAGCTTGGCCCCCTTTATTCAAAATCGTTTGGCATTATATTAATGAATGCATTTCTGTGTTCTGTTACATTATTCTATATATTTATTCTTATGCCAATACCACATTGTCTTAATCATTCTACTTTTATAGTTAAGTCCTCAACTTCGAACCTGTTATAAAACCCATTAACAACTCTGTGTGTATAGACCTGCCACATTCAGTCTATCCCCCTCTTGATGACCAGAGTTAACTTTGAACAGGGCACTCCAGTGTTTGGCTTTAAGAGATCCTTTCTTTTCAATGCAAATTTCAGAGTCAGGTTGCCAAGTTCTGCAATGATGTTTCTGAGGTTTTGATTGATTTTATGTTGAATATATAGACCAATTTGGGTAGAAATTACATCTTAACAATATTATGTCTTGATCCTTGAATATGACATACCTTTCTATCAATTTAGATCATTAGTTTCTCTTAGCAATATTTTGCAGTTTATAGTATACAGATATGGCATGTATTTTATAAATTTATCCCTAATTATCTCACATTAGAATATAATTAAAGTGGTAGTAATTACAATTTCAAGTTCTAATTTTTCATTGTCATAGTGCAAGTGCAATTGATTTTTTATAGTCTCCTTGTATCCTGTGGACTTGCTAATTTCTTACAATTACTTACAAATGATAAGAGTTTTTTGTAGATTCCTTAGGATTTTCAATGTACATGATCATGATAATGTTGTCTTAGAGTAAGAACAGTTTTTTTACATTCTTCCTGTGCTCTCTCCCCACCTTTTGTTCCTTTCCTTATTTTATTTGTTGCATTATTTGCACTGGCTACACCTTCCTTTTTGCAGTGTGGGATAGAATGGCTGTGAGCAAACATTCTCTTTTATTCCCCTCAATCTTAAGGGAAAAGTTTTTAATCTTTAATCATTGAAGATGATGTTAACTGTAGGTATTTTGTGCATACCATTTATTAGACTGAAGAAGCTCATTTCTATTACTAATGTATAAGTGAATGTCAAATTTTGTTAAATGCTTTCTTTCACATCTGTTGAGATAATCTTGTGGTTTTCCTCCTTTGTCTGTTAATATGTTGAACTACATTTGACTGATTTTCAAATCTTGAACCAACCATTGATTCCTGAGGGGAAAAATGTAGATGGTCATGGTGTAAACACCTTTTTTAGATATTGTTGGATTTGACTTAATAGTATTTTGCTGAGGGTTTCTGTGTCTATTCATAAGAGATTCTTGCAATGTCTGTGTCTTATTCTGTATCAGGGCAATGCTAGTTTTATAAAAGAAGCTCGGACATGTCCATACTTCTACTTCCTGAAGGCGTTTATGTAGTTTTTGTATTATTTCTTCCTGTAATGATTGATGGAATTCACTATTGAAGCTATTGGGACCTGGGATTTTCCTTATTATCGCTAAAAATTGAAATGCTTTAACACTTTAAGAGCATCTCAGATTTTCTATTTTTCTCTTGAATCACTTTAGATAATTTTTTGTCTTTCAAGTAGTTTGTCTACTTGATCTCAGTTGCCAAATCTATTGGCATAAATATACTCCTGGTATTTGTTTATTATTCTTTTATTACCTCTAGGACCTGAAGTGATAATCCTTTTTTTATACTTGAGGTAGGTAACTTTGCACTCTCTGTCTCTCTCTAGATGTCTCTCAGTGTGTCTTAGTATGCCCAGAGTTGATCAATTTTATCTTTTTTTTTAAAACAGCTTTGGTTTTATGATTTTTCCCTTTTATTCATTTATTTTTATTTCACTGAATGCAAGATTCAAAATATACAAAATACAATATGATATAGACAGAATTGTATTGATAGAAGGAGGCTTTAATTTATTTCTCAGAAAATTATAAATTAAAGGATGAAAAATAAGGAGAGGTATAGAACTAATAATAGTGTTATATTTAATTTAGTATAAATAGATAAATATCAAACTCTACAGAAAACAGCATATACCTTCTTTTAAGGTGCTCTTAGTACATTAGAAATATGGCTATGGATTATGCACATCAAAAAGGAAACAAATATTGAAAGTAGAAAGAGTGAAGACAATATTTTCTGCTCATTGGTAAATAAAACTAGAAAATAAAAATCCTGTCACCTGAAAATTAAAAACTTATTAAGAAAATTTAGGATTAAAAAAGGGGGGGGGTTCCTGGGTGGCTCAGTAGGTTGAGCGTCTGCCTTTGGCTCAGGCCATGATCCCAGGGTCGTGGGATCAAGCCCTGCCTTGGGTCCCATGCTCAGCAGGGAGCCTGCTTCTCCCTCTGCTCCTCCCCCTGCTCATTCTCTCTCTCTCTCTCTAAAAAATAGATAAATAAATAAATAATCTTTAAAAAACAACAAAAACCTTATGATTGAAGGAACTCCTAACCAAAATTTAAGAATATTTAGAAAATAGTAATTGTATCTCTACCTAACAGAACCAATTGTATCCAGCTAAAATAGTACTCAGAGAATATACTTAAGAACCTGTATAAGTAAACCAGTAAGGATAAAAATAAACACCCAACTCAATTATAAAAACAAGAAAGAATTAGTTAAATGCAAGCAGAAGAAAGGAATTGACAAAAAAGACTGAAAATTGGATAACAAAAAATTCCACAACTGAACAAACTCAAGAGCTGCTTGAGTAAAAACAACGATATCAATAACATGAAAAGAAGACAAGGAAAGAGTCCCCTGCGGGCAGCGCGGAGGCTGCAGGATGCATGGAGTTCCTGTAGAAGACATGAAGCAGCAGGAGCTCCTCAGGACTCTGGCAGCCTTCCTCAAACAGTCTGGAAGCTGGAAGTTCCCTGAGTGGGTTTGCACTGCCAAGCTGGCCAAGCGCAAAGAGCTTGCTCGCTGTGATGAGAACTGGTTCTACACACAACCTGCCCCCCAGCACCGCACCGGTACTCGCCTCCAGGACCAAGACCTGCAGGCACCATCAGAGAAACAGGGTTCTGCCCAGCCACTTCAGCAGGGGCTCCAAGAGCATGCATGGCCCACAGCCTCCTCTAAGCCCTAAAGAGGCTGAAAATGGCGGAAAAGGACCAAGGTGGGGCTGCAAACTGACACCTCAGGGAGAGAGGGATCTGGAAAGAATCGCTGGAAAGAATTGCTGGACAGGTGGCAGTTGCCAACAAGAAGCATTAGAACACATGCTGGGGTAAAAAAATTGCTTCATTCATAATCCTGAAAAAGAAAAAAAAAGACAATAAAAGAGATAATGTTCAGCTAATCCAATCAATAAATGAAAATAAATAACCAGACCTTTGGAGGAAATTATAATGAGTAAGAGACTTTAATGAATATGAGACTCTGTATGAAAATATAAATGGAGGAAAATATGAATACAATATCTAAGTATAAATTTTTAAAAATGAATTTAGAAAGATAGAAATTCTAAACAAACCAATTACCATAGTAGAAAGAAAGTTATTAAAGAACATTAAGACAAAATGTATCAGGACAAGATATATTACATGTGACTTCTCTTGGGTCATTAAATAAAAATATTTTTAAAAAAATTTTATTTATATATTTGACAGAAGAGAGAGAAAGCACAGGTCTGGGAAGGGGCAGATGGAGAGGGAGAGGGAAAAGCAGACTTCCTGCTGAGCAGAAAGCCAGACCAGGTGCTGGATGCCAGGACACTGAGACCATGACCTGAACCCAAGGCAGGCGCTTGATTGACTGAGCCACCCAGGCACACCAATAAAAATACTTTTAAATGTTGCAAACTTTTCCTCAGCCTGGAGGAAGAGTTGTGATTAGAGGTTCAATCACAAAGCAAGTTCTCTCTTGTCTCCTACTGTCCTCTGAAATTTGCTTAGTGGACCTGTTTTTTCCTTCCTCCCTCCCTCCCTCCCTTCCTCCCTTCCTTCCTTCCTTCCTTCCTTCCTTCCTTCCTTCCTTCCTTCTTCCTTCCTTCCTTCCTTCCTCCTTCTCACTTCCTCTTTTCCTCTCTTCCTTTCTTTCTAAATCTCTGTGCATGGAGTAGCCCTATGACTTTCTTGGTCACACTGAAATAATAAAATACTACATTAATTTAGCAATTAGAATGTCCACTTTTAAGTAGAATCAACATTCAGATTTTCTTCTATTTCCCTCTCCTTAAGGAAGGACTTACTGCTAATAGAAACAGGTAGGCAATGATGACGTCAGTATCTTTCTATTCTAGCTAGTTTCAGGTCATTCAATTTTTGCAAGTTCTTCTGAGTGTTCTGTCTCACCACTCACTTTGGTAGTTCCTGTCTCTCACCTTAGTGTCTGAACCAAAATTTCTATTAACACTGTGACATAAAAATGATTCAATAAAATTTGCTAAATGAAGAGAGAAATCATAAAATTATTTGTGAAGACATTAAAAACACCTTGATAAAATTCAATATCTATTTAATATTTTTAACAAAGTAGGATAGATAATTTCTTAACTTGGTAAAATATATCTATCTCAACACTCAAACCAGTGCAATAATTAAAGTGTCTATTAGTGTGGTGGTGTCCACTCTCACCAGTATTACTTAACATAGTCTGGAGATATCAGTATCAACAATTAGAAGAGAGAAAGAAATGAGAGAGAAAAAGCTGGAAAGCAAAAGGTAAATTTTTTTTTCAACAAGTGATGTAAGATCATACCTGGAAAATCCGAAAAATCAAATCTAAGAAAATCAATAATGTTGCTAGGGGTCATTCTATAAAAAATAATAACCAAAATCAATGATCCTTTTATGTAGTTACTCAAAAACCTATTTGAAAATATAATTGAGAAAAAAAGATAAAATTACAGAAAAAATACAATATTTAGAAGCAAACTTGTAAGAAATATGAATGATATACACAAAGAAAGCTCTAATGTGCTAATACAATACCCAAAAGTATAACTAAAAAAGAAAAAGCATTTTCTATTCTTGAGTCGGAAGACATAGTATCATAAAAACATAGTTTTCTCTAAATTAATCTGAAAACTTAATTCAATCTCAATAAATATACTAATAAGTATTTTTTAGAACTAAATAATCTGATTCTAAGTTTTATGCAGAAAAAAGAGAGAAGTAATAAATTGCTTATGTTACAGATACTGGAACAGTATAAATACCACAGAATTTAAAACAACAACTGCTTGGATAGGCAAGTAGATCAATGGAAGTAAATAGAGAATCCAGAAAAAGGTACAATTTATTAATAAAGGATTTGGGCATCTGATGAGAATAATATTATAATCTAATGGTGAACAGATGAATTATTCAGTAAATAAGGATGAAACAGCTAAATGGGTACTAAAACAAATGCTAAGATTTAAATGTAAAAAGTGAAAGTATAAATATACTAGAAGAAATCATGAAAGACTTAAAAAATGTTCTTGAAGACAAATAGTTTTCTAGAGCTAATATAAGACACAAGCTATAAAAGAAAAGATTTATAACTTTACATAAAAATAAAATAAGTATGAGAAGATAAAATGGGGAAAAATAAATACAATTGACAAAGAATGGGTATTCGGATTGTATATAGCTTTCCCAAAAATAAATTTCAGAAAAAGACCAGTAATCTAACAAATGTGAGATGAGACAATGAAGAAATAGTATATAGAAGGGAAAATACAAATTACTCTTAAATGTATAAGAAGAGTCTAAACTTCACAATACAATGTAAGAAAATCAAAACTGCAAAGAAAATGTTCATGAATAAGATTGACAGAGATATTTAAAAGTTGATGCAGTGTTGGTGAAGGTGCAGGGAAATAAGCACTCATAGGTACTGGTGGAAATGTACACTGGTGTAATTCTGTGTGGGGCAATTTGTAATATCTATCAAAATGCAAAAAAGAAAACCCATATGCTTTCGCCACCAATATTGCTTCTAGAAATTCATCCTAAAGGGCTACTGGCACAGGTGCAAAATAATCTATGCATAAAGATATTTACTTCATTTTTATTTACAACCTCAAAAAGGGTGGAAATAAGCTAATTTTCCAACAATAAGGCACTACTTAATTACGCATATTCATGTGGTCTTTAAAAAAGGTGATGAAAGGGGCGCCTGGGTGGCACAGCGGTTAAGCGCCTGCCTTTGGCTCAGGGCGTGATCCTGGATCGAGCCCCACATCTGGCTCCTCTGCTATGAGCCTGCTTCTTCCTCTCCCACTCCCCCTGCTTGTGTTCCCTCTCTCGCTGGCTGTCTCTATCTCTGTCAAATAAATAAAAATCTTTAAAAATAAAAAAAATAAAAAATTTTAAAAAAATTAAAAAGGTGATGAAGTTTTATATGTATTGATATAGAATGATCTCTAGAAGTTACTATTATATTATGTAATCATGTAATATTATGACAAAATAAAAACCTATTGCCACGTTATTCATGGTGAATAAGAGACTACTTTTCTCCGTATGACCTTTTGCACATTCTGAATTTTGCAGCATTTGAATTTTGCAACATGTGATTAACTTCATCTATTCAAAAGTATTTAACTTAAATTTGTTAAAAATAAAGAACCTGATGATGATGATGTTAATGATAGCTACCATATATTGAATTCCTCAAATAGGGGCTTTTATATATTATCGTATAGATTTCCACTTATTTGAGAGCAAGAGCACTCACATCCTTGAGTGGGGGGAGGGGCAGAGGGAGAGAGGGAGACTCCACTGAGCTAGGAGCCTGATGCAGGAGCCTAGGCAGCTCAGTCTCACCACCCTGAGATCATGACCTCAGCCAAAATCAAGAGTCAGATGCTCGACCAACTGAGCCACGCAGGCACCCCATATTATCTTTTATATATTATCAATTCTCATAGTGACTATTTAAGACCCATTATATAATCCCCATTTTAAAGATAAGGAAACTGAGGCTCACAGAGACTAATTAATGTGCTCAGTATTACAGAATTAATAGCTCACTAATACCTGGAAATCAGGTCTGTTTAACCTCAAACCCAGAGATATTCAAGGTTTGGCCAAGTTCAACTGAGCATCACATTTAACTAAGTGTAAATAGATGTTAACCATTTCTCTACCTCATTAAACCACATAGCACAACTTTTTAAGTGCCAAGTTTGATATAAATTAGCTAACTTTATTACTATAGTTTGTGATTTTATGTACATGAAATCTTGTTCTTTTGAAAGATCCAGTTAAGATTACATAAAGGTTTACAACAGTCCTGTTGTGTAAACGGTTCAACATTCCAACAACAAACTAGATAAACATTTTGCCAATCACTAATTAAAAAGCTGGCTCTAAGTACAATAACCTGGAGTCAGTTTGCATTCACATTTCTATTAAAGGCTAATGAATACACAGCTAAACTAATTTAGTCAAATTGTTACTTCATTGTGTTCAAAGTTAAAACTAACAATTCAGCTTTAGCCCTGAGTCTTTTAAATTATTTTTTCCTCCCCTATTGAGTAAAAGTCTAATTAAAAGCTTTTAGTCTTTCACATTGTGCAGGCTGCTAAGTGATATTGTTTAGTCTGCAGGGATTCAATTATTACTTGGCTTTAAAATATACATTTCTACAAGGATTTTTTTTTTTTAACCTACTTTGCCTGGAAGGTTTTGTGTTCTAAAATTTAATTTGATAACAAGATTACTAAATTGTGAAACAAAGAAAAATTATCTTTGGTGTGAGATTTTATGTATATTTGCATTTGGTGTGCAATTTTAACTCAGCCTTAAGATTTAATGACTTATTCTAAGTTTCAAGTCAGGTGGCGTGGAGATATAAAAAGTATCCCAAATACTATATTGTACGTGTGGGTTTAACTCTGCATGTTCATAAACAGGACTGCTTATATAATTTGCAGGGCCTGGTACAAAATGACAATGTAGGGTCTCTCGTGAAAAAACTAAGAATTTCAATATGGCCACAGCAGAACATTAAACCAAGCACAAGGTCTTTCTGACCATGAGTCCCTGTGCGGCTGCCTAGGGTGCGTGCTTGTGAAGCCAGCCCTGCTCACAAGTGTCGAGTGTAGAACTCTCACATTATGTTACTATTACTTTTTAAATTAAAATGACTCTCCAAATCCCAGTGTACTAGACTGACAGACATGTTCCCATTTTTAAGCCTCCTGGCTTAGAGGTCTGAGGCCTTACAAAACATTGAAGGCTCCTGGCCTTCGTCTGCCCTGGTTGCCACCGAAAATGCTCGAAGTTTAAGGCCACTATTTTGCCTCTGTTGCTGAAGAGACCTGGAATGCTGTACTGGAACTTGGTGCCTGGCATTCAGCTTTTCTAGCTGCACAACATTTATTATCCAAATCAATACATTTTGAGAGTAAACAGGGTCCATACTGACCTAACTGGCCTGAAATGAGCCTGCCCAGGTGAGCTGAGAGGCATAATCATCCTCATTCAGCCACTTAGTCCCCAGGTCTCCAGGTCTCCGGGCACCGTGGAAGACTGGGACGGGATTTTCCACCTTTAACAGAACCTGCACACTTCCAGCCTCTCCATGGGGTTGGGGGAACTCTCCTCTCTGCAGCCTGGCAAGGAAAACTCGGGAGTAGAGAAGACAATCAATTCAAGTTCATTTGAACTGCCTGTTAGTTTTTTTTCCCTTTCTGCTTCTAATGAAGTGGTCAAAGACTGTCTCGCATTTTGGTTCTTCTAGCTATTTCATTTCCCAGACAGAGAATTGGCTATAGGTAGCCAGAATGTTTAATACTACAAAACAAAAACAAACCACCACCACCACCACGAGAAGTGCTGGTATTATGGAAGAATGGGATTTTTGAAGTGTTATTTTTTTTTCCCATGACAAATGTATGAACTTAAAAACAAACTAAAAAATGTGAAAATAATTTTGAGGAACATGTTTCTTAAAAAACATTTCCATTCCCCTTTTTCTAAAAAAAAGAGATTGTGCAGCTTCAGGAAGCTGAGCCCTGTCACACTGAAGGTGGAGACAGATACTCAAACTGGTTTCACTGTGTCTTCTTGACTGGGGAAAAAAAAAAAGCTCTTAAGGCTAAAATTAAAATCTTTAAAAATATTTTTATGGTATAGATGTGACCCAAGTATTGGATATTTTATAACGAATTTCATTATGAGTATTTACTTATTTGATCGTCCCATTTTTCATGAGATTGAGCATTTAAAAGATTTTTTCCCAATGTGAGCAGATTCTCTTGACCCTAGTTGACATCATTCAAATACAAACTAAAGCTATATCTTAGAAATTGCCAAGTCAGAGAAATCAGGATAATTGGAAATTTTATGAAACAACTTCAATTGTTTCCCCTTGACCCCCTCCTTTCCTCTATTCAGTTTCCTTGACCCAGCCTTTCTCTCACTCAATGTCTTATTCAATTTTTCCTCAAACACCCAAATCATTCTTAATTTATAGCGTGCATACAATTTACAATCTTATAAACCACAGTTCATATTAACATAATGGATTCTGTGAAGACCCTGTCACCCCTTCCCACCCAGGTGGTTGCAGAAAACTCACCCCCTCAGCCTGAGAGGAACTCTCTCCCCTGAAGTTGGCAGGTCCTCAGACAACAACTAACACAACCTTGCTTTCAACAACATGTTAATCCCTCATGTTTCTCATTTAAAGCTCGTAATGATAGTAATTAGGTAAAAATGACTTTATTGCAATAGTTTCCTGTCATTGCCAATGTTACCTTAACCAAATTTTCACAGAAACGGAGAAACAGAGAATCTGCAGTTTACGCTTACGGGGACTTCTTTTGCACAACCTTAGTTTCTGCTTCAATGAAAGGCACATTCAGATGGAAACCTTTAGGGAATAGTTAATGGCCAAAATGAATTTCTTTTAATACCCCCACTAAATTGTCAACTTGCTAGCATAAGACTATCTCAATAACAGCTAAATTAGAAGTATAATTGAATGAGATGTCAGTACAGAAGAACAAACTGGTGAAACTTTCTATTTAAACTCAGTTTTCAATAGTCTGCCAAGTCCTTCGTCTTCAGAGCTATCAGTTGGGTTAAAAAAACAAAACAAAACAAAACATATTCATGATTGTGTAGTTCGTTTTCATTTGTACCACTTCAGTCCCTTAAGAGAACTTTGTTTTAAACAGTCCCTTTCTGTTTCCCTACCAGGCTACTGTTCTCTGGCTTTTCCTTTAATTGCCTTCTCTAAGCACATTCCTCCACTGGAGGAAGTCACGGCACCATTTGGGGATCTGAGATACTTTAGAGTCCACAGTAATGATGTCAGAGGGGAAGGCTTCCTGACTGTAAGCACATTTTTTCTGAACCACTCTCCCACTACCTCTCTCTCTCTCTAAATTAGTTAGCAATCCAGAAGGGCCTAGAAAATTTCTGTCGGCTCACTGAGGGTCCAGTAAAGTTAATGAGATAGTGAGGTTCTCGTTCCAGCCAGAGGCAGAGCTGACACCAGAGCCCAGACCTCTACCACTCTCCTCATTAAGCCACCTGTCAGGTGACTAATTGTTAGTTTTCTATCTCTACTTCCATGAGTTTTAGCTTTTCATATTGTTCCTTCTCTATGCTTTTGTTCTTTTCTTCTTTAGCCCCCTGAGGCTGGTTGTTTCTTATTTCACTAAATTCATATTGCTGTTTTCTCTTCATGTTTTTCTCTTGCAAGACTTTTTGGCTCTTCCATTTCAAAATACCCGCCAAGTGAATGAATGAATGGAATGAAATGACATCAGGAGAGCAGGGGTAGTGTAGTGTCTGGGAATATGTATATAGTGCTCTTTGGGCTGGTTTTTTTTTTTTTTTAAGATTTTATTTATTTATTTGACAGAGAATACAAGCAGGGGGAGCAGCAGGCAGAGGGAGAGAGAGAAGCAGACTCCCACTGAGCAGGGAGCACGATGTGGAGCTCAATCCCAGGACCCTGGGATCATGATCTGAGCAGAAGGCAGACACTTAACAAGCTGAGCCACCCTGGTGCCCCAAGGGCTGGTATTTTCTTGGATGGTGCTCAGTTCTACACAGGATGAAGAGTAAACTATGAGTGTTTCTCAACATTTTCTTTTATTAAACTAGAAGCTGTTTTCAAGTTGGGCAAAATCACAAGTTGCTCCTGTAAGCCACAAAATTAGTGGCTTAAAACAACACAAATTCATTATTTCACAGTGGTACATGTCAGGTGACCGAGTGGGTTCAGCTTGGTCCTCTGCTCCGGGTCTCACAAAGCTGAAATCAAGGTGTTGGCACCCTGAATTCTTACTGAGATGCTCTCAAGGGGAAACTGCTTTCCGGTTCATTCAGGATGTTGGTAGATTTCAGGTCTGTGTGACTGTAGAAGTGAGGTACGTTTTTCTTTGATCAATGTCAGCTGGAGCCTCCCTAACTTCCTTAAGCCTGCCTGAATTCGTCACCCTTCCATCTTTAACCCAGCAACTTCATGTCCAGTCCTTCTCACACTTTGAATTTCTGACTTCTCTTCTGCCTCAGGTAGAGAAAATTTTGTTTTTACTGGCTCATATAATTGAATTGAGCCCACCTAGATAACCCAGAATAATCTATCAATTTTAAACTCTGTACCTTAATTACCTCTAAATTTCTTTTGCTACACATGGGGCTCCTGGGTGGCGCACCCAGTAGGCATCTGTCTTTGGCTCAGGTCATGAGCTCAGGGTCCTGGGATCAATGAAGCCCTGCATCCAACTCCCTTCTCAGTGGGGAGCCCTGCTTCTCCCTCTCCCTCTGCCCTTCCCCCCTACTCACTCTCTCTCTCTCTCAAATAAATTTTTTAAAATCTTTTTAAAAAATAAATTTGTTTTGCCACACAGTGTAATATTACCCTATGTTCCAGTAATCAAGATAGGTACATCTTTGGGGGACCATTCTGCCTACCACAGTCTCCAAATTGGAATTTTCACAAGGAATTCTGATCAACCATTATTAATTCCCATGTCATTGTGAATAATTAGCAAAATTAATAATTAGCAGTAATTAGCACCACTGAAAGCATGGAATTTTAAATATCGTGTCAATAATCTAGCATCTTTTGTGAAAATAATACAAGTGAGTTTTTAAAATTTGCATACACTAAGGTTCACTCTTTGTGTTGTGAAGTTTACTGGTTTTGACAAATGTGTGTCAAGTATCCACTATGAAAGCACATGCAGAATAGTTTCACCCATGTGCTTCACCTACTTATCCCTAACCCATCTTCTTGAACCCTTAACAACCACTGATCTTTTTCCTCTCTCTGTTTTTTTGCCTTTTCCAAAATGCCATATCGTTGGAGTCATACGATGTGTAGACATTTCACTTAACAATAAACACTCAAGGTTTCCCCCTATATTTTAACAGCTTGACAGTCCATTTCTTTTTATTGCTGAGTAATATTCCATTGTATAACTGCATTACACATCTTGATTGCTTCCAGTTTTTGGTGATTATAAATATAGCCGCTATAGACAGTCGTGCTCAGGTTTTGCTTTATTTTGCTTTGTTTTGGACATAGTGTTTAATTAAATTGTGTAAATACCGAGAAGCATGATTGTTGGATTGTATGATAAGGCTTTTTAACTTTGTAAGAAACTGCCAATCTGCCCTCCAAAATGGCTGTACCAATTCATATTCCCACCAGCGATAAATAAAAGTTTCTATGGCTCTGTGTCCTTGCTAGGATCTGATATTTCAGTTTTTTTGGATCTTTGCCATTCTAATAGATATGTAATGATATCTCATTGTTGTTTTAATTTGCATTTCCCTAATGACAAATGGTGTTGTTCATCTTTTAATATGCTTATTTTCCATTTGTGTATCTTCTTTGTTGGGGTGTATTCAAATATTTTACCATTTTTAATTTTGGGGGGGTGGTAGTTAAAAGTTTTTGTATTTTTTTAATAGAAATCTTTTATCAGATAATGTGTTTTTGCAAATATTTTCTCCTACTCTGATTTACCTCTTAATTCTCTTAACAATATCTTTGAAGAGCAGAAGCTTTTATTTTAATAAAGTCCAATACCAATTTTTCTTTCATGCATCCAACTTTTGGTGGTGTATCTCTAAATTCATCACCAAACCCAAGGTCACCTAGCTTTCTCCTATGTTTTCTCTAGATGTTTTATAGTTTTCATTCTACATTTAGGACTTTTTTTACATTTATATTTTAAGTTAATTTATATGTAAAGTGTAAGGGCTGTGTCCAGATTCTTTTTGCATATAGATGTCCAATTAAATTGTCCCAGCACCGTTTATTGAGAAGACTGTCCTTTCTCCATTGAATTTCCTTTGTTCCTTTGTTATGAATTAGTTGACTGTGTTTGTGTGGGTCTGTTTAGGGGCTTTCTGTTCTCTCACATTGTTTAATGTGTCTGTCTTTTTTATTTTTTTCTTTGCCAGTATCACACTGTCTTGAACATTGTAGCTTTACAGTATGTTTTGAGGTCCAGTAATATCCATTCTCCAATTTTTTTCTCCTTCAGTATTGTGTTGACTATTCTGCCCCTCTCCCTGCTCACTCATGCTATCTTGCTCTCTCACTCTTTCTCAAATAAATAAATAAATAAAATCTTTAAAAATTCTAATCATTCTTTGCTGGCATAAAGGAAAACAATTGATTTTTATCTATTTACCTTGTATCATGTGACAATAGAATTGCCTATTAATTTCAGGAGTTTTTTTTTTGATTCTTTAGAATTTTCTACATAGACAGTCATGCCATCTGCAAAGATAGATTTTTTTTCTTCCCAGTCTTTACACATTTTATTTTTCGCGTCTTATTTCACTATTTATGATTTAGAGTCTGATATCAAATAGAAGTAGTGAGAGGGGACATTTTTGTTTTTTTCCCCAATCTCAGAGGGAAAACATCCAGTTTCTCACAATTAGGTATGATGCTAACTTTAGGTATTTTTGGTAGATATTCTCTACCAAACTGAGGAAATTTCCCTTTATTCCTAGCTTGCTGAGAGTTTTTATCACAGATAAGTTTGGATTTTGTCAAATGCTTTTTCTATATCAATTGTTATGAACATGTGATTTTTCCTATTTATCCTGTTGATGTGGTAAATACATTCATTGATATTCTAATGTTGAACCAGCCTTGCAAAACAGTAATAAATCCCACCTGGTTGTTAATATAATTGGTGATTGGATGTTAATATGTTGTTGAGGATTTCTGTATCTTTGTTCATTAGAGATATTTGGCTATAGTTATTCTTTCTGGTAATGCTTTTGGTTTTTGGTCTGTGTTTTGCATTAATATATTTTTTATTGTGACAAAATATGCATAACATAATATCAATCATATTAACCATTAAAGTATACATTTCAGTGAAATTAAATGCATTCATAATATTGTATAACCATCACCAGTATCTATAAAAACCTTTTCATCATCCCTGAAAAATATTTCTGTACTCATTAAGCAATAGTTCTCCCCTCCTTCCTCTCACCAGCCCTGACAGCCTCTATTCTACTCTGTGTCTCTATAAGTTTATCTATTCTTGGTACTTCATCTGTGTACTCTGTTATTTTATGTACACTATTTTGCTTCTGGCTAATTGTCCTAGGCATAATTAAAGAATGTTAAAGAATATATCAAAAAGTCATTCTTTATGGCTGAATAATATTTCACTATTCAATATTTCATTATACAGTATATAAGAGCACTTTTTTTTTCCCATTATCTGTTGATGGGCACTTGAATTGCTTGCACATTTGCTATTTTGAATAATGCTGCTATAAGTATTCGTGTACAAATATCTGTTCAAGATCCTTATTTCAGTTCTTTTGGGTGTATATCTAGGAGTAGAATTGCTAAGTCATATGGTAATTTTATATTTTACCTTTTGAAAAACCACTGTTTTTGACGGTGGCTGCATGATTTTACATTCTCACCAACAGTGCACAAGGCTTCCAATTTCTCCATATGCTTACCAACTTTTGTTATTTTCTGTTTGTTAAATTATAACCATCCTAATAGATGTGAAGTGGGATCTGATTGTGGTTTTAATTTGTATTCCCTTAATAACTAATGATGTTGAGCATCTTTTCATGTATTTAGTGGCCATTTGCTCTGGAAAACATCTATTCAAGTTCTTTGCCCATTTTTAAATTGAGTTGCTTGTTGTTGTTGTTGTTTTTAGGACTTGTTTATATATTCTGGATATCAATCCCTTATCAGAAATAGAATTTGAAAATACTTTCTCCCATTCAGTAAATTGTCTTTTATTTTCTTTGTAGTATTCTGATACACAAAAATTCTTAATTTTGATGAAGTCCAGTTTATTTTTTCTTTTGTTGCCTGTACTTTTGGTGTCATAACCTTAAACTCAGTGCCAAATCTGACACCATGAAGATTTCCTCCAGTGTTTTCCTGTAAGAACTTTATAGTTTAAGCTCCTAAATTCAGGTCATTTATAGTTTGAGGTAATTTTTGTGGATGGTGTTAGTTAAGGGTTCAATTTCTTTCTTTTGCATATGGATATCCAGTTTTGCTACCACTATTTGTTGAAAAGATTGTCCTTTTCCCATTGAATGGTCTTGGCACTCTTGTCAAAAATCAATTGACCATATATGTGGCGGTTTACTTCTGGGTTCCCTATTCAATTCTCTTGGTTCATATGTCTATCCTTATGCCAGTGCCATACTCTCTTGGTTACGATGGCTTTATAGTTAAGTTTCAAAATTAGGAAATGTGAGTTCTCTAACTCCAAACTTTATTTTTCTTTTTCAAGATTGTTTTGGCTATTTGGAATTCTTTTCAATTCCATATGAATTTGATGATCAGTTTTTGTCCATACATCTGTTTCTAAGAAAAAAAAAACACATATCAAGTAGTCCATTTGCATATTGAAGAGATTCTAGTAAGGTATTACCCACTAAAAATTAACAGCAATAGATTGTGCTACCATATAAATACATCAGTTAGTAACTCTTTCATCTAAATAAGAAAACATTCCATTCTGGGGGCGCCTGGGTGGCTCAGTCCTTAAGCGTCTGCTTTCGGCTCAGGGCGTGATCCCGGCATTCTGGGAGGCGTTCTGGGATCGAACCCCACGTCAGGCTCCTCCACTGGGAGCCAGATCTTCCTCTCCCACTCCCCCTGCTTGTGTTACCTCTCTTGCTGGCTGTCTCTATCTCTGTCAAATAAATAAATAAATAAAATCTTAAAAAAAATTCCATTCTGGACAAAAGTAAATGACATGAAACACTCAACTATTGATGCATAAGAAGGATTTTGTTTCTAACTACACTTTCAAATCATTCGTATACTCTTCCTGTTCTTGAACCTGGTAACACATAAGAACCACCTAAGCTTTTAAGAAAAGTATGCAACCCTGCTCTCGGTAATGGCTAGATCAACTAGAGAAAAGTAAGTGAGTAGGTGTCTTGAACAACAACAACAACAAAATAAAACCACTAGATAGACTTAACAGACATGTATAGGACACTTTACCCAACAACAGCAGAAGAGACATGCTTTTTTCTTAAGATTTTATTTATTTATTTGAGAGAGAGAGAGAGAGCACACAAGTGGGAAGAGGGGCAGAAAGGAGGGAAAAGGAGAGAATCTCAAGCAGACTCTGTGCTGAGCACAGAGCCCACCACTAGCCTCGATTTTAAGACCCTTAGATCATGACCTGAGCTGAAACCAAGAGTACGATGCTTAACCAACTGAACCACCCAGGAACCCCCAGAATAGATATTCTTTTTTTTTTTTTTTTAAAGATTTTATTTATTTACTTGACAGAGATAGAGACAGCCAGCGAGAGAGGGAACACAAGCAGGGGGAGGTGGGAGAGGAAGAAGCAGGCTCACAGCAGAGGAGCCTGATGTGGGGCTCGATCCCATAACGCCGGGAGCACGCCCTGAGCCGAAGGCAGCCGCCCAACCGCTGTGCCACCCAGGCGCCCCCAGAATAGATATTCTTAAGTGCACATGAAACATTCTCTAGGATAGACCATACGTTAGGCCACAAAAAAGTCTTAATAAATTTTAAAAGATTGAAGTTATACAAAGTATCTTTTCTGACCACAAATAAAAGAAAGTTAGAAATCAATAATTAATGGGAAACAGGAAAAGTCACAAATACATGGAATCGAACAATGCACTCTTAAACAAGCAAAAGGTCAAAAAAAATTATAAAGAAAATTAGACCAAAAGGTCAAAAAAGAAATCATAAGGAAAATTAGGAAATACTTAGAGACAAATGAAAATAAAAATACAACATCTTGGTATGTCAGTTAGGTCTCTGTTTACCATTTAAAAATCTAAAATTTTCTTCATGTTAAAAATGAAAGAGTAGTGGGACACCTGGGTGGCTCAGCTGGATAAGCGGTTGCCTTCCACTCAGGTCATGATCTTAAAGGTCCGGCATAGGCTCCTTGCTCAGCGGGGAACCTGCTTTTCCCTCTGCCTGCCACTCCCCCTGCTTGTGCTCACTCTCTCTCTCTCTCTGATTAAAAAAAAAAAGAAGAAAGAGTAGGCATTTTAGCTGTCAAAGTTCTTACTTGCAAAGATGAAACTAAAGATATATGGATTAATATATGGATTAATTAATGGATTGTTCTCCAAAAAAGATAATTTCATTTTATTGTTAGATCTCATCAGCCTAGAATAGATCTCTAAAATTGGTATCAAATATCTACCATAGATTCTCTGGGCTCTCTGATTCATGAAAGAAATATTGGCATTTTAAACATATATGGCTATCCCCTTGAATGAGAATTCTGGTTCTTTCTTTCATGGCTAATCTTTCAATCAACAGGAAACATCTAATTGTATTTCTAAATATTCAATACAATTATTCAAACTGCAATATAAATTGAAGAAGTTGAAAATACCGCACATTTGCAATCTAGAAAATATGATGAATTAGGTAAGAAAAATTCATGTATTAAGTGAGGAAATGTAATAAAATACCAATATTCAATTTCTTTTCATTGATTAAGTCTTAATTTTAGGAAATGTTTAATAAAACTTTTATTTACTTTTATAATTAGCAAATCAGTCACCTGAAAGATGAGGTAGTATATATTTTTTTAAGATTTTATTTATTTATTTATTTGACAGAGAGAGAGAACAAGCAGGGGGACCTGCAGGCAGAGGGAGAGGAAGAAGCAGGCCCCCCACAGAGCAGGGGAGCCCAATGCAGGGCTTGACCCCAGGACCCCAAGATCATGACCTACGCCGAAGGCAGCTGCTTAACCGACTGAGCCACCCAGGCACCCCGAGGTAGTGTATTTTTTCTTAAATAACAATAATTTGGAAAAGTAATACCTTTTGGTTCATTTTACAATCTGCTTATATGTCTTACCTTAAACCTGGAGTACTATTTTATGTAACGAAAAATCAGTATGGTCAGACAAATTTAAATATAGCTGAAGGTTGGAAGAGAGTATATTCTGAAGTGGGATTAAAATGTGCATTTCATGGTGGGCTTTGGTATCTGAGGGTTTAGGAAAAGGTACATGAGCAAAAGTCAGTAATTGGAACAGATCATATTATTTTATTATTATTATTATTATGAGATCAAATTATTGGCACCAGATTTACACCTAAATTTTCTTTTCTTTTTTTTTAAAAGATTTTATTTATTTATGTGACAGAGAGAGACAGCCAGTGAGAGAGGGAACACAAGCAGGGGGAGTGGGAGAGGAAGAAGCAGGCTCCCAGCGGAGGAGCCTGATGTGGGGCTCGATCCCAGGACTCTGGGATCACACCCTGAGCCGAAGGCAGACACTTAACGACTCCACTACCCAGGTGCCCCTGCACCTAAATTTTCTAAGAGTTTTATACTTTGAGAAAGCAATTCCTGGGTTGTAAAACTTGTAAAAGGCTGCGGGAAGAGTTACATCTCAAAGGTGCAGAGAAAGAATTTACAGTTATAAGTTGTATAAAGCAAATGCTCCAAGTAAGGGACGTCAGGAGACTATGGGGATACAGAAGCCTGTCTAAAGTTTAGAGAGTCTGAGGGAAAAGTTAAGACCATCTTGGTCATAATTCCAACTCTTTTTTTGATTACAGATCTATTCAGATTTTGTATTCCTCTTTGAGTCATGTTGATAGTTTGTGTCTTTCTAAGAATTTGCCCATTTTATCTAGATTATCTGAATTTTGGAATACAATTGTTCCTTTTATTACCTTATCATTTTTTTCATTTCCTGATTTATTTTAGGAAATAGGATAAAGTTGGTTCCTATTTGTTTCAAAGCACAAGTTGATATATTTTTAAACACTGATTTAATGGTTTGTTTTATTCATGTTTCTCCATTTTGTTTCAGTTTTATTAAGTTCTTTATCTAGAAAACTATTTTGTTTATAGTTTCACGTTTCTCAACATTAAGTCATTAATAGTATTGTTTATACTTAAGTTTTTTTCTTTATCTGTAGTTATGACACTTCTATCATTGTTAATATGTCTTTTTTTGATAAATCTTATCATAACTTTGTCCATTTCCTTACTTTTCAAAAAAAGCCATATTTTGGGTCCATTGACCCTATTTTATCTTTATTTTCTATTTTATGGTGTTTAGCATCATATTTATTTCATTTTGTTCTTTGAATTTAGTCTATTTTGATTTTTCTGACTTTATAACTGTAACAGATAACTCAATAATTTTCATTATAACTTGTTTTGTAAATAGTTAGGTGATCAGTAACCTTTTAAGGAACGCTTAGACTCTGCACTATGGTTTTGCTATGTTGTAAGTTTATTATCATTCTTTTTCAGATATTGTCTAATTTCCAGTACAATTTCTTTCCTTCTTTGCTCACAAATTATGTAAGACTATTGTTACCTTTTAATTTACGGTATCTTGCTCATCTAATACTTGTAATTCACTCATTCTTCCAAGTTCATTCCTCCTGTGAAAGTTTATCCTCCCTACAGAATTAGATATCCTATTTCTTCTGTACCCATCAGTCTCTAGCCATCTTTGTGATTTCTCCAGTTTAAGTAGTTTTGCACAAATGTTAAGACCTGTGTCTATGTGCAAACACTTTCTTATCTTCCACTGTGCCTCAGTGCTTGATTTCCTCTCCTCACTCCAATCTATTTGGTTACTGGTTTCCAACATTCCTGCTCTCATTCCACACGTTCTCCCATGGGCATAAGGGTATTTCTCCCAACTGCCCTAAATCTCAGCCCCACTCTTCTTCTTCCCTTTGTAGCAATGAACAATCCTAGGATGCTCTACCAATAGAGAGGAGATTGGCTTATCAGAGGTCAGGTATTATCAACCTTTCCAGTTCTGTGGATTCCTTTTTTAACAGCTCATATCATCTTTCTTTTAAAGTTTTTATTTAAATTCCGGTTAGTTAACATACACTGTAATATTATTTCCAGGTGTACAATTTAATGATTCAACACCTACATACAGTACCCAGTGCTCATCACAAGTGCACTCCTTAATCTCCACCGCCTATTTCACTCATCCCCCCACCCACCTCCCTTCTGGCAAGCATCTTAACTGGCCCCATAGTGTTGCTTATTCCAGCCAATGGAGTGAGAAGCAGTGGTGACTCTTTTTTCCTTTGTCTTAGCTAAAGACTGAGTGGAATGTTGAACAGTGATCCCTGTTCTTGACTCCTTTTCCCATCTTCAAAGTATTTAATATTTAAGGGCAATTGGGGTTTATTTTCATCAAGTCCTAAAAAAGGCATGTATTAGATTCATTGGGTCTTCTGTTCACAAGTATGTTTCCCTATCACATTTAACAGAATTTAGTTATATCTATTTGAATGATCATCTTGGGAAAAAAATAAAATAAAAGGCTAGTCCTTGATTACTACAGCAAGCTCAAATAATCCTGCTGCCAAAAGATTTTAAATTTTACTCCTAATTAGAGACCATATGCTGAAAAAAAACTCATAGAGCAAGGTCTGTGAGGCCTTCCTTTGGTTCAGTATCAACCTATTGGGTTTTTTTCCAGACTTCCTCACCAACAGAGGGGATATTTTTTTGTCTCCTGTCATGTGTGTGTGGTTACCAAAGGCACCACCTTGGCAAGAGAGCTGAGGCCAATTCTGGGGTCATAATTTGGCTCTATTCTACCCCAGATTCCATCGACTCCCTCTAGAGGTATATTTTCACTGGTCTGCAAACAAAGCAACTGGAAAGTGCCTCTGCATCTTTGTTACTGAAACTTTATGTGAGATAGATAAGCGGTGAAACTAGTTATTTGGTATGGTCACCAACTATTGCTACTTGGTGTATAAAATTTGGCTCTACCGTGCATGTTGAGAGTAGATTCTGGCCAACCACATGCCTACTCCTTGTTACTGACAACTACTTTTTTTTTTTTAATAGTAATTTTTATTATATTATGTTAGTCACCATACAGTACATCCCTAGTTTTTGATGTAAAGTTCCATGATTCATTACTTGTATAATACCCAGTGCACCATTCAATATGTGCCCTCCTTTAATACCCATCACCAGCCTATCCCAATCCCCCACCCCCCTCCCCTCTGAAGCCCTCAGTTTGTTTCCCAGAGTCCATAGACAACTACTTTTAACACAGAGGTCCTAATCTGTGAGTAGAATACAGGTTTTCATTTTCAGTCAGACAAGTTCACAAAAGCTTTTGGCCTTTATTCCATATTCTTTGTCTTGGTATAGCTATAAACCCTCAAAGCCAGGACCTGCATGAATAAGGAATTACAGAGCATGATCAGCAAAGGCTAAGGTGAAGCTCACACTAGACCATTTTCAGGTTCTTTCAATCTGTTCGGTGTCCACCCAGAGCTCTAGGAAAACATGGAAGGCTGGGGGTGAGCTGGGCTGGGAATCCAGTCATCAAATGAGCTTCTCCTGATTTTCCTGGCTTTCCTCAACTGTATGTTTATAAAATAGAGTTAGATTATTAAGCAGTTTAGTGACTTGGGAATGGTTTTGTTTGTTTTTAAGATTTTATTTATTTGAGAGAGAGAGAGAGAATGCACATAAAGGGGGAGTGGAGGGGGGAGGGGGAGGGCCTGAGGAGGGGAACTGGGAGAAGCAGACTCCCTGCTGATCAGGGGCTCCCATGCTGGGGCTTGATCTCGGGACCCTGAGATCATGACCTGAGCTGAAGGCAGATGCTTAACTCACTGAGCCACCCAGGAACCCCCTGGGAACAGTTCTTCACAGAGCTGTTAAGCCTCCAATAATTTTTATTTCTTTATAATTGGCAGGGCATTGCCAACTGGTGTTGGCTGGTAACTTTCCAGCACTGATGCTCATTCTGTATTTGAACACTCTGTGCCCAACATATTTGAGAAAAGTTGGGAAGAAATTGGAACTGGTAATTTCAAATCCATCCTCTAAAACTCTTCAGTAGTTTAAGAACTGGTTATTCATGTTTCTTCTAAGTCCTGCAGAAAATAATTATTTCATCTAATTAAAGCAATACTTCTGGCTAATTGGTATCCCTAATTACCTTTTTTTGTTAATCAATGGAAAGTGGCAGTTGTCCCTGAAATACCTTGGACTTTACTTTTAAATTGATAGAATCCCACAGATCACAGGACATAAGTTCTTTGTGTTTGAAAAGCATGGGTATTTTCCTAATTATTTTGGAGTAGTGAGGAAAGAGAGAGGGAGACCGGTGAAGATAATGGAAAGGGAGAAAGATTGTGTGTGTGTGTGTGTGTGTGAGTGTGTGTGTGTGTGTGAGAGAGAGAGAGAGGGAGAGGTGAGGGAGAGGGCAAACAGAGAGAGAGGGAGAAGTGAGGGAGAGGGCAGACAGAGAGATTGGATTCCAGGAGACTTAGAAAAGAACAGAAGTAGAAAAGTCCCAAGATTAGGTGATTCTTGGTTCCTAAGAGTTGCCCAGGTAGGGGTCAAAGACCTCCAAAGTCTGCATAGCATTCTGAGTCTGCTGGACTCTGAGCACAGGGACTCACTGCTTCTACCTGCGACAAATAAAAAGCAAAGCCGCCAGCTCTGAATGGGCCACAAACGACGGGGAAAAAGAGGTTTCGAAGTTAAGCCAGGATCAGTCCCTGGGAGGACTATGTAAGTTGCTGGAAACTTTGCGTATCTGTGTGGGGGGAGGGGGAACAACAACAACAAAAAGAGCAGAGATATTGGTCAAAATTTAGTTGATTTAAAGGAAAAAAAAGGAGAGAAATGCTCCAGTTTTGCATACTTGAGATTTTCTTCAAGATTCATATCTGCTAAAGAATGGTAGAATTTATATACAAGAAATCAGCCCAGAAACTGTTGACACTAGTATCTTTATAAATTAGGCCTACTTGATTATTGGCTGGCAATAAGTGAATTCCCAAAATATATTCCTCAACTTCCTGGTATTTTAGTTATCTCTGAACATCACTGATGACACAAATAAGTCTTTGTTTTGTCAGTTACATTCAAATTTCATTAAAATTTCTCTATCCTCAACCACCATTTTGGGGATCAACTTGACAATATCTATTAAGGTTGAACATGCAAAAAAACCAAAAAACACCCATGAACCAACAATGCTGCTGCTATGCATATATTCTAGAGAAACGCATGAATATATGCACAGGGGATAGATACAAGTGTGCTCACTGTTTCCCCACCAAAAAGCTGGGGGAAATTTTTAATATCCATTAATAGGAGAATGAATAAATAAATTGTGGTCTATTTATGAAGTGGCATATATAATGGTCAGTTCAAATGAATGAAATGGATCCTAATGTACCAATATGGTCAGATCTCAAGAGCATAATAATTGAGTGGAAAAAGCAAGTTACACAAGGATACCATTTACTTAAACTTTTAATTTATTTATTTGACAGAGAGACAGTGAGAGAGGGAACAAAAGCAAGGGGAGTGTGAGAGGGAGAAGCAGGTTTCCTGTGGAGCAGGGAGCCCGATGCGGGGCTGGATCCCAGGACCTTGGGATCATGACCTGAGTGGAAGGCAGACACTTAACGGCTGAGCCACCCAGGCACCCCTTCCTTAAACGTTTTAAATGCACAAAACAATGCTAATGTTAGATTATTGAATGTGTAAAAAGTATTAAAAATAAAAAACTTGAAAAACCATGAGAGACTCTTAACTATGGGAAAGACAGTGAGGGTTGCTGAAGGGGGTGGGTGGAGGAATGGGGTAATTAGGTGATGAGCATTAAGGAGGGCATGTGATGTGATGAGTACTGAGTATTATATGCAACTGATGAATCACTGAACTCTACATCTGAAAATAATGATGTTCTATATGTAGGCTAATTGAATTTAAATTTAAAAAACTTTAAAAATTTAAAAAATAAAAAACTCAAATGAATAGGATAAAGAAAAATTCCACTAGAGGCCGACTCTAGTGAGAGAGAGGAAAGTATACCTACAGGCTGAATACTAAGGGGCCACAGTTGTATCAGAAATGCTTTGTTAAATTAAAAAAAATTGTGGCAGATAACACAAAATATCAACATTTGTTATTTATTATTTCTGGATGATCCATATTGTTATATTGTTATAATATTTTCTGCCCTTTATTTTAGAATTTTATGTAATATTTTAAAAAGTTGTTCCCCTCTCCCACTCACTGAGAGCGATTCCATAAAAGATTTCTGATAAGTCCTGGGGTGCCTGGGTGGCTCCCGTCAGTTAAGTGTCTGCCTTTGGCTCAGGTCATGATCCCAGAGTTCTGGGATCTAGCTGGCATCAGGCTTCCTACTCAGTGGGGGCGCTGCTTCTCCCTCTCCCTCTGCTGCTCCCCCCGCTTCTGCTCTGTCACTCACGCTCTCTCTCTCAAATAAATAAAATATTTTTAAAAAAATTTCTAATAAGTCCTTTGATTCTGCTTAGATATTAACTGAACATCTTCTGTCTGTCTTCAAATCTCCTTTGCTAAACATATGTGTAGACAACTAACAAACTAGAATCACCTAAATGCTTTAGCAGAAGCAACAGGCTCCATGCTGTATGTGTAGAGGGAGATGGGCGAAGGGCCAAGGAAAGGAGAGATGGAATCTCATTGGCCTTCTGGAAGGCTTCTCAGAGGTGGGGCCATTTGTGTGGGCTTTATTGAAATCCCATTCATTCTTCAAGTAGAACATTCCAGGGAACAGAGATATGAAAACTGCTCAGTGCACTCAGAGAGCAATAAAACATCTGGCATCCCCTGAGAGAAGAATTCTCGTAGGGATGTCTGTGAAGTGAGGCTCGAAGCCTGGCTGGAATGAGATCTTGGCAGAGTGCTAAATGCTATCAGCCGTCAGCACTAAAGAGTTTGCATAATATTGTAAAAGTAATGAGAAACCACAGAGTTTTCTAAGGAGGTGAATGATATGAAGTAGCCTGTATTTGGGTAGATAGCTCTGAAAAAATTTAAAGAGTTAGAGTAAAATACAACTTGAAAGCTGGCAAACAATTAGATACACATTTAGAGATGAAGGACTACATCTAACCTACAAGGCAGTCTTAATCTATAAGGACTCACTCTAGGTCAGAGATGAAGAGAGCTGAGCAACAGGTGCATTTATAAAGTGAATCAAAAGGGGACAGGGTGGTGGGGGGGGGAGGCTGTGAGTGGGTCATCTAAGGCTGGAAGCTGAGGGAGAGGAGCTGGCCAAGACAACTGTGTACCAGCCACTGGAGCAGGGAGAGGGACTTGAGAAAGAAATTTGAAATCAGTGTAGGAGAGGATTGTTAGGAGGGGGTGTTAGTGTCAAATATTTCATGGCCTTAAGATGGACGAGGTTCCAGCTGATGATATCCAAGAGCAGCTCCAATCTAGTGATGGGGGAAGAAGGCACGTTCCATGGTGATAGAATGAGACTGACGCTCATTGTAGAAGTATAATGGCGAAGGAAAGAGAAACTTGGGGTAGGAGCTTTAGAAGAAAGAAAACTGATTCATAATTGTATCTGAAGTTTTTATTTTCAGATCTATTATATAATATATGCCTTTCAGATGTATAACATTCAGAGCATCAGACTTATAATAAGTTGGGTTATTTGGAAGCTTTTAAAAAAGGGAACCATGGTAGAGTTCTGACTTTTAGCAAAGGCAAGAGACCAATGAATTATCTCATTATGAATTATGCTGTTCATTTCATTTATCATTTATACCCAATACTGGATTGAAAGAAGCTTTTATAAGCAATTCTATAAGAGTGAAATTCAGGGGTTTGTAGAACAAAAAACACAGCATTTTTAGACAAGGATATCATTTTTTTGTTTGTTTGTTTTTCTTTGCTGAATGAGGTTCACAAAAGAAACCTTGAGGAAAGGGAGTCATGTTTTGGACTAACTCTTTTAAGAAGACATAAAGAGGTGTTAGTGAGCGTTCTTTGAGCCTCCAAAGGCTTTGTAATATGTCATATGAATAAAGAGAAGAAGGTAGGCTGTCCAGGGGAATCACTGATTAAATTGCATGCTGTGGAGGAGTGCTTGGGGAGTATTAAGATGGCCAGAAATAGAACTGTTTCTCAAACTTTCTAGGCAGACCAGGTGCCACCCAATACAGGACTAGGTTTTCTCTGGGCACAGCTGGCTGTGGGTGGAAGAGTCGTACCCACCCAAGCTGTGAATTAAAAACCAATTTCTTTGAAATTGCCTTAGTTAGAAAGTATTCTCTTCCTCCCTCACTCACCAGGCACTGGCTGTTTTCAGTTTCTGGAACTAGTGAGGACAGTGAGGGTTCTCTGCCATTGTTCTGTATCTGATCCATCTCACATTGATAGAATTTTATACTTTATTAAACACATTCATTTAGCCTTGGAAGCAGGAATTCTAGTCTCTCTTTTGCAGAGGAGGGAGGACACAAAGGCTCAAAGATGAATTCTCCTAATTGCTGAGAAGTGTTGTCAGAACTCAGCCCACAGGGAAGTTTGCTCCTTTACTGTTCAATTTGGAAGTGTCAGTGGAATTATTTCGCTCCTTCATTACTTCTCCTTTTGGTCATTCTACCCAAGAATGAGCATGATATTTTGGCCAAAGTTTGGGGCACTCAATGGCCTTTATACAAATGGTTGTAGGTCTCTGTGGCTATGGGTAGAAACAAGCTGTGTTCCTCTTGATGCCTAGGTTCTTAGAAGAGGGGTCTCTAATATCTTTGTTGTCATATACACATCTGGATGAGTGGTACAGACCAGTTATTTCCACCCTCCACTGCAGAAACTGTGTGAAAGGTGGTTAAAGATGCTTCCTGCAGCTTACAGCACCTGGGTTCCCAAATCTTCACTTCCTCTTCTACAGTACCTCTGCTCAGAGTTTTGTAAAGGAATCCACACAAGAGCTACCACGAAGCACAGTGGTTTTCTAGTGGCCATGCTCCCTGGGGCTTGCAAGGGCAGTCATTAGAGCAGAGAAAAAATAAGTAGAGCTTTTCTTTATGTTACTTTTCAAGTAAAAAGTTAAGTTTTTCTAATAATCAGTATGTGGATTAACACTGGTTCCCATACCTGTTGGCATCCCAGCCAATAAAACTAGACCCTTGAGGTATCCTGAAGAAAAAAATAGAAGTTTTTCAGCGTGGAGGTGTTGACAGGGCTGCCCCCACTCATTTGATTTTGGTATCTCATGACAAGAGTGTCTTTTACTTACCATTTATTGCCACCAAGGTGATTATTTTCATAAAAGCAAGACCCAGAAATATTATAATTTTAAATGCCTTGTAATAAGAGGTAGAATGACTTTGAAAATCTGTTCCACACAGACGTTTGCCATTTGTCTTCTGACAAAATATTTAAAATAATTGCTGAAATGTCAAAGTTATGTTTTTTTATTTCATAAAAAGATAAATATTTTAAATTTACTAAATACTTTTGTGAGGGAAATGGATTTCAACAATAAGCTATCTAGAAGATAGTGAAAAAAAATTCTTCCTAAGTCTGTCTCTCTCAAAGGAAAAGGTGACATTTAAGCAAAAAGTGAGAAAGTAAATGCTACATTAAAAAAAAATCTCTTCTACAGAGAGAGCTTTCAAAAGTGGATTTTTGGAAATGTTTCTATTGTTATGTAATTTTATTGCTGAAAACGATGTATCACCTATAAACACTCTTGTACTTACAAACTCTATGTACTTAAAAAACTCAGAAACTAAATTTCCTAACCTGTTTTTTAAAAACCTGAAGTTGGTGAATTTTGAACTAATTTATTTTAAAAATCAAAAAAATTGGGGCAGAGAGGGAGGAAAAATCAGAAAAACTGCCTTACAATTTATTTGTTAAGAACAACTGATTAATATCAGGGAAGATGGAAATTTGCTATCTGAATTTTGGCAAAAATTTGGATATTTGGTGGATGGGACTGAAACATGAGTTTCATGATTTTATAAGCATAGCTAGTGATATACTTCTGTTTGAAACCCGGTATATTTTCGAGCTATCTTTTCAATTATAATTGCAAATAAAATCATATATTCAAATAAACTGGACTTAAAATCAGTGGGAACATGATCAGATCATTTCTCTACAGGGTTATCATAGTCTAGCTATGCTGACTCCAGCTCCCAGAAGCTCACGTTAGTAATCACTCCTCTTCTCAGATCCCTGGTGTCATGATGCCCCTCTGGCCCACTTTCTTCCAGCTTTATTGGTGCATTTGTTGGTGGGTCCTCCCCAGTTGCAGTTATGTTAATCCCTAATGCCTGTTGATCTTCACTGCCTGTTTCTTTGATCTTTCTCCTTGAAGATTCCTCAAGCTGCTCCAAAACTTATGTCACGAGTTCTAGTTTGACAATCCTCCCCTGTGTTGATGCAGCAGTTCCAGCAATGTAAGTTACACACCCATTATGTGCCTTATCAGTCAAAATCCTTTGCCAGGGAACAAAGTAAATGACAGGAGCAGGGGTAACAGCAGAGAAACAGTGTAGGTTGTAGAACTCACTCAAGTTAAGATAGGCTGTAGGAAATTCACTGGCTGGGTTGGTAGCTCAAGAGAGCACAGAACAATCTGTCATGCTAGTTCTAAATAAGTATAAAAGCCCTTTTTATTAACATGAATTCATGAATAACATGAAACTAGCAAAGTCAATTGAACTGATCCAGCCTGCCAGTGAATTGCACTCTTCATCCAAAATCCCTCAACTAAGCTTTCTTTCTCCTGCACCCAGACCAGGGGACAAACCTTCATGCAGTCAGTAGCAAAACCATGGATGCAGACATCTCAACTAAACTCTAAGTTTCTCTGGGGTCGAGACCATCTCACAGGTCCCAGGGTTTTTGTTTGTTTTCTTTGCTTTCCTTCTTAATTCCTCCCCTACGTTTGTAGCTCAAGACTACACGTACAGTAGAGCTTTAAGATAGACTTGTTAAACTGTGGGTTGAAGTTGGCTGGTGAAACGGAGCAGTGAAGCTTGTAACGCAAGACTGCAAATATTGACTGCCAAATAATTTAATGTTATTTTTGGTTTTGCATATGACTGTATCTGACACTTCTGTAATATATACATTTTAAGAGCACATATTAAATTATTCTGTGAAAACATAATTCAGAGGGAGTTAGGAAAAAAAAAAAACTTCAGTTTCTTACCCCAGTGCTTTGGAGAGCCTTTAACCTCTTTCTTTCCCTCTCAGTGCTGAGTTCAGATCTCTAAAGTTGATGTACTTTGAGCAAAATGCTCTAAATTCCGCCTCGGTTTACTGATTTCTCTGGAAGGAAAGTCATTTCAGTCTCTCTCTCCTATTTACTCCCTACTACTTCTCATCTCCTTCCCGTTAGAGCTAAGCTATTTTATTGAAAGAATGTTTTCCTTCCTTTCCAGGCCTTTCTGAAAAGCATAAACAAGAACATAAACATTTACTGAAAAATTCAACAGTGGTTATTAGATATAGTCTCAAAAGTATTAAAATTGGAACCCCCTTGAGAATTTAGTTAAGAGAAGACATGATAAATGAAGCTCTGGACTAGTATTTTTTCCCAGGTGCCCCCTCATTAACATTTTGGTTTTAAACACTAAATTGAGAGGACTGATTCACAGAAATCCAAATAACTAAACTGACTAAATGTCGCGGAGGCTCCCAAGGCCCTAGTGCATTCCCTTATATTGATGTAAACCCAACTTAAAAAATAATATATATATGTATATATATAGCATACATATTGTATATATACTGTTTATTGCTTTTTCTCCCATTTTAGAATGTAGGAGGAGTCTCCTCCCTCCCCACTGCATCCCCCCAAGAGCATCACATTGAAGGAATGATAAAGATAGCACATGGCACCTTTATTACATTTCCTTACAGCAAAATATTCATCGTGTTTCTTAAAGAATATTATTTTGTGCTAAAGAATATCAGTTTCTAGACCAGTTTTTCCCAATTATTTTCAGTTTTTATAGCTAATCCTGGATTTAATTTAAAGAGAGGTGAGAATTGACATATTTTTAGTGAGTAGTCTAAACATGTCAATTTAAGTGAGGTTCAGAGAACCAAGGTATTTATTATGCTTCTTGGGAGGAGAAAGGGTGCTGATAACGGATTTCAGGTGCTTGCAGGAAGAAGACTGCTGTAGGCATGCACATACAGGCCGAATATTGTGCGTCAGTGGTGCCAAAATGCACTGGAAAGATTTGATAACATTTTTATTAAAAGCAACGGAAAGAAAACATGCAAAATGTGGTAAGCCCTTTTTTTTCTTCCCATAAAGGGATATAAAATGAGAACACGTTAATGGGGAAGACTCCAGACAGCTTAGAAATAAATTATGGAACTACATAGCTCTGTTCATTTTAACTCTCATCTGAGAATATATTTCCCATCATTTCTTGGGCTTCTCTCCCTCCTTTTCTTTATCTGTGAAACACCATGTTTTCTCTGGTTTCTTTGCAAAAATTGATTTGATAGTCTCTCCACAGAAAATTCTATGACTTTAGAAGAATATGAAGAGTTCATAATAATAATAATAATAATTTTAAGAAATTAGTACTCGATTTGAGAGGAAATCCAGGGATAATTTCTGAGGAAAGTAAAATCTTTGAAAATTGGGAGAGGAATCTTGTTTGGCTTAATTAAGATAGAGATTCATGTTTATGGTTCATTCACATAGAGGTAAAAGATTGATGTTAGTTGTCTTTGTTCTGTTAGAGTGTGTGCGTGTGTATGTGTGTGCGTGCGTGTGTGTGTGTGTGTGTGTGTGTGCATTATACGGCATTACTGTACTAACCTGCGTCAGTCTTTAGCTCACTCGGTCCTCTACAATCTAAGAGGGGATATACCATAGGAGTGAGCTCATTTAAATGTCTTTATCTGATTAGCGATAGGAACTTCCAAATAGATTTTTTTCAATCCTTGAGTGTTGAATATTACATTTGTTTATCTGCTTCACTCAAATTGCATACAATACATAGTACCAACATCATGAAGTTCTTCTTTTTCAAAGCTACAATTGTATATCTCCAGTGAAGTGAGGCTCAGGAGACCTTCTTCACACTAATCTCAACAAACTGCTGTCCTTATACCAATTGCTCTCTTTCTTGCACTTGCAGAATCACAGCTGGGTCTCCTTATGAAAAGAGAGCACATAATAATTGCACTAAATATGCATTAAATTACTTTGCAAAATGATAGTGGCATCCATTATAAAGCCTGTGTTTGAGAAGTTTAATCAGCTATTTAAATTTTCATCAGGATGCAAGTCGACATGCGAATTCTTGGCCACAGGCATTCTATTTACCACATAAATATTTGTTGATTAAGAAAAGCACAGGACCCTACACTCTCCTAGGGTTTCAGAGGCACACAAGCATTTCTCAGGAGCAATAAATAAAAACATGAAATTTTAAAAAATCAAACTTGAATTTTGATACATTGTTTAGTCGGCAACTGCATTTCCTATGAATAACATGCCACTTGACAATGATTTAATATTAATATTCCTCAGGAAATCAAGTTTAGGAGAGTGGAATTAGAGAACATAGAAATGCTAGTAATTGTATTTTTTAAGAACAAAACTAATAAATGCAAAGCAAACTATTTGCTGATTATCACAAGGCTTTGTTTTAGCTTTTTTCTATGTTAGATCTTTTATACATCAGAGCACTTATATCAAAATGGAAAGGAATGAAGTTTTTGAGGTTGTGGTATTTTATTTTCTCATTTTTCCCCACATTTGATCTGAGTTACATTCAGGGTATGAATCTACATTGATTAGCTTCAGAAAACAGAGTTGGTACATTTTCTCTCTGCTGGGCTCCACAGAAGGGATCAAGGGAAAAATGACTTCTTGTCTTCATCACAGCAAGTGCTCCATCCATGGAGCCCTGGGTATCACAGCAGTGCTGGGAGGAAGAGCAAGCAGAAGTGAAGGAAGGAGGATTAAAATGGAGCTAAGGTTGCCTGAACTTGGCTCAGATTGTCTGGTTCCTACATTACTGGGTAAGAATTTTTCAAATTTTCCCTGGTATAATTTATTACTCTGAAATGAGGGACAGAAATGGTGATTATCCATAGAAATATAATGGGACTGCCCAATGGAAAAAAAAAGAGAAAGAGAGAGAGAGAGAGAGAAAGCAACATATTTGGATATTGTGGTTTTGTACTTTGAATGGGAGTTTGTAATTCTCAGTTGTTATTATACTTCTAATATCTAGCAATTATTGTGACAGGTCTAAAGTGGTAAAGCTGCAAAAGACAGTAGAAAATTATTTAGGTAAATCTCTCTTCCCCTTTGTAAGAGATAGCTTAAATTATAAATGTGCATCCTCATAGAAGTCACATGATATTTTGTCTGTTCTATTTTATTGTATCCACCAGAATTTAAGTTCAGTGATAAAAAGGACTTTTCTACTTTGTCACTGTACTTACTCCTGTAACCTAGAATGGTGTTTGGAACATAGCAGGCACACACAAATGTTTATTGAATGACAGGGTGAATGAAAGAATGAATGTGTGCTTAGGAGACTAATGGAATAAAATAAGGGCACATTTTTTTAAGCCAGGAAGCATACTGCATTTGCAGGGGCTTCCCTTGAGTAGAGCAAAACTACTGAATTCAATTGTTAGGGTTACTGTTGCTAAGTGAGAGATTTGAATAAAGATGATACTGCTTATTATGTTTATGGATGGTTGCTTGATACTCTCCTGTGAAGACGTCACTACTAACAGGAATGGATATCTACATAATTGGAAGGAGTTTTTAAAATATGGCAGCCAATACATTTTTCCATTATTTATACATAGAGACTTGCCCTTGTTTTGTAAATGAAAATCTGTTGCAGGCATTAGCTAGCAAACTGCCTGTAACACTGGGTCTTACTCAAAACCTTGGCTCCAAAAGTCTGAGATGTTGGTCGTTCTGCCATTGCTAACCAGGCATATGACCTAAGACAAATAAACTTGATTCACTGTGCCTGAATTTCTCCACTTAAGGACCACATGTTAAGCTGTTCTGGGACAGCTTATAGGTACGTTCTAAAGTAATAGCCTATGAATTTACATTCTAAGATCTACCTTGACTGCTGCTTGCAGGCTACAGTATGTGGCAATCTAAAAATTCAGTGCATTTTAGAGGTGTGTCTCCTGCTCCCCTTTGCTCTTAGTGACTTACCATTGCCACGCCTCTGCCCCTCCCCTACTGGGGAACTGACGTAGGTAGAACTTTCAAGTCCCTGAGCAGTGCTTTCGGCACCCATACTTCAATCACCAAGGCTAGCTGGTGAGACAAATTAACTATGGGACTAGTGACTCTGTCTTTCCAGTTATTATCAGTAGGACTCATAAGTAAGTCATGACAGTACTCAAGAAGTTTCAAATAAGGTATCTCTAAGTTCATATCTCAGAGCTACACGGAACACAGGTTTCTCCTTATCTGCTGTGTGTGTGTGTGTGTGTGTGTGTGTGTACTTGTTGAATGAATGTGTATATATGAGCCTTCACAAGCACAAAAGAAGATCCTGAATAGAAAACCATCAATCCTTTCATAAATACAAACACTCTTATAAGCAAAATGAGAGCAAGATTTTTGGAACCACAATAGTACCAATTAGTTCACAAAGCATCTCACTAGTTGGATGGGAAAAGATTACCTCTGAAATCTAGTCTGTTCTCTAGGGTGATGAGAAGTTTTGTCTATTCACAGTATCTTTAATCCTGCTATGTGCTTCTGTATACTTCAGGATAATGGCTCTGCTACCAAAATCTTTCCTGATTTTGAGCCTCATTTTCTTTTTCTTCTTTCCATTCATTTCATCTTAATGATATACTTGTAAAGCCTCTTAACACTTTCTCTTTTCAATGTATTGAATCAATTTTTTTCTCTGAGTATTTGAAAGATAATTATAAAAATTCTCTTCATTTAAATAATTTTAAGTTAATCATACTGCACCCTTTCTCTCTCTCTCTCCCTCTTACCCTCCCTCCTTTTCTCATAATACTGAGGAGTGTAAGATTCCCCTGGCAAGGATGTGAAGTTTATCTGGCTAATCTGAACAGCTGTTTATCTGATATTTGGGAGCTCACTGGAGCATATCCAGTTTTCAAGGTAAATAAACTTACCCCTTTCCCTCAAAATTGTTAGACATTTTCAGTGTCCAAAATCAATGTCTTTGCCAGCTCCCCTCATCCTTTCTTATAAACTCACCATCAGCTGCAAACTTTTATAGGTACGGAGTGTGTCATGCTCCTGGGAAATAAAGGCCAAAGAGATTAAAAATATTATCTCAAACTTCAGGGGCAAGAAAGTAATAAATATGAATACATACTTTTAAACTACACTGGTAGCATATCCTAAATGTCAGATAAATGAGGGAAATAATACTTCCTCCAGGAGTTCAAAAGGCGAAGCTGGGGCAGGTAGGAAGTTCCATTGAGTAGCGCAATGGTCTTCTATGCTTCAATTCCATATTTTGAGACCCAGTTGTTTGTGAAATGATCTGTGTACCACCAAAGGATCCACAGATGGAATTCATAAATGGCAAGAACATCCTGAAATGGCATGGGAAATTCTGTTTTTATGTTATTTTTCACGGGTGAGTCAACTTTTCTCCTTTTCATGGCTAAGGCTCCTGACTCCCAGTGTAGGCTGTCTTCTGCCTAAAGCCTTAGGCTAATCTGGTTCTTAGGTGTTTTGCCTCCACTCTGAGCTCAGCACCCCATTATCTGAGTTTCTGTATTGTGAATCTGTGAGTAAAGTCTTGTCTTATGTCTCAAGTTCCTAGTAATAGAGCCTCCACTGGGCTACTGTTGTTGAGTCCATACCTGCTGCCCCAGGCCTCCCAGAGAATGAATTATCTTTGAGTCAACTTCTCAGAACTGGTTTTCCAATATCTGTTGCAAGATTTCCAAATGCTAGTTATTTATCTCCCTGCTCTTTTTTGCTTTCACTAAATGCCCTGGCTTAAATGGATGCCTTGAATTTCAGACAATGTAGAGAATCTTAGACTAGACATGTTTTGATACTATGTGTTTTTCCTGCCTGATTAACTCATCTCCAAATTTCATATCTGTCCTCGGACCCATGATCTCATGCTTTAAGTTACTAATATCCTTAATCCCTGCCATTGTTGTCCAGCCTTTCAGGAAACAACACTTGTCTAACCCTTGACAGGAATTATGTATAATCCTGAATTTTTTTATAGCCCTCGAATTTGAGCAAAGTCTTATCAAACCTAATACAAATTGAGGTGGGTAGTAGGAAATTATTGAGAAATAGAGGAAACATACTAGTAAGAGGTAAGAAAACTAATTTCAGCCAAATTAGAGAGGTTTAGAGGATTAGAAAACATCCTCTAGCATGTTTAGGAAGGAAGACGTAATTATGTGAAATAATAAATGTACTAATTTATATAGTGGCTTTGACAGGAATAAAGAGTTTTGATACTTTTGTTTATAGTATCTTCTAAAGTGGAACGTCTAGATTTAAAAAATTTCACAAAATCGTTAGGGATCCTTGGCAATGTTGGTTTCTCAGAAGCATTATTTACAGGTTTTATTGAGTCTCTATTTGTAGATGATTCAAAACTAGGTGTATCTTTTATGCAAGAATTATCTTCATGGCAGGGCGCCCGGGTGGCTCAGTCATTAAGCATCTGCCTTCCGCTCAGGGCGTGATCTCAGTGTCCTGGGATCCAGCCCTGCATCTGGGCTCCCCGCTCAGCTGGGAGCCTGCTTCTCTCTCTCTCCCACTCCCCCTGCCTGTGTTCCCTCTCTCGCTGGCTGTCTCTCTCTCTGTCAAATAAATAAATAAAACCTTTAAAAAAAAAAGAATAATCTTCATGGTGCTTAGCGTCCAATGGCTTCTTGCACTGTTTTCACCATCACATTATAGTATTTTGTAGTCACCATATGGTGATAGAATACCAAGATTTCAAACCAAATCTTGTTTTTTTTAAAAAAAATATGCATTGTTAATCTGTAATTATCATACCAGTAATTTTCTACAATGCTATAAAATATGATCACAAAGAAGCCGTTTTAGTTGGCAGTTTTATATTTTAAAACCTATTTTTGTTATTTAAAATATGGATAGTTCACTTTTGAGCTACTGTGCCATGTGATGTTCTCATTTTATAAAATTATTATTAACAGCGCAAGTCCTGACTTTTAATTTAGGGTGGGTTTAGCTTGTAATTTTTAAAGTACTTTTATGACTAAAAGCTATTTTTCAGTGATAATTAAAATTATATTAAGTGAATCTTGTAAAATGTAACACCATAAACTGTTACAGTGGTGTTAATATGATAAATCTCAAAAGCAATGAATGTCATTAGCACTTTAAACACATGCAAAACAAACATAAAGGAAAATACAGAAGAAACATAATGGCAGTCCTTAGAGTTTGGAATGATTAGCAGTAGTGGTGATTTATAAGTTTAGTATTTTCTGAGACTCTTGCAAAGGGGTTAGAGGTTCCAAACCATGCTGCCTTATTTTATTAGAAGTGGAAGAATATCAAAATGATTTTATGAAAATATTTGCCTTTGAAGAAAAATGCAGCTGTGAATTGGTAAACTGAACCTTTACCTGCAAATAGAGAAGGAAAGAAAAAAATGTGGGGGAAACACAGTAGGTCTTCAATAAATGTATATTAATTTTGCAAGTCTCCAACTCATGCTTCAGACTATCTCTAAGCTCCCCTAGGAATTCCATTATAGGTCCACCTTGGATATTATAGTCCAAAGAACCCATAAAACATGAGGACGACACTGAAGTCCTTTGAGACCCAGACTGTCCTTTGAAGAGAAAGAACTAAGGCACCGAGGTTAGTGTAGCAGCATAGATCAGAACCACATAAGGGTATCCTAAAATAGTCCACCTCTCCCTAGGGTCAGTAATGAGGTCCAGCCCCAAAAGAGATCACATCTCTAACATACTTATGTTCACCAAATTGTGTCTAAGAAGGCCTTGAACACACAGCCTACAGGGCTTTATACACAAAATAATATTTTTTCTTCTAAAATCAAAATGTGAGGTTATTTTTATATCCTCACCCTCTTATAGATAACATTGACAAGGAATCAGTCATAATTTTAAGGTCTGCTTAAAGCTAGGGAAAGAACAAATGCTTCCATTTAAAACTAATTCTGTCAAATTAAATTTTACCTTATTAATGTACAGTACCATATGTGTAATGCAAAAAACAATAGCAGATTTTCAGGTTGCAACTTCTTAATTTAGTCTGTCCTCATATATGTCTCTTTCCCTTGAAAATTTGGTTCAAAAAATACTTCATCAACACAGAGAATTTCAGTTTTAGTCAATGTAGATCTTGAAGTGATTTTGTGGTGGAAAATTAGGGAGGGAGTGAGACTTGGGAGAGAAAAGGAGCCTGGGGGAAGTGCAGGGAGAGATCAGGGTGGAGGATAGTCTGGTTGCCTGTCTCCAGTATCACAGTAAAGTGTCCCAGGTTCTGAATAAGAAAAAAAAAAAAAAAGTAACTCTTAGAAACATACTAAAATCGCCCACAGTATCTTCACCTGTGAAAAATAAATCATCATCCAGAACAGTGTCTTAGTCTACGCTGAATGTAATAACAAAATTCCATAGACTGGGGGGCTTAAACAACAGAAATTTATTTCTTACGGTTCTGGAGTTTGGTTAGTCCAAGATCAAGGTGTCAGCCAATTAGGTTCCTGATGAAGACTTTCTTCCTGGCTTGCAGAAGGCCATCTTTTTGCTGTACTCACATGGCAAGTGGAGAGAGATAGAAGGGAAAAGGGAGAGGGAAAGGATGACTGAGTGAAACTTATGCTTTTTCTTATAAGGGCACCAATTTCATTTTGGGAACTCCACCTCCATGACCTAATTACCTCCCACAGACCCCATCTTCAAATACCATCACATTGGGGAGTAAGACTCGATATATGAATTTGGGGGTGGGGAGGGCACATTCCAATCCAAAACAGATAGGGTGATAAGCTTTTTTTTTTTTTTTACCTTTTTTTTTCTTTTTTCCTTTTTGTTTATTTATTTGTGGTTTGGTCAAGGAAGAAGATAAAAACAGAGATTGACTAGTCCATCAAATGTGGAAGCACTTAACACCACACCCCAGGAAGGGGGCATAACAATACGTAAAACAATGGTGGTCAGCAACGTATGATAGAGGGTTTTGCAATGCTGACTTAAGAGAGAAATAGGAAAATGAAACAAATAACAAATAACTCTAAACCTTCTCTGTTAGGTAGGAAGCTGTTAAAAACTGTCTGAGGTTTTCACAGAGCCAGGTCCAAGTCTTTTGCTGTGTTCTCAATTATCCTGGCTTTGGTTAGGTTCATAGATGAAGCTAATCCTGAATAACTCTGTCTTTGGTCTTGGGGGCATTCACGATGTGGGAGTCAGGCCTTGACAAGATCTACTTTTCTGTAATACACTGAAAAAGTTACAAGATTACCCCAAATTTGTTGTTGACATCACCTTTTTCCCCTTAATCTCGTATAACAAGTATACAAATTATTTTGGTTTTCTTGGATCTCTGGAACCAGAGCTCAACAATTTAGGTCATAAGAGCAGAAAGACATCAAAAATTTTGTAAGATACCGGGGTCCTCTTCAGTATATTTATAAACTGTAACAAAAGAAAGACAATTTATAAGTCACTTACTAAAAAAATGGGGACAGAAGATGCCAAAGTAACTCCAGTAAAGAAGGAACAGAAAATAGAAACTAAGTATTAGTTATTCATGTAAGGATATTTAAGGATAAGGATATTCTTGCTGTTCTACTTAATCTACTGTATTTTCCTTTTATTTTGGTTAATGTAAAAATATCTATAGGGCTTTCATGGGTCTCCTTATGTCATCAACTCCCTGAACCCATTTCCACCTCATCCTAAATTCCTCAGTAGTGAATTTTTTTATGGCAGAATATTCCAAGAACATAGCAGAAGCTGGGGAAGGACTACTGGTTCACTCCTGGAATGTGGTAGTTAAGATTAAAAGAGACCCCTACTCATACTCTGACTTCTTTCCCTGACTATGGGGAAGTATTTAAACTGATCAGTATAACCTTTTTCATATTATCATTTTGTATATCTAAGAGGTGGATGGTCACATAGGGATCTGGGAAAGAGATTTCTTTGGATCACATTGTTGACCGATTTTTCAGGAACATGACGTTCAATCAACTGAAGTAATGCCCCATGCAACAACATTCACTTGAGTCAGCATGTGTCAGATGATGATATTAGAAAATACATCGTGTCAGTATTACTTGATGTTTTCTTTTGGAGGAGGGTTGCCCTTTGTTTCTTGACCTCGTCAGGTCTTGCGATTCTTTTTCATCTACTTCACTATATGCTATGGCAGTTTAGAAAAGTAGAATACATTCTCCTCACTTCATTATTCGGATTTGTGAAGTACCGTGTAGGAGCAGTAAACAGCTTGGTGTCGCTACCTTCTTTCTTAGCTCTATCCACCAGCCACCCTTACACCCATCCAGATGTGAGGAGGAGGTGCTAATCTAGTTGGTCCCGTTCTGAAACCATACCCCTGGTTTGTGTTACAAATTCATTAACTCACATTTATTTTCTTCCTTCACGTTGCTGAGTTCAGCTTTGAATAGGGAATGATAAGCCCCGTTTTGCCTTGGGTTATTTCTGGCCATTAATAATAGTAAATGTCTATGGAGCACTTCAACGCAGGTACCAGAGTAGCTACCAGCTACCATTCTTTTTGAGAATGTAGGGCAAAAGCAGTAATTTTATGGCACGGCAACTTAGAAAGATATGGCACTTTGATTTTCATTTTCTTTTATTTCTTTGTGTTTAAAGTCATGTGTTAGCCTAAAATTCTGAGTGTGACTGTGAAGCAGAGCTCCCTGCCAACTCTTATAGGATATTTACTCTGAGCAAGATATAAAGTTCTGTGGTTTTTAACCACTAAAAATTATCGTGAATGCTGTAACATAATCCTATTCTGACTAAAACAGACTTTCATGGTGTATATGTTTTACTACTATTCAGTTTTCCTTTCACACGATGTATTTCTCTTAGTATTATCTTCAGTTATGGTATTAGTTATATTCCCAAAGTCCTTCCCTTTAACTATTAGCAGATGATTTGAGATCTGATTTCTAGTCATCTGGATTTCCCCCAGGAATAAGGAGAGTTCTATCTCTCATCATGTCCCAAGGTGACCTAGATTAGTATCTTTTGTTTCAACATAAAAGCCAGGTCTTAGTCTTTTTGTATCCAAGCTGATTAGAATCATCCAACAAGCTTTAAAGAAATATCCATGCCCAACACTTACCCAAAACCAATTCACAGGGTAGGAGGGGTAGATAGGAATGTATATTTAAAAAGCCGGTGCTTCTAGTGTGCAGCTAGAGTTGAGAATCCTCTTTTGGGAGGAAAAGGAAAGCTTTTATTACCCTGTAACCTGTCAGGGAAAAAAAAAAAAACTTTAGTTTTTTGTGTTCTGGGAAATATTCTCTAAACTTTATAATCAGCAAATGACACATATATTGTAGTATTCCAGCAGATTGGAAATGATCAATACCATTTGAAGATCAATTTTATTATATTATTTATTGCTTATTTTCTTATTTAATATCTATTTCCCTAACTAAACTGTAAGTTCTATGATCTCAAGGACTTCTCTAATTTACTTTGCCGAGTACACTGTCTTATATCCCCAGAACTTGGAGCAGTGTCCAGCACATAGTCGGTGCTCAGTAAATAATTGTTGAATGAATAAAATATCGCTGGAAACAAAAGTAAGGCATAAATAGGGACTGTGAAGAAAAAATTGTCAAAATATGACAAAGGGTTATATAATAAAACAATATCATAATAAAACACAAATAGTATAATAAAATGATGGTCAAAAGATGTGAACAGGGTCTCCTGGCTGGCCCAGTAGGTTAAACATCCAACTCTTGCTTTCTTGCTTTCAGCTCAGGCCAGGATCTCAGGGTCCTGGGATGGAGCCCCACAGCAGGCTCAGTGGTGAGTCGCTTGCATCCTTCTCCCTGTACCCGTACCCCTGCTCACACACTCTCCCTCAAATAAATAAATAAATCTTAAAAAAAAAAAAAAAGAAAAGAAGATGTAAACAGACAATTAACAGAAGAAATACAACAGACATTCACAGGAACATATTAATTAATATACAATTTTTATCTATCAAATTATCAAAGATTACTTAAAGGTAATAGTTAACACTGAATAAGGTATAATTCACAAGGACCCTCAAACTCCAGCAGTAGCAGTGACAATTAAGAGAGCTCTTTGGGAAAGCAATTGAGAGCTACATATAGAGAGCCCTGAGGATGTTAATTCCTATTGACCAAGAAATCCCATTCATAGAATACATCCTGAGGAAATAAAAATCAATTGTTTAGTCTAATGTTTGCAGGCAAGAATAGTTATTGTAGCATTTTCAAAGAGTAAAGATTGGGAATAGCCTGTTTCTTAAAGAAAGAAATTTAAATTTATCACAATAAATCCTCATATGAGTCACTATAATAAAACCATTAAAACCATTATTGACATTATTAATGACAGGAGAACATACTCCCATTATAATATTAAGGGAAATGGGCATGATAAAATGTGAAACATTCTGCCTTTAAATATGTAAATTTATAAAGGGTTGCTTTGGTGGTTAATTTGATTTCTAATTTTTATATATTTGTTCTTTTGTATTTTCAAAATTTTGTGTTTTATTATACGTTGTAAAACCTGACCATTAACAATAACAGTTTGTATAAAGTACATTCTAGTGTGAAGTATTATTCTAGGTGCTTTCCTTGTTAACCTATGATAGTAAGTAAGATTATTTCCCCTATTTTATATGTGGGAATGTGTAGGCAAGGAATGAATCAGTAATTTTCCCAAGGTCACTCAAATCATAAGCTCAAGAGTCCATGTTCCTACACTATTAGGGGAAAAAAAAAGTCAACCTAAGAAATAGTTCCAAGGACATAGGTATTAAAGATTACATATTGGGCAGAGCACACCCAAGGTCTGAAAGAATTTTTTGGCAGTAGAGGGTTTTTAGAGATCAAATCTAATCTGCTTTTCTGATACATAAAAATGTACATTGGCTTTGTTGAAAAATCATTTCATATACTATCTTGCTTCAAAGCAGATGCCTAGAGAGGTGACATGATCATGGTGACATTGTCAGGGAAGAGAGACTCAATTTGTTCTTTCTGACCACTTTCCCCTGCTGCTACTGACTATTGGCTATTCCCTGACAATTTGCTATGGATGAGGCTGCTTCCTCTGTCCTGAGGAGGGTGCCTTTGGAAGTAGCTCATGCACTCCTCCGTGAACCCCGAACCAAGACCACTGGTGTGACTCCCTGACTCTGGCTGCTCCAAACTAGAATAGGAAATGCAAGTTTCTGTCCAGGGAATGTGTTTTTGCAGTGGGTGGGAGATCTCCCCTTTACTAGCTAGTCTAGGGAAAGGCCTCCACTTTTACCTGTGTTATTTCTCCACATTTCTTCTGTTAAGAGCATCAGAGAAAGCCTTCGGTAGAAGGGAAGAGGCCAGGTGAGAATTAAATCATATTTCTCAGTGGCAGGGGATTGGACAGACTACAGAATTTCTTGTCACAAGTGTTGTGAACACAAGCATTCCAGAGATTGTCACTCAAGGATTTTGCCAGGCAGAGGGTGGATGAACTGTCACCTCAGGCCAGCCCTTTGCCCTTATTCTCAGTGTAAATAAATGTAAAAATCTAAACTTTAAAATGTGATGGTGCTAATATTTGCTAGATTTAGGTTATTTCTGAAACTTCCATTTAGGTATCATTTTGTTCTCCATTTCTTAAACAAAATAGTTTTTGATATTTTAATTTAAAAATATATCACTAGGAACTTCTCCCAAGTTAGTGGTGAGACCTTCCTCATAGTAGCTTCAGTTAATAAAGCATTTTGGGATAATGAAGGATGAAAATCACAATATAAATGTAAAAATTTTTATAGTAACAAAGCATAACATATTATTGGACCCTTCATGGAATTTTCCATTGCCAAATCAAGGCTCATTATTCTGCACCTGAGTACCACAATCCCTAGAGTTCTTTGGCATCTTTTAATAATAAGAGAAATGTCCTGTTTTGTTTTATAAAACCTTATTTTCCCTTTCTGACAGTCTTTTTCTTACTAGCTTTTAGTATGGCCTCAGAGATTCATGCTTTCAAATATAAATTCCCTTAAGACATATATTTTTCAATTGTGTGGGTTGAAGCAGGGTAGGGGGTTGCTCTAATCTGAGAAATAGTTTGGTAAGTCTTGCCAGAAAATCTGCATTTGAAGATACGTAATGAAATATTTCTAACTTTAGGTTTATGATCCAAACCATGACATGTATAGCACAGACTTCATGGTATTTTGAGACCAAATTTATGTATTATGACAATCTGTCTTTTCTGATCTCTGTCATAGGCTGTGTTGAGTAATATCTATTGAAGACCCTGTTAGAGAAAGGCAATGATTCATCATTGCCTTCATTGATTCTCCTCTCAGAATTACTTTCTCCCTACCGTGTTCTCTCACCAGACTTTGGGTGTGACCTTTTGCCTTTTTTTTTTTTTTTTTTTTTGGTAATTGTCCACAATTTTTTTAATGGCTAAATCATTTCCAGTGAGAGAGGAAGGGCTGTGGCTCATTGATGATTCTATCCCACATATTAGTACAGAGTCTAACACATTACTGGATTGGTTGTATTGGTTGAATGGATTTGATTGCATTGATAGGATCAATGTATTAATGCCAAGTAGTAATTTCAGGTTTTCTTTGAATGATAAGTAATGATTTCAATTTATTCTATGATTCTTATCAGTTCAGAGAAATAGTGAAAAATATTTTGGATAGATTTCAAAAACTGAATTCAGGCTCACTATTAAGTGTAAATGTACCTATTAATTTTTTTTAAATAATCTCATATTGACTACAAATGTAAAACTTAAAGGTCTTAAGGCATAAAAGCAGTAGAAACAATATTTTTTATAAAACAATAAAATAGGAAATTATAGCAAAAATAGGAACTGAAAATATTGAAAGCAGTAAGCACACACACACCCAAACATCTCTCCTACACAATTTAATTCATATATCAAAGAAAAGATCAAAACAAACTGGAGAATTTCTAGGACATAACAATGCCTCATTATATCAAAAGCTATAGGATATGGTTTGGATTTATCCATAAGAAATTTCCAAGCATTAAACATTCAACATTGAACATAAAAGAATAAAAATGAATTATTTGAATATCAAACTCAAGAAATTAAGAAAAAAGTTAACTCAAAGAATATAGAAAACAATAAAAATGTAAATTAAAGAATTAGAAAAATGTAAAATAGCAACACAGATAAATCTGAGAACCATGAAAAAAATTAAGCTACAAAATAACTTAATGAAGGGGAAAAAAAAGGAAAGGGAAGCATAAATAGGGATAGAAAGAAAAAAACCTTACGTTTGAATTGAAGGAAAAATATATGCTTTCAATGTTAAAAAATTTCTTTATACCTTTCCATGTTAGTGAATTTGGGGAAAATTCTGTATAAAATAGATGTTATTTAAGAAAATAAAATCGTTCTAAAAAGGAAAGACAGTTTAACTGAGCAAATAACAATGAGATAAATTATGAGATTAAAAAAAAAAATCTATACCCATCCTACCTACCAACAATCCAACCAACTAGCTAGTCTAAGCAAAGGAAAGCAGTAAAAATCATTCAGATGCAGAGTGGGTTAGGAGGCGCTAAGTGATGTGAGTCCTCTCACTTCCCATGTAACCCTCCATCTCCTCCTTTCACTCTGGCTCAATCCTCTCCAGCCACACTGACTTCCTTGCTCTTTTCTGAACACTCTAGGCCTCCTCTGCTAGAGCCTTTGCACTAGCTACTTTGTCTTCCTGGAATGCTCTTCCCCTGAAATATCTGTACAATGTATACAAAATAAAGATTGCATTTCACATCACTGGAGTAAAATGGATTATTCAATAGATGATAAAATAATTATTTAACCTTTTGGGGGATTGGTTTATATTTCCTACTCATTTTTTATGCTAAATTAATTCCACGTGAATGAAAGCCTTAAATGTAAGAATTTAAACTATAAAAGAAATAAAGGAAAACATAGAAGCAGGATTGATATTCAGCTTGTGCAAACCATTACAAGCATACTAGTAGCATGGGATATACAGCATATCTATCTGAGTATCTATGTCTACAATTTTAGTACATAAATCTAAACTCAAGTTGGGATAGTGCTAAATATTTCGAGGCTACTCTCCCACCTTTTAATATACTTATGTTGTATATGTTTATATTTAGGGAAGATCTTACTAAGCATGGCACAAACCATCTCTATGGCAAAAATATATAAATATCATGATCAAACTGAAAAATAAGCAATAACATGGGAAAAAATTTGCAACAGTAAGACTGGCTAAAGGCAAATATTCCTAATCTACAAAGACTTCTTGAATAATCCACAAAGAAATAAACTGCATAAACTATCCGGTAACTAATAATTAAGAAGTAAATTAAAATATTTATTATCTAAAATATTTTCAGGTATTAAAAACATTAGTACTTAATGTTGGCAAAAGTGTAGTGAAGTATTTCTGATTCATACTGGTGAAAAGTTAAATTGATATAATCTTTTTCTAGAGAAATTTGGCTATTAAAATTTTTAAATATATATACTTTGATCCAGAAATTCCATTTCTAGAAAACTCGTCTTACAGAAATGCTCAAGGAAGATCTGAGTGCAATAATATTTCTTGTAAAAGGGAAAAAAGGAGAAAGTTACATGCCCACAAGTGTGGTATTTGATAAACATTTTATAGTAGTGTCATAGAGTGATGCTGTTTTACAAAATGAGATTTATCTACTTTTACTAACATAGGAAGGTTTACAAGGTATGTTGTTGGACAAAAAAGGATACAATATAATATACTCTATTTTGTATGATTACATTATTGTAAAAACATACAAGCATAGTTATCTGACACACAGCACACATTTTAGTACACAGAGTGAAAAAAAGAGGAAGTATGTTCATTACGTGCTAATAGTCATTTGTTTTGGGGTTTGGTTATTTTCAGTTTTTAAGGCACACATTTTGCTAGTGTTTGCATTTTTTTAGTGAGTGTGTATTTTTTTAAACATAAGTAAAAAAAGAGCTTTAAAAAAATTAAAAGGAAGCAGTCAATGTAAAGACATCTCTGAAACATATTTTGGGTCTTTGCTTCATCTAACAGATCCAAGACTACAAGTCAAGCTGAAAGATGTATACAGTATCTCTAAACATAGTTTCTGAGAAATAAAAAATGATGGATTATTTCTGGGTAATAGATAGCAAAATGTTCAATCTGATCTCTCTTATATGAGTTCTGAAATATATTGCCTTGAAGGAGATGAACTCCATGCAGTGTTCTACTTATTAACTTCTGTCAATGGGTATGCTAAAAAAGGGGGGACTCTTTCTAATCTTTGTGATTTTCCTTATTTTATCTTTTGAAACATTATTGAAACATTTCTACTAATGTTTGAGAAATGTTCTCGGAGTAAATTGAGTATGAGGAGTTTTAAGAAAAGGATTTAGTAATATGTCTTTTTGAAATGCTAACCCTTCGAACATTTAAAAATTTCCAGCTCACATCAGTCTCCTGGTTACAGTGAATAAATTGGAACATTTGCACTTAGCCAGTTAACTTCCTTGAGGAGGATGCTTAGCAAGGAGCTTTTTTTCCTTGAGTATACCCAAGTGACTTTATACATTCTAAAAGATACTGCAATTCAATATGATTAAACATAATATCATATAATAAAATCTTATTTCTAAAAATAACAGCACACAATTATTGGAGAAAATAAGAACTCTGAGACTGAGACAAGTCTGGACCACATGAAAAAGTCAAACTGTAGAGCCTCTCTCCTGCAAACCTTGCCCTAACAGATAAAGGAATAAGAGATACTCTCGTGGAGTAGGACTAGGAATACAATGTATTCATTCAACATTCAACAAAGACTTAAGCACCCATCATATGCTCAACATTATTCTAGGTGCTGGAGATAAAGTGCAAAGCAAAACAAAGATACCCTCTAGGAGTTTACACTCTTGAAAATAAAACCACATCAATACCGATTCCTAAAATCTAAATTAATTTTAGATTAAGAAAATTGGACAGGGGCTGGGTTTGTTCTGTTTTGCTTAGAAATTTCGTCCTATTAAAGATGCAGGTTAATAAACTTGGACTTCAGTGATGTTTGAACTACTCTGGAATTAGTTTCTTAAATGCTTTAGAAATGCACATTCACAAACAATTTATGAACTTAAGTGAAATAATAGGAAATGAACCTGATGATTAAAAGGAGAATCTGTATGGATTAATTGGTATTTTAGGTTGTTGTATGTATTTGAAATTAATTGCAAAATTAATACCTTTAAAGTGCTTTAAAATAGTTTTGATTTGTTACTCCTCAAATTTCCTTAATGTATTGAGTTTTTATATTACGATCGGAATTTAGAATTCAAAGGTATTTAGAATAGAGGTTTATTTATTTTCTAACATACCCATTTTGGTCAAATTCTTCAAATTACTTTATGTAACTATAGCCAAATTTCTCAGGTTTCTATGTAGAGATTTTTTAAAATTTTCTTTTCATAATTAAATTAACACAAGTTTATGAGTATTAAAGCTGATAGTTTAAGAATAAAATCTGCTAAACTTAGGAACAAAATGGTTTAACTGAGACTCCTATTTTTCTTACCTCTTATTTAATGTCCTCAATTAGCCTCAACTCTTTCTAAAATAGATTTGTGTCTTTAAGAAGTTGAAAACCTAGATTTTTTTCCCTGCCCCCACCATGGATGGCTAATGATTGTTTGTTGATGGTTGTCTGTAAGTTCAAAGTACTTGACATATATAGTCTGCGAAGCAGTAAATATTTTAGATGCGTATTTGCACCTTGAAATCATTCCACATTTAAATCTGTTTATACTAAGCACATTCTGAATTCCCTAATGTTCATTGGGAGAAAAAGATTGCTCAAAACTGAATCTGTTGCCCAGGTTTTACAAAAATTATTTAACTATTCAACAAGCTTTACAAGACTCGGCTTTCACTTTTGGAGAAAATTTTTATTGGATGTCTAAAGATTGTTTTATTCTTGAAAGGTAAGAATACAATTCAAGCAACCATTAGTTTGTGACTCTTTCAATTTGTTTTTGTTTTTGTTTTCTAGGATCTTTGTTCAAGACAAATCATAAGCTTCTAATTGACAATGGCCAATTTCACCGATCTGTCCTGATTGTTTTCCAATGGTCTGTTGGTTTGCTGTACTTTAAAAGGGTGCTAAACTTAGGTAGAGGGTTTTTCTATCCTAGTCAAAAAAGCAGATAGGTGGGAAGCATTAAACACTGCTTTGATGCCAGAATGGTTTCAAGTCAAGTGCATCTTATTCTATATAATTTACATTATCACTCGTAAAGGGTAATAGGCAATGACAGAGCATAGAAGAGGTGGTTCAGGATCAAGCAGAGTAGGATGAATTTTTTTCACTCCCAAAGAATATGTGGAATGCAGTTTTATCACTGCAGATAAGTGAACTGTGTGTGAAATAGATGGGATATTTCATGTATCTGACAAGCAGATTGTCAGCAGTTAGCCTAATGGAATTAAAATCACTATGTCAGCAAGATATAGGCTATTAAATCACAAGTAGTGTTTTTGAATGTATAAATTTTTTTAAAAAGATACTATATGTATGCTAATTATTAGACAATGAGAAAATCTACTTCTGCCATTAAATCACAAAACCTAACACTTTGATCTTGTTAGGGACTGAATTTTTGTGTCCCCCCCCCCCAAATTCTTATGTTGAAGTTCTAACTCTCAACTTGATGGTATTAGAGGATGGGGCCTTTGGGAGGTACTTAGGTTTAAAGGAAGTCATGAGGGTGGGAAGTCCTTATGCTGGGATTAATGCCCTTTTAAGAAGAGACCCAAGGGGAGTTCTCTCTTTCTGCCATGTGAGGCTACATACAGCAAGAAAGCACTAGGCTGTAAGCCAGCAAGAGGATGCTCCCAGAACCTGACTGTGCAGCCTCCAGAAGTGTGAGAAATAAGTATCTGTGGGTTAAGCCAGTCAGTGTATGGTATTTTGTTAGAGCATCCTGAGTTAAGATAAATCCATCATTCCTTTGCGTATTTTCCCTTTAGATTAATTTTACATAGCTTTGTGATAAAATGTATACTAACTTTTCTAACTATGTGATTGAGGTAGATTCTTTAGTTCACGGGTTACTGTTAGTACCAACAAAGATGTTGTCTCCTTTCAACTATAGGTGCTGAAAGGGCAAGGACTCCACCCGATTCCAATTCCATCAGCCAAGTCAGTTAAAAATGAATTAAGTCAGATACACGAAATAATTGTGTGACAGCTTTACTTTTCCACCTGCTAATTTGGACATGTAGATACAAGCTTACTAGAAACTGCTTTGTTCAGTATCAAAATTGCGTCTTGTATCGCATACATATTTATTGATTATATGGTGCTATTGCTTTGGAACTTTTTATTTACTAATATGGTATAGAAATAGGATATTTGTGATAACCAATGGGCTAACTAGTTCCACTTTAAAGTCTTTGTGGACTTTTTTTTTTGTCCTTTGGGTAATTTTTACATGCCAGAAATTTCTCATTGGCTGTTAACTTATCGCTGCTAATACTTTTTTAATAATTATTATGGCTTATATTATTTTAAAAATAATATCCTGCCCTAATAATGCAGTTTGAAAATCATTGCGTTGTCTTTCTCTGGTGTTTTAATAGAATTTTATTTTATATTTAAAACATCATTACATTTAATTTTTTCCTGTTTTTTAAAAATTTTTATTATAGAAGTATAATTGACATATTGGCCTTACATTTTAATTGTGAGGCTTCAGAATATGCTATGAATATCGGTAGACTTAAAGATGTGATCTCCAACCTTGGCACTACCACCTCCTACGATGTGATCTTAGATAAGTGACTCTACCTCTCTGGAGCTCAGTTTCTGCATAAAGATTTGGACTCTCATTCTGTCACTTTGCTATAGCAGTCCTGTAAGTTATGTTTTGTGATTAATTTGTTTCTACTGATAGATGAAGTGCCAAATTTACCAAGAAGGATTTACATTTTATTTTAGGGTGGATATCCCTAGAATAATATCAATTCATACTAATTTTCATTCCTATATGTAATTTTGAGTGGGAGGAAAAAGGATAGATTGTGGTTTATGTATCAGGAATAACCTTAGAAAGTAGTTCATGCTTGTGAGAATCATCTTATATGTGGATTTAGAAAAAGAGGTTGAGAACTTCAGGACCTAATTCAGTTGGTCACTAGGCTGTCTACTCCATAACATTCCATGATCCCATTTTTTCCACTAGAGATATCCCTCATTCTCTGTATCAGGGACCACAGGGATCCAAAATATTCTTTGAGTTACTTCACTTACTACACTGGGAGTTATCATTTTCTCTCATTTTAGCAATTCAATGACAATTTAAGTATTATATATTCTGAATAATTTGTTCTATTTAGAACAGCCATGTTCTCACTTATTTATAATCAGTTTTAAGCAACCACAAATTCAAATCGATAGGTAGGTAGGTAGGTAGGTAGATAGATAAGAACAATGGAAAAATTGCTGAAAAGAATGACAGATACAAACATAAAAATGTAGCAATAGTCTCACTGAATGTGATAACTTAAATCTTAGCAAGACTAAAGAAGACAGAGACAGGGAAAAATAGGTACAGCAAAAAAGGTGATATTGGAAGTACCTTTGGGGATTAAAAACGGCTGTGGGACAACTTGCTGACACCTGAACAATGGTGGGAGTATCTGCAGATAACAATGGAGAGAGGGAGAGAAACATCCATTAGAGCACTACAGCATTCTGAGGACATTTAATACAAGGGCAAGTAAAGTTCTGTACGACTCAGTAACCCTCTAGGGATTCTTAGTGCCAATTTAAGACGAAAGCTCACCAATTAGAACAGCACAGCATTCTGGAATTATACAGTGTTGGGTAAAGCAATCTTTCATACTCCAAAGAGCAGAAAATAGCAATATATTACTGCATGGTTCAATTTGTCAGTTATTCATAAAAAATTTTGATTCATCAAGAAAATTTTGAAATATTTTGAGAAACTTCTATTTTATAAAGCAGAGAACTAAATATATTTTCAAAGGACTACATTGACAAAAAGAGCACTTTTGTTGAGTCTGAAGATTTCGATATTGTGTTCTTTCACTTAGTGACTTTGAAAAAAGTCATTTAGCTTCTCTGAGCTTTAGTTTTTTTCCCTCTTTTCAGTAAAAGCACTTGTTTTTCATAACTTGCAGAGTAAAGGAAAGGAATAAAATCTAACTGAAAAAATGTATGTTTGTTGGGTAATTTAAATATAAAAAGTATATTTATAAGATTATGTTATTATGATTACAATTTTTATGGTTTAAAAATATAGTTTAAAGGAGCTACAGTCCTCCCTTTTCCCAAAATCTCATGCCCAGTAAAGAAAACAGTACTACAGAATAAATCAGTTACTATTGATTTCAAGGACCAGAATTCTTCAGAGGAAGAGGAAACGAAGTAAGTAAACAAATAGTAGGATGGCTTTATTTACATTTTAGAATGGAATTTGACTTACGTTGTAATTAGTTAAACTTGATGAAATTTTGATTTTATGCATATAACAAGGTAGATTCTAAATGAATGCAATTATTCAGCCTTCTGAAAGCATACAGAAGTCTAATTGATGCTCTGTGATATTAGCTTTAAGCATTTTATAAAAGATCAAATTTGCATTTAATGGAAACTTAACACTGACACATACTTGTCAAGATACGGAGGAGTAGGCATTTTCATACATATGGTTTCTGCTTAATAGAAGTGCTTCTAAGTGGGAGCCCAGGGGACCCTCAGCAGAGTTTGCCAGCACGTGGCTCTTTTAAGATAGCTCTGTCAGTTTCAACACCCTGTGATTCCTTCTCCAATTATGTAAGAACATACTCACTGAACATCTTTATGTGTACCTCCTTTTTACCTAACCAAAAAGATTGTAGTTTCATAAATATAGTGGATTTCTTATCAGCTTTGTCAGTGCTAAAAAGTGGGCTGGGGCAAGGTAATAAATCTCTTTGAAAAAATTGGTTATTGTGGATGAACAGCATGATACATGAGGAAATATTGACTATTCATGTTTTCTTGCAGAATGAGATTTGTATCAAAATAAAGAACTTCTACACCAAAGTCATGTTCTGTTAAAAAATGAAAGAGTATTATGCTTTTGTGATTGGAGGCAGAATGGGGTGAATTTGGGTCATATCTTGCAGGCTTTCAAAGCTCATAATTTTTGATGGAAGGGCAAACCAGAAGATTTGCAAATTCATTTGGAAAAGGATGGGGGACAATGAAGAGTTATTTCTTTCCAGTTTTTCATTATAGAATTTGCTGCAAAGCAAAAATAGGAAAAAGCAGGATAGGAAACCTCTATATTTGGATACTTTCCACCATACATTTCTAAAATATATTCTTTGCAATTGAAAGACTGTTTTTACTGTTTTACTAAGGGGGAACGAAGCTGTTTTCAAAGGTAAAAGGACAGCAGGGGAATGGCATTAGGCCATGTGATTTCATGAATTTTGCTGCCAGCTCTTCTAGTTTGTAAGGTGGTGATGGAACCAGCAGTGGCCACCTGCCTGCAGCAGGAACTCTCCCACCCACTAGAGGGGAGATTCATTTGAGTCAGTAAGTTCTCATTTGGGGAGGGAAGTTTAGGCTTACTGTTCACTTATCACTTCCTGTAAACTGCCTTAAGATTTGTTTCAGTGACTGGACATTGTGATGGGAGCACAGTAGATAGAAAAGAAAAAGAGGTAAGGGAGATTGTGCCTCTGGAGACATGTAGCTCAGATACGTGTTCCAAGGTCTTGCCTCCATTTTGAAAACCTCATGCCTTTTGTATATAATAGGCTTTAACTTGGTTTTGGATTACAGAAACCTAGGGGACTCCAGGTTTTCTCAGCTGTCATTGCCAAATTTTCCCACCTTGGGAAAACACTCCAGTCAGGTAGTGATGGCCTCAACCTGGTTGGGACTATCATGAGATAGAGATTCTGCTTGGATGATTAACAGCAGATATTGAGACCATTTGCATGTTCAGGCAGCTTCTTGTTCTCGTGTAGACTGGAAGGTGAGCCCATGTTAAAACAGCAGTGGGGAGAGTTGTTATGGTTCAAAGGAATTAAGAAGGTGAAAAGGGGTAAGTCCTGTTCTAGGAATGCTGCAACAAGGAAGCACCATTGGTGAGGAATCTGTAAGCACATGTCCCTGGCTCTTAGATGGGGAAGTCATCTTTAGAGTTAGTGTAAAATGGGTTGCTGGAGGGATATTTGGAACCAGATAAGGAGGTGTTCCCTCAAGTCAGGATGGCTGTGGAGCAGAGTCTGGACCAGTTGTGGCAAGTGTCCCTGAAAGGGGGTGAGGGACGTAGTTGTGGAAGAACCATAGACTGTCCAAATCTAAGCACCGTGGAACTCAAGTCCACACCAGGCTGGCTGTCCTGGTAATTTTGTCTAGTGCCCAGTGAGAGAGGAGTGAAATGGGAACTTGAAATTCATGTCAACCCAAACACAATGGATTCTAAATTTTATTTATTTTATGTAAAAGCTCTTGTTTTGTGGGGCATGCTTTCTTCCATTTGTTTTCAGAAAATTTATTTATAAAAGCTGAAATTCTATAAAAGCTATAAAAGTAGTTGCATGGAAGAAGTATACTCCCCACTTTTCAACCCAACAACATCTAATAACACAGGAGAATATAATGAGGAGGATCTAGGACATGGCCCAAAGTGGCCTAATGCACCTAGAAATGTCTTTGATGTCCCTTGTCTTCCTAAAATCTTTGTAAAATTGACAGTGTGTTATATAAAAAGTCATGCATACTTATTTTAATATAAAATTACGTGTCAAATTGCTTTCTAGTTAAAACCCTAATACCACACCACATACTTCTGGCTAAATGGACTATAGCTTGAGAAGCATGGGTTAAACTTATGTCTCTCATCTTTGCTGGCTTTGTGACCTTAGTCAAGTTACTTCCCAGCTCAGAATCTCTGTGTCCTGTATAGAATATGGAGAGAAAAGACCTTCTAGAGTTTGCGCTAAGTATTAAATGAGAGAATGTGCCCTCAGTAGGTCGGCCTTCAATACATGGTACTAATACAAACATTTGTCATTTTAATGAATTGTAGTACTGGGCAGAAATAGATGCCTCCAGAAGAGGGTATCTTGACAGGGCAGAGTGCCTTTGGAGACTAAGCATGTGGAGCCATAGCCTTCCCTGCAGGGGAGCAAGGAAGAGCTTTGGCCACACCTTTGCGTGTGGCACTTTAGTAACATCATATCCATGGAATAGGCTACGTGGGGGGGGAAGGTGACCACTGACCGCTGCCTTTGCCCCTGAATGTTATTTCTCCCACTCCTCCTTCTCTAGGAGAAGGTCCTCAGACTTCTTTTAATGTCTATGGAAATGTTGCAATTCTTTAGCTGAGATCAAGTTCATTTTGAGTTTCTAGTATTATTATTGTCTCTTAGGCATCAAATTAAAAATGAATTTTCAGTTTTATTTTCTTACTGTGGCTGATGAAAGCACAGGGTGTTTGCATTACATATGGTTTCTGTGCATATGGACGGCTTCACAGAAGCAGGGTCTTGACCCCACACCCTCACCCTCAGTCCCTGATCACAGTCAGGAGAGGTACAAACAACTCTTATCGGTGACCCTTCACAAAGCCTCAGTGTGAGATTGCCTGGGGCATATCACCAGATTCTAATCATTGTCCCTTGAGGGAAGAGCAAAAATGAAACAAAACAAAACACTAGGACAACTTCTGAATATAGATTGAAATGATAAGACTGCCTTACTCTGGAAATAACAGTCAGGATAAGTAGGGAATGGCTATGATGAATATGGAATTATTTAGCAAATCCAAGAATAAGGAAAAATAAAGGGCCACTCTTCTTTGAAGTGATTTTAATGACAGACTTTTAAAAACAATAAAATAAAGCATCATATTTATTCATAGTTCCTCCATTATTTTTTTCTCTTACACTTAACACAGAAACGCCAATAGATCCTGTGGGTACCTTTACCACCATATTTATTTTATATTCTTAAAAGTTTTTTCACATTTTTATACTAGAGAATAGATATTCTTCTAGAGTAACATAGTGTTCCTTGGAAAGCAAATTGGATTGTAGATATTTAAATAATTTTTCTAAACTTCAGCAATTTTTTCTACACCTAGTGAAAGATTTAAATGCATCTGGCTACTGAGCAAAGATAGAAAGGCCTGGAAGTTTGCAGGTATGGAAGACTATAGTCAATATCTACCACATCAAAATTTTTAGGTTGGCTTTAGGGACCTTTGTTTAAGAGAAGTGAGACTTGGCAGATAACACCTTAGTCTGCTCAGGCTACCATAACAAAATACCATAGACTTGGTGGCTTAATCAATATAACTTTACTTTCTCATAGTTCCAGACGCTGGAATTCTGAGATCAGGGTGCCAGCAAGATTGGGTTCTGCTGAGAGCTCTCTTTCCAGTTTTCGTGTGGCCAACTTCTCACTGTGTCCTCACGTGGCAGAGAGAGAGAGAGAATGTGTGTGTGTGTGCGTGTGTGTGTGTGTGTGTGTGTGTTCTGGTATCTTTTCTTAAAAGTTCCCTAGTTTCATCATGAGGTTCTAACTCTCATGACCTTCTCTAAATTAATTATCTCCTAGAGGTCCCATCTCCAAATACCATCACATTGAGAGTTAAGGCTTCAAAATATGAATTTTGGGAGGTCATAATTTAGTTTACAGCATCATCGGACTCTAGGTTCAATCTTGTTTTTTTTATCCCTAATGTTGGGCCTGGCTCTGGGCAGCAAGATGCTTGAGATTCTTTCTGCCTGATGTTCTGAATCAGTGCTGAAGCTGTCTTACTGCTAGTTCTACTCTGACCTTAATGGTATCCTCTTTTTCTTTAATATTTTTTTTGATCAATTTCTGGTTCATAGAAAAATGGAGTAGATAGTAAAGTTTCCATATACCTGTGTACACCCCCCCACACACAGCTTTCCCCACTATCGACATCCTGCACCAGCATGGTACATTGGTCACAATTGATGAACCTACACTGACAGATCATTATCACCCAAAGCTCATGGTTTACACTAGGATTCACTCTTGGTGTTGTACATCCTATGGGTTTTGACAAATGCATAATGACATATATCCACCATTGTAATATCATACAGAATAGTTTCACTGCCCTAAAAATCCTCTGTGCCCTTCTTATTCATCTCTCTCTTCTAACCCCTGATAACCTGATCTTTTTACTGTCTCCATAGTTTTTTCTTGTCTAGATTGTCATTTAGTTGGAATCATAAAATATGTAGCCTTTCCAGGTTGGCTTCCTTCACTTACTAATAGACATCTAAGATTCTTCCGTGTCTTCTTATGATTAGATAGCTCATTCTTTTCTTTTATTTTCTTATTTATTTTATTTTTTGGATGAAGATGGCACCATCTTTAATTGTCTGGATTCCTGCCCTTGACTTCAAGTTTCTTGGTACCTAGATTTGGCCCCGCGTGCTTCCTCTAAGTGTCTGAGTCTCCAACTCTGCTGCTTAGACCTTGATCCTCAGCTTGTGGAAACTGAGTTCTGTTTGCTCTCCTTCTTTTTTTCATTCATCTCTCATCTTAGATCCATATTTCTTCATGAGCATAGCCTGGTAGCTCACTGGCAACTGTCCTTTGTGTAAAGTCCCTGGCTTTCTGTTCAACCCACAAGTTTGTTTGGCCTTCTCTTGTGTGAAGTCCTATTTTTGCTGGAACCCTGGTATGACAGTTGATAGGAGACAGCAATAATGCTATAGAAATGTTTGTGCATTTGTTCCTGGTTAAATGTAATCCTGTTCCAAGCAACAAACTGGAATCTTGGTCCTGATGAGAGAATTCTGCAGTGGTCAGATGCATTCAGTAAAAAATTTACACACACACATACACCCTCCCCACCAAACTAACAAAAACACTGAAATAGTGTTGAGATGAGTTATTAAAATATCTTTTTCTTGTTTTCATTTCAAAATAGGATTGATATTAGGGATTTTGAAACTTACCAATTAACACTGTTGTTCTTTTTTTTTTTTTTTCCCATGAAGATAGAAGCATTTTGTTGTTGTTGTTGCTATTGTTTTTATTTAAATGCAATTTAGCTAACATATAGTGTATTATTAGCTTCAGGGGTAGAATGTAGGGATTCATCAGTCTTATATAACACCCAGTGCTCATTACATCAAGTGCCCTCCTTAATGCCCATCACCCAGTTACCCCATCCCCCCAACCACCTTCCCTCCAGTAATCCTCAGTTTGTTTCCTATAGTCAACAGTCTCTTATGGTTTGCCTCCCTCTCTGTTTTTATCTTATTTTATTTTTCCTTCCCTTGTTCTTTATAAAGCAAATGATTCACATGCAAAATGTGCTACTTTCCCTTCTCCCATTCCCCCTCCCATCCTGATGCTAAATAGGTAGAAAATCCAAATAGTGGAGAAAGATGTTGGTAGCTTCATGTGTGCTAGTATTGTAGCAAGTTAGAGAGAATCTGAGAGCCAGGGCTTGCCTCAATATCACTAATATAATACTGACTTATTTGGTTCAATTCTTTTATCACCATCTATAACTGCATTTTTTTTTCCTCACAGAGAAATAAAATGGTATGATGCAGAAAGAACTCTGTTAAAAGCATTGGAACATTAACCTTTCTTGGTTTCTCTGTACTGGCATAAATGACATAATTGTATATTGTGTTTGAATCCATGTGGGAAGTCTGAAGCATGTTGTGAGAATTTATATGCAGGTTGTTCAAGCCCTATGAAAATATGAAAAAGCCACTATATTGGAAAAACAATGCAACAATAACAAAATGCGTGGTTGTTTTACTATAGTAGATGCAAATAAGATGGAGGGGGGGAAGCCAGGCTTGAGAAAACACAGCAATGGGTCAGATAGATAAGATGGTTGTAACCACCGGTATCTAAAACACCCTCTTTGCATGGTCTTTGAAGAGAATGAAAACAATGCCAGGAATTACGAATGTATGTCATAATTATGTTTAACTTCATTCACAATGACCTGTTCTTGACCCCATATCTGAGAACAATTTGGTAGTTGTTTCTTTTCCAATGGAGTGGTTGAAATCTCTTTTGTTCCTCTTTAAGTGAATGGCTCAATTCATGGTTACAGAATTATAGATGATTTAATTTAACATGAAATGAATAAAAAATGGACTTACTCCCACCTTGATTGCTGTCAGCGTTTTAATAGTGGAAGAAGTGTCTTTTTGTGCCTGGGTTTGGACAAGATCTGAGGGAGAAAAGGTTTAGAATGCAGGGCTGAAGAAGCATCATGCTGTCTGTCCCCGGGGAGAAAAGAAATCTGTCCTCATTTTGAAATAGCTCTTGGCTATGGCTCAGAAACACTCAATGGGCAGCTTTAGAAATTGTAGCACTTTCTTCGACAAAGACAAAAATCACTGTATGTCTGTGTACTCTTAAGGGAGCTAGAGGAGGTTAAAAAGTAAATTCAGAAATTCTATACTTGTAAACAAGTACCCATACTATAAGATATTCTTGTGTGTGTGTGTGTGTGTGTGTGTGTGTGTTTTCTAATTAGAAAACATGAATTCATATGTAAATATAAGTAAAATATTCTCAAAAGTTTCTGATTTCCATTATTGTGTTCTATCTTCAGATCATGTGTTCTAAACCTGCATTAAGGAGTATATGAGATGTATATAAATTAGTTAATATAATTACTGTATAAGGAGATTTTACCATAGTTTTAGAATGTTTTTTCATCAATATTCTCCAATCTTCAAAAACATATTTACCCAAGATGGGGTAGTCCTCATTTTGCAGTTGAAGTGAGCTGGGACACACATCTTCTGTTTTCTATCAATTACATCTTCCCTCCCCACATTTGAAGGTCTAATCTTAGATTTCCTTCACTTTTATATTGTAGGCAGTAGAAACTGCCAGACTTAACATCAATTTTGTACTTGAAGATTTTATATAGGGTCAATGGAGTTGGAAGTTAGGATTCTTTTCTGTTTGAAAGGTATTTCAACCAGGAAAAAAAAAAACTGGTTTTTTGTTGTTGTTGTTGTTGTTGTATGAAACAGTATAAGAAAACTGACATATAAATGAGATATTTCAAAAATATGCTGAGATAAGGCCCTGAAAAATTAGTTTACTTTCAAAATGTTTCAGAGTTGTCCTTCTGGAATAAAACAACCTTTGTAGAAAATAGGGAACACTATTTTAAAAATTCCTTGACGGTACTGATGTGAAACCAAGTATATTATCAAAGCATATGCTTAGCCAGGGAAGGCCTCCTATCTGACCTAATACATACCACTTTAAAAACGCGATTTCTTTGCTATCAAAGTCGTTCTCAGAGAGTGGAGTGGAAAGAGTGTGAACTTTGGAACTAAACAGAACTAGGCCCAACAATCACTGAGTAGACTTAACATCTGAAGACCCCTCAGAGTTAATCTCCACACCTTCCTTGAAGGATTGTTTTAGCAGAATTTAATGAAGTAAAATATGCAAAACAGTCAAGAGACTGTCTGCATATAAAGTTGTCAATAAAGTTGTGTTCCGTCTTCAATCCTCAAAGTGGTATAAGGACCCAGAAAAAAACAACACCTAGTTTTCTCTTTTCTATGCTCCCATCAGATATTATAGGGGAAAGTTGAATATAGATCACCTGACAGAGCCTTAAACAATCACAAACAAGTAATCTTGGGAAAAGAAGAAATAATTAGAGTATAAGGAACATTCCCAGTAATTTTGTCTTGGCGACAGTAAAAACTCATATACGCACTAAAACCCCTGGTCCTTTTGAGCACAGATGGAATTGCTGTCCAATGACCAGAAAAATAACAGAGACTTACCTCTGAAAACTGGTCATCTGCAGTGATCACTTTATTCCTTGTATTTAATTGTGAAATTCTATTTCTGAAAGGAAAAAAAAAAGGTTTGAAGTTTATAAGTTTAGAGAAATAATTATTATACTATTTAACTAGTAATTATGAATGGACATAATTCATAATTTATATCACATATGATGAAAAATATGACATAAATATAATATGTGGTGTTTTACATGTAAGAAATTATAATATCTCTGTATCTAAGTCAGTTGCATTTTGCATAGTACTTGTGAGATAATAAGATTTCATCAATAAATATTTGTTGTCTACTTAATCTATGTCAGGTCCTGGAAGAGAATGATGAATAAAGAAATCATGATCCCTATTTTTATGGGCTTATATTATAGTGAAGCAAATAGTGATACATGCTAAGAAGAAAAGGAAACAGGAAAACATGACGGACTAAAGCAGGTGGAGTTGGAAGGCTAGGAAAGCCATCTTGGAGAAGGTAACAACTGAACTAAGACTGGAAAGATAAGAATAATTCAACCACATGAAGATCTACCCACGAGAACTCTAGGCAGAAGGAACAGGAAGTATGGCAAAGTGAGCAAATGAGCACAAAGACCATGAGGGCTAAAGATACATTGTGTGTTCAGGGAAAAGGGAAAAAGAAACAGTGTGGCTGGGGCCATTGTGGCAGAGGGTGAACTTGATAGGAAATTAAGTCAGAGAGATGAGTAGGTTTTGTAGGACCACGTGAAGGAGTTGAGTATTACAAACTTCATTGAATGGAGCAGGTATCAGAGAGTTTTAAGCAGGAAAATGCCATGTACAATAACTTTAGTGCTACATGGGGAATGGATTGTAGGGGACAAGAGCAGAAAGCAAAGATACAGTTTAATTTGTTATGGCAGTGAGCTAGACAAGACATGATGGTGGCTTGGGTCAAGGTCATGGAAATGAACATGAAAAGATGGATAAATTTTTGATAGATTTTGGAGGGAGAGCTAACAGGACTTGGTGATGAATTTGCAGTGGGGGTGCTGGTAAGAGAAAGAGGAGAATCATGAGTGACTCAAGGTTTTGACTCGAGCAATGGAGTAGATGCTGCTACTATTTATGATATGGGATAGACTAAAAGTAAAAGGTTTCAGGTGGATCTGGAGTTCTGTTTGGGACATGGTCCTATCAGACATTCAAATGGAATTGAGTATAAGAGTCTAGAGCTGATGAGAGAAGTTAGAATTGAAGATAAAATATTTTAGGTCTTCAGCCTATAGATGGTGTTTTAAAGCCATGGCACTGGATTAATTCACTTGGAAGTGTAAGAGAAGATCTAAAACTGGATCACTCCAACATGTAGAAGTCAGCAAGACAAGAGAGATCCCATAAAGGAGACTGAAAAAGAAAAGCAGAAAAACATGGTACAACCAATATTAAAAGAATTATACAACAAAGACATTAATAAAAGCATTTTAAGTCTTCATAATAAAAGCATTTGAAGAAAGTTATATTGGTCTACAAGTGTGAAATGCTCTTGAAAAATCAAGAAGATAAAGAGAAAAACACTATACATGATACACAAACACAGGATTGAGCAACACGGAACAGGCTGGCGATCTTGTCAAGAGCAATTCTAATGGAGAGAAGGGCATAGATGCTCAAGTGGAATATGTCAAGAAGGTGATGTACGGAAATAGAAACAGGCTCAGATGACTCAAAAACTTCTGCTTTGAAGATAAGCAAAGAAACGGGACTGTAGCCGAAGAGAGACATGGGATGGAAAGTTCTTTCTTCTCTTTTTTAAGAAGAAGATACTTAATGACAAGATCAGAATGTATGAAGGTCCAGAATCCAAGACACAAGTCACAGGATGACCTTCAAAAGATAAAGTGGGATTATTCCCTCTTTTGGAAGATCAAGGATGTGCCATGATATGGAAACTGATGGCGATAGCGGAGTATACTTGCTGATGGGTGATGGGAGAATACCTGTCTGATGGCTTCTTCTGTCTTGAGCAGGAACGAAGCATGTTATAAGCTGAGATGAGGGTTTGGAGGGGAAAGCAGGAAAATTATGTGAAATAATTTTATGGAACAGTTGGAGAACAAACTTGCAGGTCTGTGTTGAGAGCTCAACTGAAATGAGTAGTTATTAATATCGTTTGGTCAGACTGTCCATGTATTAGTTTCCGAGGTCTGTCATAACAAAGTACCACAACATGGGTTAAAACAACTGCAATTTATTCTCTCACAGTCCTGGGGGTCAGAAATCCAAAATGATGTTGACAGTGATGGTTCCTTTTGAGATTTCTGAGGGAGAAATTATTTCATGCCCTCCCTTAGCTTCTGGTGGTTGCTGGCAATCCTTGGTGCTCCTTTGTTTGTAGATGTATCACTCCTATCTCTGCCTCCATCTTCACATGGCATACCTCCCTTGGTGTGTGTGTCTGTGTCCAAATTTCCATTTTCTTCTAAGACACCAGCCATATTGGATTTAGGGCACCTTAATCCAGTGTGACTTCATCTTTACTTGATCACACCTACAAAGCCTCTTTTTCCAAGTAAGGTCAGATTCATGGGTTCTAGTTGGACATGAATTTTAGGTGGACATGAATTTCAACCCAGTACATTCAGTTGTATAATTTTCTTTAGAAATGTTTAGTTGTTTGGGTTGAAATAATGAGTGAGTTTAATCAGGGTGATGTTTATGTAAATTTTTATATTATCATTTCCTGCACATGTTAACTTTAGGCAAACACTGGTTTTTGGTAAGTGAAAAAAAATTATCTTTCTTTGGTAGGAAGATATATTTTCAAGTTAGATTCTAAGTTTTGCGTGTTTCTGATGACTCTAAATGAAGGAAAAAAGCAGAGAACTATACATCTTATGCAGCTTAGCTTTTGATTTCAGATATGTTTCATTATCTGGATAATAGTCAGTCTGGAGGCCTGAATAGTGCCCCTGTTCCACCAGTGACTTTAATGAGATCCTGGTTCTGTTCAAGAAACTCTTCTTTTTTGTTTGTTTTAATTGCAAGGACCTCATAGATTTCAAAATAAATTCCTGCTCCTGATTATACAAATGAGAAAACAGAAGCATATAGGTGTTAACTGAATTGCCAAAGACATTATATTTAAATAGAAATTTGGTTGTTGGAACTCTTAGTGTAGTGTTGTTTTTGCTGTGCCATAAAATTGTTCTGAACCTTTTGTTCTTCATTTATAAAGTGAGGAGAATATATCCCTTGACTCTCCGTAATGGTTATTATAAGTATAGAATGAGGAGAAATAAGTGAAAGAGATCTGCAAATCCTATATTCACCCTCTTGTAATTGAGACCAATTTCCATAATTCTGGCTTCAGACAATTGGATCTTAATTCCTAATTCCCTTACTGTAATGTTATAAATATAATGAAGTGCATATAAATACGAAACCTATGTCTTGCTTTAAAATGAGTGAATATTGGAAAATATGGAAATTACTACATTTCTTCTGCTTTATCCACCAAAATAACAATTTCTAATTATCAGATATCTTTCATTTCCATATCACAGATTCTTTTCTTCTATTTTTCTAATTATATATGTATCTAGTTTTTTTTTTATAATGATTTTTTTATTATATTATGTTAATCACCATACAGTACATCCCCGGATTCCGATGTAAAGTTCGACTTCATTAGTTGCGTATAACACCCAGTGCACCATGCAATACGTGCCCTCCTTACTACCCATCACCAGTCTATCCCATTCCCCCACCCCCTCCCCTCTGAAGTCTTCAGTTTGTTTCTCATAGTCCATAGTCTCTCATGTTTCATTCCCCCTTCTGATTACCCCCCTTTTCTTTATCCCTTTCTTCCCCTACCGATCATCCTAGTTCTTATGTTCCATAGATGAGAGAAATCATATGATAATTGTCTTTCTCTGCTTGACTTATTTCACTTAGCATTATCTCCTCCAGTGCCGTCCATGTTGCAGCAAATGTTGAGAATTCGTTCTTTCTGATAGCTGAGTAATATTCCATTGTATATATGGACCACAGCTTCTTAATCCAGTCATCTGTTGAAGGGCATCTCGGCTCCTTCCATGATTTGGCTATTGTGGACAATGCAGCTATGAACATTGGGGTGCATATGGCCCTTCTCTTTACTACATCTGTATCTTTGGGGTAAACACCCAGTAGTGCAATGGCTGGGTATGTATCTAGTTTTGTAGAAAGAACTCCAAAGTTATCAATTTGTCAGTCTAGAAGAGCAAATAATATATCAAGGACAGTGTGTTTGACCACATTTGCAGTTTGTAAACAGGTCTTGGTTGAACAGCTCTGTTTGTGAAGTGGAAATGTGGTCAACAGACCCTTAGTCCCTACAGTCCACAGAGAAGGCTAAATCGGCTTCTGATTTTTACATGATCAATTACATAAAATGTTGATGCAGTTAAGTGATTCATTGCTACTGTTCATCTCTTTGCACTCAAATTTAACATATGTTTACAAAGGGACATTGATCTGTCAGCAGATTAAAACAGTTATATAATAAGTTTGTCGGGACAAGAGACTGCAAAATAAAAGTTTATTTTCCGCTTCTCACACTTTCCTTTAGTATACAGAATATGGGCCTACATTTCGATTCTAGCCTCCTTTCCTCTCCTCTTCATTTTAAACTTATTGCCTCATCCATTAATTTACAGAATTAAAAACCATAACTGAATTCTATTACCTCTGTTGTGTGCTCTCCAACAGTGCACATCCAAACAGGGCCGTGACAGCCCTGCTCCAGCAGCCCATGTGATCCTTCCGTGGGAAGGAATATGAAAGGTAGGTGGTCAGCAGTGTTCATATCTTTAATGAATGCCAGTGCTTGAAGCTGGGCTCACCTGCAACAAGAAATTTGAAAACTTTGCTAATTAGAATCACCACTTTAAAGTAAAGGAAGAAAATCTATTGGCACCCTGGTCAGTTTCTAAAGGTCCTACATAGCAGTTTTCTACAGCACAGATGACTTCTCCAGGCAGGGCCCATTAAGGAAACAGCCTTAATTCTGTATCTAACAACTTCTTTTATGATGAAGTGAATCAATCAGAACGTTTCAGTGCTGAATAAAAAAATAACTATAAAATCCTATTTGACATTCTGAACCAGTTTACAAAGTTTGCTTGAATTCTGTGACATAGACAAATGAACTCTAGCCTATCATTGATTGAAGCAACCCATGAACACAGTGTTCTTAGAAATAATCTCCAGTTCCCATTTTGGAAGGCACCAAACAGATTTATAGTCAGAAAGTGAGAATATAGCTAGCAGGTATAGATTCTCTCAGAGAAGGAATAACTAAGAAGATATTATCATTATGGATAAAGGGTCATTACTAAAAGTTTTTGTCTTTAGTTCTGACTTATTGCAAGAAATGAGCATTGGTGAAGAATATCCTTTAGGTTCTGTTGAGTACACTCGAGGGATCAGATCAAGCTCTGGGATTTTCCTTGAACTCTGATAAAGTCTGAGAGGAAGAGCCTTCTGCTTGCTTTTACGCTGGCATCCCTCTGAGAGGCAGCTGTTTCTGTTTTTTTGGGTCCAGACAAAGCCTTTTCTCAGGGGTTTGCTGAGGAAGCAAATCTGCTCAATCCTAGTTGCTCCATATTCTCCAGCCCTGGGCATCCTCAGCGTAATCTGTAGGGCTTTATCCCTAACAGTTTATAAGCAATGTCTGACACCCTTTGGGAAAGGAGGCAGAGAGCTGGGACAGATACTACTGTATTCTACCTGCTTTCTCTGATGTGCTTGCAAGAACAATAAACTACAAATGTTTGAATCCTAGTTTTGCATTTGCTAGCTGTGTGCTCAGAGGCAAGTTACATGACCTCTCTCTGTATTAGTTTTATCATCCTTAAAATAGGAATTATGCATTTGATAAGACTGTTCAAAGAATTAAATGTGATATTTTATGTGAAATTGTTCCTAGGATAGAGTAGGACTTGTGTAAATAATAATTTTCTTCCCTTGAAACCTGGCATTAAGCCTCCAAGAAAGAGTAGAGATCAATCAGGTTAGGTGGAGTATGATACTGAGGATTTATATTTGGCAATTCCCTCTTGATCTGGCAAATTAGTTCCTTTGCTTTGGGGAAACAAGTACTTCTGTCCCTGTAGCCTACTTATCCCACCCAGAGTGGGAATCTTTCATTTTTTTCATACTCTTAGTGATATTCACTGACTTTGTATGGCTTATCTCCTCCTTTGTTAGGGGTGGGATGGGAAGTCCAGTAAGAAATATTTTCTAGTAATGCCTCTCTAACAGACGCCGCTTAGGTATATACTGCTGATACCTTCCTAACTTTATTATTTTTAAAAGATTTTATTTATTTATTTGTTTGTTTGTTTGTTTATTTAAGTTGTTTATTTAAGGTGGAGCAGAAAGAGAGGGACAAGCAGACTCCATGCTGAGTGCAGAGCCTGCCAGGACTTGATCCCATGACCTTGAGATCATGACCTGAGCTGAAATCAAGAGTCTGACACTCAACTGACTGAGCCACCCAGGTGCCCCATGTCTGCCTTTATATCAGTGCTTCCTTCAAAGGGAGAAGCAAGAATGCCTAGTCTTGCTAACAGAAGTTGCTGTATATCTTTAGAAATACCTTACAAAGTGTATTGTCTACATTTTTTTCCCTCACTGTTTTGTCCTCATTTCCCTGAAACACAGTATATAATCAATAAATACTTGCTAAAAGAATTAATTAGTTAGCTGGGGGTTGAGTAGGACTTGGAGGTATAGACATTAGTGAGAGAAGGGACAGTAGTAATATGGTGGATGAGGGGAGACAGTACAAAGTAACCTCAGGAATCTAAAATTTATACTGGTAGAAAGGGTGAGTGAGAATCTTTGGAACATTTAAAGATTTGTAAGTCATCAAAGTAGAGTACTTGAGGAGTATTTAGGTCTTGGTATGACCCCAGGAATCCAGGCAAAAATAAAGTGACTAAGTGACCAAAATTTCACACTGATAATAAGGTTGGGATGCAGTAAATATGAAATATATTGATTGGACCCAACAATTCTTAGCCTTTTGCGTGGATTCTCACATACAGCCAATCCCACAAAGCTGGTAGTCTTTTACAGCAAACTCACCATGACAGCTAATTTTAATTAATCAATATTTAAATTTAAATCACCACATGTGGCTAGTCACTATCTTTAACAATGAGGTCCTAGACTTTATCATTATCCAAAGCTATATCCTTTCTATAATTTTAAATTCAAGTATCACTAACAACTCTTAAACCATTACCTCCTACCTTTCAACTCATTCACAATCTTCACTACCTCAGCTCACTTTATTCTTGTCTCTGAGGTTTATCAACATAAGAACAACCTTGCATACACATTTAACTCCATTATCTCCCTATCTCATCATCACACTTGCCTGGCAAAATCTAAACCCTTATTAAATGCAACTCTTTACCTACTCCAAACCTGCACTCGTACACTAAACATGGTTAAAGAAAAGCACCAGGAGGGGGCCTAGCTGGCTCAGTCAAGAGAGCATGCGACTCTTGATCTCTAGGTCATGAGTTCAAGCTACGTTAGGTGTAGAGGTTAAATAAAAATAAAACTTTAAAAGAAAAGCACACAATCATGCTCACTGGTTAGATTCTTGATCATTAATTTCAAGAGGCTCTGAGTGTTGGTCAAGTATCTAACTGCATTTCATTATCCTTTTACTCTTCCATAATCCTAAATAAAATTTTTACACTTTTTCTATTCTCCTTAAACATCTAATATGTTCTTTCCTTCCCAAGACCCTTGGCTTATTTTTTTTATGAGTATTTCATAAAGAAAATGCAAAGAATAATAAGAGGACCTCACCACCTCTTCCACTTCCGGTTTTCTCCTTCCTTTCTCTTCCCTTCCTGAAAAATTCAGTAGGTTAACGACTGGGTAGGACCAAGCAAGCAGGCACCTTTATAAGAATTAGGATGGTAGGAGCCAGAGAATAGTAAGGAAGGTATCTATGGAGCAAGGCAGCCTGCCACGCGGCTTTAGAACTCACGTAGGAAAAGTAGGCCCTCAACACCACACTTACAAACCACTTTACCTGTTACCAATTCCTCCTATTCCTTGAACTAATGGACCCTTCTATCCAAGGCTAACCCCTCTGCTTGTCTCCTCAATCCTATCCTCTCTTGACTAGTTAAGGACATCCATCCATCTCTTCTCCAACATCAGTTGATTTACTCCCATCAGAATACTAATGTTCTGTATTATATTCTGTTTAAAAATAAAATGCCTTGACTCCACCTTGTCCTGTAGTTACTGTCCTGTTTCTCCTCTCTACTTTAGAGCAAAATTCCTTGAAGGAAAAATGGTTTTATTCTCTGTCTTCAATTCCTCTCTTCCTATTCTTGCCTGAACTTATTTCAGGCATGCTTTAATCTCTACCGCTACTCCAGCATGCTCTCATCAAGCTCACTAGTGGCTTTCACATCATTAAATCAAGTGGCCAATTCTTAGTGCTCATTCATCTCACCTATCAGCAGCATTTAGCATAGCTGAGCAGACACTCATTTGGGGGATTACTTTGTTTACTAGGCTTTTGGGAAAAGTCTTGGTTCACTCAGCTTTACTTAAAAATAATCTGTAATCTGAACTTTTTTTTTTTTTTTTTAACCATCCTCATGCTACTCTCCTGGTACTGTCCTCAGTCGGCTCTTCTCTGGATTATTACAGTAGCCTCCTAAATGGTTGTCTTGCTTACACGCCGCCCTTTATTAAGTCTAGGCAATCTTAATAGCACAGTCAGAGGTATCCTTTTACATTTATGTCAGATCATACTTCTCCTCTGGTAACCCCCCTCCCCCCCAACACAAACAAAAGGTTTTGGTATTTTTTTAGAGAAAAATCCCAAATCCTCTAGGATCCAACCCTCCGCTCCTCTCTGACTGGATTTTCTATCAATCTCCTGTCTCATCTCTGGGAATTGGCTTCACTGATCTTCTGAGGAAGCAAATCTAATCACAGGACCTTGACACTTGCTGTTTCCTCTTCTCCCAACTGTGTACATAGATCTCTCCCTTACTTCCTTCAGAATTCTACTCCAATGTCAACTACTCAGGGAGACCTTCCCTGACCACCCTATGTAAAACACCTTCCCCCATGCCCATGTTCCCATCATGCCCTTTTCTGATCATTTTGCCTTATTTTTCTCTACAACACACCTTGCTGTCTGACATCTTGTATATTTGCTTGTCTATTTATTTATTGTCTATCTTCCTGCCACTAAACTGCCCTCAGTGAGGGCAGGGATTTTGTTTAATTTGTTTACTGCCATTTTGCTAGCACTGGAGCATTGCCTGACAGATAGTAAGCACTCAGTAAATGTATTGAGAGGTTTCAGAAATGAATAATAGTTCCTAGTCTTCAAGGTCAGATATTAATTATTCTGAGAGAAAAATCCATTAAGTCATTATGAGTTATTAATACCTCAGTGTAATTTATGTCCAATTACAGCTAAGAAGACTTGAGGGAATGGGGACAAGTGGGAATCAGGACAGCTAGCCTCCAGGAATCATCCTTAATGCACTCCGACTCTAAGGTTCTTGTTGTTGTTGCTGCTTAGATTTCATCAGCTGTAAAATGATGTTGTTGGACTAGATTGGAAGTTTTTAGCCTAGGATCTAGGGATTGGTGTATCTTCTATTGCTGTATGAAAAATTTCAAGGCCATGTAAACGTGTACATTTTTTTTTTCCAGATGAGAGAAAGTTCTGTGACCCTGAAATAGAGTAGAAGTCCTTGAAGTCTCTTTTAGTCTTAACTTCATATGATTCTAAGTTTTGAAAGAGGATAACAGGAGACAGCCTGATGCTGCTCTGCACAGCTAGAAGGCGGTCTTCCTTCTGCCACAGCCTGAGCAAGTCACACCTCTTTTCTAGCTTTGTTTTGTGTGACTTGTACATGAAGGGTTGGGACTAAATGATCCAAAGTAATACCTTTTGATTGTAATTCAATACAAACAAAACACACCAAAAGAGACAAACAAACAAAACCTGTAGTCAGCTCGGGAATTCAGACTGGTCCTTGCTGGGCCCTCAGGAGGCAGAACTGTAGACCTGCTGAAGTTCTACGAGTACTTTGAGAGGTAAGAAAGGGAAGATAGAGAGGTGGTTCCTGCATAAGACTCTAGCTGAGGGACTCAGTGACCTCCTCAGAGACAGAAGATTAATTCTTACAGATGGATGAGTAGGAATGGAGAAGAAAAATCTTCACTGTTGCCCCTAAAGAGACTTGGAATCTGATTCCTTAATGTATAACCTCATAAGTGCTGAAATAAATTAGGGAAAATATCTCCTTATAGTGTTGAAGAATTTTATTTTGAAGGGTTAAATGGGTGTGTGTAGTATAATGCTCCCTTGTTATTCTACTTTTCTCATTAGAATTCAGATAACATTTTGTTATTGAGGAAATGAATTTTTCACAACATGCATAATTTTGATTTGTTTCCTTTTCTTAACTCTTTCCCCCTGCCCTCCAAGCCCTTGCTAGTGCCTGCTATTTCTTTCTTTATAAATGTGTCCTGGTTGCTCTGGAAAAGAAATTTATGACTAGGTTCTAAGAATACACGTAGCACTTAGAGGAAGTTGTTTGAAGCCTCTCCTTTACCAGATAAAAGGAGGTAGGGGACAACAGTGTGGGATGTGGAGGGTTGATCCAGTAATCCCCTCATTCTTTCGTTCAGCACCCACTGCATGCCAAACCCTATGCTTAACACTTAAAGTCAAATGAGACACACTCCCTGTTCTATTCTCTCACAGCCACAACAAAACAGAGCTGGATGCCCTCACCCAGGGATTTGCTCTGGCATCTACTCTGTGTGCAGCGTTTTGCTCCTCCCTCCCTGGAAGTGGGGAGGCCGGATTGTATGATGACAAGGAGAGTGTCTTTGGCCAGTAGACAAGTTGTCTCCATTCCTCCTGCAGGGGAATGGGACTGAATAGGGTATTTTTTCCGGGCCTGGCCCAAACTGGGCTGTGCCTCAAGGGCCCATTAGGCTGCAGGTCACAGCAGCTGGAGCCCAGGCGCCCAGAGCCAGTCACGCGTCTGTGCTGCCCGCTCCACGAAGCACAATGGAGTCATTGACTATTTATTTACACCGTACAACAAGGCTGCTGTTGACTTAATTACGGGAGCCTCCCTGCCACCCCCTGGATCTTTAAATGACTAAAAGACTCTCCATTGCGGCTAACTAATCTGTCCTTAACCTCTATGAGTCCTGAGTCTCCCCAACCTGGGCGGGCTCAGTAGCCATGTAGGAGGCACAGAGACTCCGTGGTGGTGTCCAAGAAGCTAGAGACTGGTGATTTTGCTTGAGAGCCAGGTAGGGTTTGGCAGGACTGTTTCGGTGTGTTGGAGGACTAGGCTGAATCAGGCGCTAGCCCCAGGGCATGGAGGGTGGCAATGCTGAGCAAGGCTCAGGCTTAATTGCAAGGGGGTTGCAAAGAAAGAAACAACTAAAGGACAAACTCTTGTCTCCAGCGAAAGACAATCAGTGCCTGGAGAAGCAGAGCCTATCGACTTCCGGGCCTTCAAAATTAGATTTGAGTGCCTCCGGGGATCAGGGCTGCTGAGGACTCCGCAGAGCCGCGGGATCTCACCTGGCCCCTTCCTCTTACGGCCCGTTTGCAAATTGTCTCCAGGCTCAGGGGTGGCCTGTTCCCGCTCAGCCTCACTTAAACCTTCTCGAGAATCTCTGCTCGCCAACTTCCTCCCAGGGCAACTTGCTGAGTCTCTGCTCTAGTTAATATTGTAGGGCCGAGGATAAAATAGCAATGGTATTGAATAGATGTTGACTTATCCGACCCAGAGGGGCAGGAATCAGAGATTGTTTGCAGAAGCTAATCGTTTCTGCTGAGAAGCAGGGGAAGCCTGTAGTGCTCGCCGCTAGCGGCTCCTCCCTGAAGCCGAGCCACTGGAAGACTCCCTGTTTTAGGTGCTCCTCCCCACCTCCGGCCCAATAAAAAATCCTCTAGGGAATTTAGACGGTCGGCCGCCTGGCCCGGACTGCTCCCCAGGCTCCTTTTTTCCAACCTTTGAATTTGCAACCTCAGGTTTGGCGCCCGCCAGATCTCAAACCCAACTTCTTTCTGCAATTTGCTTGGGTTGATAGTTCAAGGACCCGGGCGGGGAAGCCGTTTGTCATTAGGCATCAGATAGGCACAGAGACTTCTCGGCAACGCCCCTCCCCCGACACTCGGGAGTGAGCTTCCAGCAACCGAGGCGAGGAGAGGTGAGGTGCGTGATTCTAGGCGTCTAAGGGGGTACGGGCAGCGCGGGGGGAGCGCATTAGAGTGTACACAGGAGGTGTAGGTGGGGGTAAGTCGCAGGTCAAAATCTTTACCGCAAACCTCAAAGGGAAATGACAGTAGTTGGGCTAAAAGGGCCACTTTGGAGGCTACTAGCTGCACCCAAATCCTGACAGTAGAGAAGTTTCGTTGCTATGGTTTCGAAGAGGTATAAAACCCACCACCCAGAACCAAACGTGCTAGGGCTCCTTATATGTGTTGTCACTACGCAGGGCCCGGCGAATTCCTTGGGGGTTTGCATCACTCCCTGACCGAACATCTCAGTCCCGGTCCCTCCATCCCAGAGGAGGCGGGGGGTGTGCACAGGAGATGAAGTCCCGGCCAGGGGATTTTTAACGTCCAAGCCTGGAGGTGCCCAGAATTCTCGCACTTTCGCTCCTGCGGTCCAGGGGCGAGCGCTGCGTCCTAGTGGCCGCAGCCGCCCGGAGTGTGCAGGGGCCGCGGGGAAAGGAGCGCGGCGCCTTTAAAGCAAGAGGCGAGGAACCCCCGCCAGGAGGCGTGTCTGTCTCCGCTGCCGCCGCCGCCGCCGCTCCACGGTCTCCGTCTCCGCCGCCGTCACTCGCGCTCGGCGCCCGCGGCTGCGCTCCTCTGTCCGGGAGCCGGAGACTTCCCGCCCGACCTCCTCCGGCTGCTCCTCCCCGAGGACCACCCCTCCCCCTCCCTGCCTGCCTCACCCGCAGCAAGAGGTAAGGACTCCCCCCGGTGGGCTCCGCTCGGGGGTGCCTCCCGAGGTGTATGTTCCCACAGGAGGGACCAGGGGTGGGCGAGGGGCTTTTAACGCCCGGAGAGGAAGAAGGCGAACAGCAGCGCCGCGGAGCCGGGTGCGCTCGGGGCACCCGCTGGACCGATTCGCTGTGAGTGGCTTTGTCCCGCTCGCCTCAGCCAATTCCCGTCAAGGATACAACTGGCTCGCTTGGCTGCGGGCGCTCGCGTTCTCCACAGAAAATAATTTAATAAGTGGACGTGTCAGGAAGTGGCCTCAGCTACTGGGACTCACGCGAGGCGAAGAGAGACAGATGGCAAGAATCTGTGTATCTGCCTGCGGGTCTGAAGAACTCCTCAGCCTTCCTTCCATCCGCCCATTTTTCCATTAACCCTGCTTTTTAGTTCTGTAAAGTAGACATTCCTTTTAACCAGTGCCAGTGTTGAGAGCTTCTGAAAAAACTCTCTCGGAGGGCGCCCCATTAGGGTAGGGGGAGTCACCCACCAGGGTGGATCATAAACGTTAAAAACTTTTAATGACTCCCATCCCCTGACATTTTTACCTTCAAGTTCTTTACTAAACACCACGACCTAGCCGAGATTCCTTAGATAATAATTTCCAGTTTAGGGAGTAGGGGACGTTAGAAAACTTACTACTACTATCCTTTTGGTAACACACAGATCACCTTCTAGCATTTCTTCATCTTCATACTGTAAGTATTCTGTCATCAGAAATTATCTTATGGATTAATGATTTTTTTTATTTCAAAAGAGATGATTGATTCGTTTGAGTCTTAATTAGCTTGTAGTTTAGTTACTGGACGATAGGTAATAATATTTCAATTTTGATTTGCCTAACTTTTTATAGGAACCAGTCCTGTAACCATCAACACAGCTTTCAATGGCCTTACAAACTTATGAAACAAACAAACAAGCAAACAAAATGAAACACACAGAAGGAAGGTTATTGAGAAATAAGTGATGCCTGGAAGTCTTACCTGTTTGTTTTCTTCTATTAAAACCCATTGGGGATTGCACAGACTAAAATTTTTAAAAAGAAAAAAAAAAGATTCCAGGACATGTAAAGCTATTCCAATTCAATTTCTTAATTAAGACACACTTATTTTTGACATCTAAAAATTAATTAAAACTCTAAATATCATTAATCATCAATGCAGCAGAATGTTGGTGGAACAGCTAATATGTGTTCGGAATCACAAAGGATTGCACAGGATAGCATTCGTAGTTAGAAAGAGTGGAGTGCAAGTATGCAACAGTGTGTTTTTAACTGATACCAGCTCTGACTTTATTCTCTGGCACCTCTAATGCCATGGATGAACAGCCTGTTTATTTTAGCTCAGCTTCCATACAACAGGCCACACGCATGGAAGAATAGGTCAGGTGTTACTGTAAGATGAGGTTTCTCAAATGTCACGTAACAGCAGGACTTCCATGACAAGTCAAGTGGAATCCTTAGGAAAAATTCCATGTGAAAAAATTTAAATATAGATATGGCATGGAAGAACCTTAGAAACACCTTTGAAATTCAGGTTGTCCTGGGATATGTATTTGCAGTTTCTTGCAAAAGGTATAGGCATTGTCTTTTTAAACAAAATGCTGTAAGGATTATTACACATTTGTACATGCCCCAGCAGGTGGCAGCTAACTAGAATAAGATTCATTTTCACTGGGAGAATAGAAAACTAAAATTGCTTCTCAAGTAATAGTGCCCAAGAATAAGAGGTCATTAGTGTCAGTAAATATAAAAACACAGTGAAAGATGAAGCTAATGGCATTTTGTTGTTGTTGTTGGAACAAGCTTTGCATGAACACGATATGCATTTTGTTCTTTGCTAATTTATCATAGGCTTGATATCTCTTCATGTCAGCTTTCTGTGTGTGTGTGTTTGCGTTAGTGTGTAAGCTTACTTTAGATACAGCTTCTCTCTGTGTGTGCATATATGTGTGCATATGCAGTTTGTGTCTGACCTTGGAACCTACAGAGCTTTGGCTCCTAGAAATCAAGGTTTCCATATGGTTAAAATAGACAAAAAGCAAATGAAACTATGTATTAAGGTGTGTAAATCTCACTGTTACTAAATATATGATTGTCTGACACCAAATAGTATTTTTTTCCCTGGAGAAAGGAGCAAATTACAAAACTGACAGAATTTTAAAAAGAGTTCAATCGGATCAGTGAATACTATATAATGACTTTATCAATCCTTCATATAGCCTTCATATAGATTTAGAACTATGATGTATGATATCAGTATTGGGGAGAAACTTGCAATAACTTCAGAATTTCCCTACTCTGAGGTATCTTCTCTACTATCAAGTCATTCCATTCTATTACTGGGGAGGTAATCTTAGGATTTTTGTTGTTTTTGTTTTAGGTTTGGGGTTTTTTTTTTAGGGCTGTTGCCGTTTTTGTCCTGGGAGTGAGCAAAGTTTAATGAAAAAGAATGAGAATTAATCTGATTACCTTTGTAGCAGATGAAAAGCCGAAGGTAGAGAATTCAAGCAATAACTAATCGTATATTTTAGAAATGTCTTTAGCCATTGAACATTGACATCATGTTATTCAGCATTCTGAATTCTTGGTGGTCTTTCGGCATTGTTTTAAATACAGAGAAACAGTAGTTTAGTGCTCATGAGGGAACTCACAGTTAATGTAGATGGTTTTTGTAGTAGTATGCCTTGGAAAGGGATGACTGACTATTAGCACATTCTGGGTATGCTAAGCAATCCCAGTAAGTCACACTGAAATATACCCACGACACAGTTGACAAAATAGTCCTCTTGACAATGTGAACAATACAATAATTCAAAGTCCCAGACTCTGTGTAGTAGAAATATTCACATTGTCACTTCAAATGGCACATTACCCATTCAGTGTACTACTGTCAATGTACTACTCCAGAATAAATCGATGCCTGGAGCGCTGTCCGCGGTCCTGAAGAAAGGTCGTCTCCTATCTTGCAGAAGTTCAATTAGACAGGTGGAGTTGCTGTTTGTGATGCTGAAGACTTTCAGATTAGTTGATGGATGTAAATGACCCTAATTTAGCATATGTGCAAAACTGGTTCTTTGGGGACCAGTTAATAGTAAGAAAAATTTATGATGGACTTTTTACTGTTTAATATACTGGGTAAGAACTTTATGAATCTGGAAGCTTGATCTTTCACTTTTCCAGCTAGATATCCAATAAATAATCCCACAAAAGCCAAATAGTTTAGAACCTAGTTTTAAGTAGAGAAGTTGCAACTGTAATGTCAAATGCCATTATGTTAACAGAATATGTGAACAAGGAGTTATGGTACATTTTGTTTTCTCAGGTTTTATTAAATGCTAACTATACTGCAAAACTGCAGTATTTTGATTAGTCACAATAGAAATGCTATTTTCAGGTAGTGTATATCAATAATATTGACAGATGAAAAAACTAAGAATATTGTTGCTCTGGCTGTCATTATTATATCTGCTAGGATCAAAAGGAGAAAGAACAAATAGATTAGAATAAATGAGACAACAAATACAGAACGTATTGAGCTCTGCATGTCTTACAGGAGATATTTTAAACATGGACTGAAGGAGTCGCTAGATACCCTTGGTTTTACCACAAGGTGTTCCTTTTAAAGTGCTCAAATAGTCAAATTATTTCATTGAATGGCCTGCTACACTGCAGAACTAGTCATTCATGATACTTATTTTTGACACTGCAGTTATGCCTCCGTCTTTTTTTAAAGAGTCAATGCCCACTTAATGCTTTTGCAAAATGTAGCTTTATTCTCAAATCAGCATTTTATAATACCTTAAGAAAAAAATAGAATGAAAAAAAAATCACTATGATGGAATGAAAACATTACATCATTTTCTTGCTATCTGGAATAAATAGTATTCATATCCCTCCTTATTAAAAAAATTAGACATTCTTCAAATAAGGTAGAATCTTACAATTTTTTCATAAGGTTTAACCTATGCCTTGTTAGTTGGTTATGAAAAACAGATTAATTTTAAGAAACAGGTCCAGCAGTTTGCCTTTTGTACTACTTGATCACTTAAAATATTAAAATGTAGTAAAATACTTATTACTAACCATCTCAGTTTCACTAACGAATATAAAATATTAGGACTGGGTATTTTAATCTCTATGCCTGGATGACAGCATAGTACTTATTTCAACAACAAAATGTATTTTCATGTTAAAAGAATATATACTGATGTACTTTTCTTTTCCTTGAATAAATTGCACCTGGTGAAAGCCAAGACAGTCAGCCACTGCTTGAAGACTCTAAATATTCTGACCAGGACACTAGACAATAATAAGGCATTTTTAGACAAAGCTGTGACATTCAATGTTGCCCAAGCTATGATCCCACATTCTGCCTCTGGAAGAAAAACATACTCAAAAACCAAAATGATAAGAAATTTGGGCATAAATTATTGAAGCCTTTGGAAGTTGGTTATACCAACTTAAACATCATTGTCTTTTTATATAGGCACAATTATTTTAGATGAGCTAAAAAATGGCTGGGAAAATATGATTCCTTCATTTTAACTCAACACTTTTCCTCCTAAAAGACCACTTGAAGAAATCTATTTTTTTTTTTATTCCTGGGTAGTTAAGGAATGTCCACCCAAGTTTTTAAAGACTATCATAACTTCTGCAATTGCACTCCAATCTATATTCACTCCTGGACAAAATTTTAAGAATATAAACAAGACCTTCTTTCAACCTAAACACAGATTATATTTGCAGTAAATTCCTCTGCCTTAGACCACGTCCTTTTTTACAACTCCTAGGCAAAGTGACTTTGGCATAGCTTGTCATTTATTAAAATTCATCAGTTGATTGTAAGAAATCAGCTTGCCTACACCAGTCACTCTCTTAGTAAAGACTCTTATGGAAAATAAAAGCACTTTTCTCCACGTAAATAAATCCTACTTCTTTCTTGAAACTCAAGGCGGGCGATGAGATCGGTTGCATAAGAGATATTGGGAAGCTCGCTGGCAGGGAGCCTTAACAGGCAAGCAGCTATCTCAATTTTTCTCACTTAATCTTGGCTTCACGTCAGAAGCTGTGCAGCAGTGCAGTAGAATAGGGCCTGGCGAGCAAAGCGCCTTTTGTGCTGGGACTGTGGCTCGCTACGGACGCCTCGGAGGTTTATCAAGGCTGGATTTCCTATTGATTTCCTCCTCCTTTGCTTCCCCAGGCTCGCGCGGCCGGACATTGTGGGTGTGCGTGCTGGATTTCTCCCGGATGCTCCCCGACTAACATGGATGTCCCACCATCCCTTGCAGTGGAAGGTTGCTCCTTGGCGCAGTGAGTGAGGAACATGCAGCGATTGCTAATGGGTTTGGGAAGCGGAGACTCCTTCCTCTCTCTGTGACCATGCCGTGATCGTGTCTGCGGCCACCACTCGACGCATCCTCATTCCTACCCGAACCGGGAGCCTAACGCTAGATCGGGGAAGTGGGTGCCGCGCGTGTGGACACAGAAACACCATGAAGATTATTTCCCCGATTCTAAGTAATCCAGTCTTCAGGCGCACCATTAAACTCCTGCTCTGCTTACTGTGGATTGGATATTCCCAAGGAACCACACATGTATTAAGATTTGGTAAGATTCCCTATCTCTCTCTATTGCCTGGTATCCGCCTCCGAGGCAGCCGGATGTAAACAGGCGGGCTCACTGACGGGCGGGCGGGTGGTCTCAATGCGTTCTGACCTGTTCGCTGCTCCGGAGCCTCCCGGGGTTTTAAAGAACCCCCGCGTGTCACTTCATTTTCTTTTCTCTTTCTTTTATTAAAAAAAAAAAAAAAAGAGGAAAAATTGGCCCCGGGAGGGTGAAGTGAGTGCCAGTGTGTGGTGGTGGTCGCTGCATTACCTCCACGCAGTAGCCAGAGATGGTGATGACGCGGGGGGCACAGCCGGCGGTTGCGCCCGCCTGTCTCCGCGGGAGCCTTCCGGGCTTGGCTGGCTGGAAGCGCGCGCCAGGGCTCCACGCCTCTCAGCTTGCGGGGCTCAAGAGTCAGGATCTGGTAACTCTTTGACAAGTTGGCGTCTGTCCGCTTCTGTCTGGGACCCGGACAGGTCCGCAAGTGAAAAGCGCTAATCCTTTTCATTTCTTTTGTCCTCGGAGAGACTTTTAGGTTAATTTCACCGCTTTTCCAGCCCCTGGTGCCCTTACGGGAACACGGCGCTTTTCAAAATATTTTTGTAACGTAGAAAGCTCTACTTAGCAAGAGGAGGCTGCTGCTTAGCTGAAATGAAATAGCGTCATAAGAAAAGGGTTTTGTTTTGTCTTTAACTTGTGAGTCCTCCTCTCACAGCTTTCTTATCGCGTCCTGGTCTAATGAATGATCAACAGTGGTGACTGGGGAGGAGAGTAGTTGTGTATGGGAGTCTAAGTATGCATCTTTATTTCATTGTGGCATGATAAAAGAGTAGAGTGGCAGTTATATAGTAGAGGAATCTATTACTTTCCTAAGGAATCAGGGTTCCTTTAGAACTCCAAGGAAAATTTGAACGTGGGATTCCGTGAAAACGCTGGTCGGAGGGTTTGCTGGAGGAAATGAAGCGTGGGCAACGCTCAGCTGCTGTGGATGGCCAATGGAGTTTTAGCAGGAGCAGAACTAGTCAGGGAAAGTTCCCTTAAGTAGATAAGAGGGAGAGAGGAGAAAGCAAGCCAACCAGATAAACACTCCCACTGTGGGCGCCTTCTTTGACAGTTCAAGTGGATTTAGACCAAAGAGTGCAAGAAACCATATAATCCTGAGCATGTGTCTTTGAGAGCAAAACAGATACATTAAGTCAGTCAAATTTAAATTGAAGTGATTGCCTGCATCTCCTGTCATGTCAGCAGCATCTTCTCTCTTTCCTTTTTCCCATGTGCTTTTTCTGTAATGATAAAATCTCTCATCTTTCTCAGGCTGTGTGAAACCAGGGTAGGAATACTTTTCACATATTTAAAAAAGGGAATCCTACCATTCCTTCCCCTCATTCAACACATGAACACCTGGAGTCCAGAAGGCTGGTAATGACAAAGAGAGACTACAGGTTATATCTAAATTCTTACTGTAGCTTTTTTTTTTTTTTTCTGCTTTCTTCATGCCTTTAGATGGTACTTAAGCACGTTGCTCTTAGCAACAAGCATCCACAGGAATGCCTGTTTCTTTGGATGAGATTAAACAGGTTCCTTTATCGTTGAAAATGTGTGTGTGTTCAGCTGTTCTCCTTCAAGCATGGTAAATGCTACAGTATGGTAGTTTTGCCCAATATTTTGAGTAGTACAACCTACTTATTTGGAATACTGAGGTATCTTCTGAAATGTGTTTGTGAATGAGTGTGCCTTAGTGTGTTTGCTTGCGGACTGGGTGGGGAAAAAAAAGGAGACTTGGAGCCGAAAAACTGCCACCAATACTCTAAAGATTTAATTATTGCTGGTCTGGTCTTGCAGCACAATATTTGCTGAATCATTAGATTGTTACATTCGCTGATCATTTCATATCTTCATATTAAAAATCTTGGCGACTGTAGCAGAGTGTGTAGCAGCTTTCTAAAAGAGCTGACACACACACAAAAATATATTTTCCTAGACCAATGCTTACTAAGAATGTCCTTAAGAAATAGGAGAGTAGGAAAAGACCTTCTCACAGTGCCTTGATACCCTAAACCAACAGCTCAGTTTTTAGGTAACCTGTTATTTTCTCCATTAACTTCAAACATCTTCCACGTGGAGATCTATTTTCTCTGATTTCTGCCCTGAGTTATGGGGAAGGATTCTGTACATTGTAATCATTGGATCTGTTCCCCTCTTGGGGCTATTTGGATGCAATACTTTTGGGTCTTTTTTTTGTTGTTGTTATTGTCTTGTTTTGTTTTGTTTTCATTCTGGGGAAAACATGTTTTGAGTGGACTGGGTGGTTGGTTGAAAGTGTATAAGCCATTTTTGAGAAAGGTTAATTTCAACTTTGACTCAAAGGACCAACCAAAGCCTCCTCCTTAGCTCGGTGTCTTCTAAGTGTAGGGTTTGGATTTGCTGCTAAAGCAGCTATGCCCCGGCGGGCCTGCCAGGTGCAGGTGAGAAGCGCTACCAATGCTGAAGAGGTGGTAACTAGTCCCTTCCCCACTTCCCCCACCCACTAGGCTTGACTAGCCGCCCCCAGCCACCCAGTGACTCCGCCTCAGTACTATGGCAACTGCGGAGCCCCGCCAGGAAGCTGTCCCAGCCCCCCTTCCCGTCAAGTGGTGGAAAACCACCCTCTAGGGCTCTATGGTGTCCTTTCTACCCTTAACCCCCGCCCTCCACGTCCCCCCCACCCCCCAAGGGCCGTAACTTGACCCTGACCCTGTGTCCTCCTATCAAAGTCTGTGGATTGGGGAGCTGTATGCACAGGGCGCTGACCCTTGCCTAATCCTTTGCGATCCTCCGCAGGTCTTCCGGGTACAAAGCTCAGTCGCTTGCACTGGGGCTTTCTTGCGCGCCCCACTCTCATCTCTCTTTCTCTCCCCCGCTTTCTTTCTCTCTGGTGTGCTCTTTCTCTCTCTCCCTCCCTCTCTCTCTCTTGCTTATACACACACACCGCAGGCAAATGCACTCTCGCGATGCAAGTCTGACACTTTGGCACAATGACTCCTCTCTAGTGCCCAAAAACTTAGGCAGCTACGCCTGGGAGCGCCTCTGTCCGGGCACACACCCCTCCTACCCTGACTGGCTTCCGCTGAGCTTCACACCTGGGCCTGTTCCTCGTACCGCTTAGCAAACATCTCCGAGAGAAGGTGTCTGGAGCACTGACCCTAGGGCGGTTTTCCTTAGCTTTAAGACAGCCCAGAGCAGTGAGGGAAGGCACCTATGGTCAGCTAAGAGTCAACTCCTCGGAAGCGAGGGGGCTGGCGCTTCTTTGTGGGTTGCGGCTGTTTTTGTCTCTGATCCCAGCTGTGCACATCTTCGCTTCTCCACAGCGCCTACCTAGTGAGAGGATATCAGGGGACAGATGGATACCGGACAGTTAAGAGTCAGTTGCCCCACTCCAGGTCAGGTCAGACGTTCTCAGAGCCAGCTTTTCCAGGTGCCTGAGAAGCCCCCACTCCCACCGCTGCCCAGGCACTTTGGGTCCCAGGGCTATGTAAATGAGGCACCTTTGTGTCTCCGCAGCTGCGTCTGGCCCTGCGTGTTACTGGAGAGGGCAAAGGCAGGATTCTTCCTTCCGTTCGCGGGGGCGTGCCCCCAATACCACAGTCTCCCTGCTAAAACTACTGCAGCTCTCGGTACTTGAACACTGCATCTGTTACAGTAGCCTCCCTTTCTTCAAGCTCTGTTCAGACCTCTGCTCCTGGGAAACCATGAGGGTAGAAAGTGGCTCTGCAAGGAGGGGGGTGGGGGCGGAGGCGTGCTATACCGGACTAGCAGTCCCTTTCGTAGTTTGGGGACGTTGACATCTTCTTTGAGCAGTCACTCCCTCAAGCTACCACTTATTTTCCGATCTTCGAGGTCAGGTTATTTTTCAGTCCTTATCTGAATTAACATTTAGAATGTCAGGAGTGAAGACATCCACCCAAACTTTCTCCCAAACTCTTGGGCAGCTTCTCCAAGCTAGTCGTGTCCGAGGAGCTGAGCGTGTGATATAGGCCATTTCTTTCCTTCAGCTGTTTCGACCTAGCTTTTCTTTTAAGCTGGCCAGTAGAAGGACTTTCTTTAAAGGCTTCGCAGGTGAGGTCTTCCCCCCAGATGCGCTCAGACCTCCTTGCCACTGCACACTGGCCAGCACTCTATGGCGCAGCACGTAGCCACCTCCCAGCACACATGTGGAAGGTGAAGACAGCTAGCTCAGGGACAGCTCAGATAATAAAACCCACGACGTGAGAAGGAGTGGAAAGAGTTCCTCTGGAAATCCCCCTATTTGCTGGACATCCCATGTGCTCTCAGATATAATAATTAGTAGCAGATATACTACACCATCAAGGAGGGTGAGTGAATTGACTGAGCTTAGAAGCCGCTGCTCTCTACAAGTTCTTTGAAAGAGATTTTTCTTCTTTTGGGAGGTGAGGTGGGCGGGAGGGAGGAGTGGCCTTACATCTGGAAGCAGGAAAACTGGCTCTTGAGAGGCGGGGATGGGGGAGTAATAGCGGCTACTGTTTGAAACAGATAAAGCCCGAACACCTGCTCAGCTGAGCTCTGGAAAGCAGGGGAGGGAAATCTTTCCAAGAATTGCCAACACAACGGCCACTAAAAAAAAATCTGTTCTTCACATAAGTTCTCACTTATTCTTAAAGCTTCAAAGACTAACTCTGATGGGATCCATCAACAGAGGTGCACTCATTTCAGAAAATGACTTTGAAAAATGATCTTTTCGTCCTCTAGAAACAGCACCCTTTCTCCACCCAGACATATGGAACTCAACACATTTTCAGGCTTTGTGAGGTTATCTTTCAGAAGTGAACAGGGGTTTATATGTCAGTAGACATTTCTTTGGACAGACACCTTCTGCTTTTTAGTTTAATTCCAGTGATTATTGCAGTGTGTTCATTCCCTGAATTCTCAAATGACACTGTTTCAACATTTACTCAGCACAGGAAAGTTAATGTGAATTGTTCCCACACAAAGGAGGAACATACCATAGACCAAACACAGGATGTATCATTGATTATCAGAGCCTTTTCAAGTCTACGCACCATTAAATAAAGTGTTGCCTGTGATAAAGATGACATAATCTTTGATTTTCTTTTAATACTCAAAATTTCTGATACAGAAAATGCTTTGCTCTTTTGTAGTAGAATTCAAGGGAGAGGAATTCATTTTCTCTTTCTGTTCTTAAGATTTTACCATGTTATAGTAGGTCCACTTGTACTTGTTCTCTGAAAATTATCAATGTCCATTTTTACACATCAGAGTAGAAAGCAGTGGACTATTTTTCAACTGCACTATATTAAATTATTAATCCACTGCATCCATAATACCTGGTGTTGGTGGGAGACCCTCGGTTTTCCCCAGTAGAATGGTCTGATGTATTAAAATGGAATTGTTTATTGTCCCGTATTTGGGTGATGATGTAGCATTATCTTCTATAGGCATTCAATTCATAGTCCAGTTATCAAGGTACTAGAAATGCTTCAAATGAATCTTAAACCCTACATCTTAGCATGTAAGGTAAGGTCAAAAGCCCCTGAAAGGGAAGGAAGTAGGTGCACATCATCATTATTGACTGGTCTAGATTAAACACCAAAGAGGAAGATTTTAATCTGATAACGTCATAGGGCTTCCTGTTTTTCTTTGCCGCTTCTGCTGACAATTTTGTGAGGTAATTAAATTGGCTGATTGAAGTCACGGTGGTCATGGGGTGATAAAGACCATTTGGATTTAATGGAATTTAAAACAACAGAGCACTGAACACAACTCTTACCGAACAAGAATTTTAATGGCCCATTCCGGGTGCTGACTAAATAGAATGCCCTTAACAAGTTTAATCGAAAGGGCAAGGCAGATTACCACATTATAGTCTTTATGGTTGAAGATTGGGGAATGAAAATTATCCCTTTAAAAGACTCATTAATGCATTATCAAGATTTAATGTAGGTTAAATAAGCTTTCTTTAGATCTTCATCATATATGTGAACACAGGTTTAGGAGCAAGTTTCAATAAGGAAATATTTTTAAGAGCTGACCGAGTAAATTGAATTATATGTCTCTTATTTCGAACACAAAAGGCATTTAAAATTCTTTGAGAGTATACAGGGTGTTGAGGGTAAGTGTTGATGATGAATTCTTTCTTTAACTGAAAAGAACAAATTTGACTCTTTGTTTAAAGTTTCATTTTTGTTTTTCTTTTCCCTGAAAACAAAGCTTGTCTATAGTCGAGAGATTGCAGAGGTAATAAAGAAGATATCAATATAGTCATAGATTTCTGATGTTTTATGTTGTCTTTTTAATTCTGTCCTTTTTTTTTTCTTTTCTTACTGAAAATTCTGCATTCGGGTTACCACACTTAATCCATTCAGGTGCCTTCTCCCCCAAAAAAGAGCAGTTCCCTGCTTTACATTGGAAACACTGAAGGCAGCCAGTCCCAATGTAAAAGTCAAGCCTCAGTCTATTATGAGATCATTCACCCCTTCAGCTGTTTCTTTCCTTGTGGAATTGTCTACTGAAAGCTGTCCATTCCTTTGATAATTCCAAAAAAACCCCAAACCCAAGTTTTCATATAAAAATCTCCAAGATTTTAATTGTACACAATTAAAAAATTTGTTCTAAAAAATCTGAGTTGATGAAATCGAAAGCAGCAGGCATCCTAGAGGTCACCAGTTTTCACCTGCCAGCCCGCCTCACATTCTACAGGTTCTCTAAGGAACACAGACTTTTCTCACTCTTCCTTGATCCCCAGACAAGTAAGTCTTGTTTGTCTCTTGCCTCACACCTTTAGGGCCAAACATTTCATATTGTTGCATTTTCAAAGCAACAAGCTTAAAAGCAATTGGTTTAATAAAACCAATCTGATAAAACCAATGTGAGTAGGAGGTTAGAGATGACCATCAAAATCTCTCTGCAAGATTAAAAAAAAACTTTTCATGTTACTTTTGTATTTGGGCTTTGACGTACCTCTGCATTTGTGACAGCACTCAAATATAGTATTTGCTTATGGATTGGTTTCAAACATTTATTTCCTGAACTAAAAACTCAACATTCTTCTCTGGATTTAGTGGAGAGGCAGGTCACTAGACAGCAGGGCTTATGTGTGAAGATCTGAAAGAGTCTGGGGAGGGGCCCTGGGTGGTACAGTTGGTTGTGTCTACCTTTGGCTCAGGTTGTGATCTCAGGGTCCTGGGATTGAGCCCCTGCATGGGGTTTCCTGCTCCGTGGGCTGAGCAGGGGCTTCCTGCTTCTCCCTCTCCCTCTGTGCTTTCTCTCTCTCTCTCCTTCTCAAATAAATAAATAAATAAATAAATAAATAAATAAATAAAAATCTTTTTTTAAAAAAATGAAAGAGTCTGGGGAGGTTGTGGCTTTCAGATATTTTCCCTATGGATACATGTAATTCTGTCAGTCTTCCCTATTGGTTACACATCTGCCCTCTTCCATGGCTTATTGTAAGACACATATATTCTGGAAGGGCGAGCACATAGTCCCTAGACTGTAAAGTTAGGATGAGTTTATTAGATTGACTGATTCTGTCTGTGACAGAGATGCTCAGATACAAAAGAGAATACCTGGTGCCTCAGGGAGTGCTGAGTGATTAGCACTGATGTGAAGGGGAAACTGAGAAAACAGAGAAATCAAATGCTATTGGATGCTGTCTTTCCTAGATTTACTGCCAGACATCTCAGTACTTTGTAAATTGATCTTTTTGCTTGTACTGATCCAAATCTTTGAGCGTATGTGATTATTTTAAATAAGATGTCAGTGATATACTTACATTGACACATCTCTTCCCAATCAAAAGGATCTTTAAATGCTTTGCATACCCTTTAAAATCAACAAACTACTTTTCCATCATTGAACTAGAGTAAGTATTTGTAAGGTGTTGCCTCTAATTCCCATTTCAGTGTCCACCTCAGTCTTGCTGAGTCCTTGACCGATCACAATGGGAATATTTCTCAGCTTAAATGATCAAATAAGCAAATCAAATACTAAAGAAATGTCCTGCTTCAGTTTAGTCATAGCATTTGATCTATTTTATAGATGTTGTCTATTTAATATTGCCATTCTTTTTACCAACTGAAGCTTTTGTATTCAGATTGTCATAGCTTGTAATGGAGGCCCTTCCTTGCCCAGAAGAAATGAATATTCTCTCAAGATGGAGGGGACTTTAGAGATCATCAAATCTAGTATCCTCAGTTTAGAGATGAATTGCCAAAATCAGTTAAATAGCTTGTTCCGGTCACAGATAATTAGTGTCAGATTTTACACCCAAACATGAATATCCTGTCAGCCTAGTGATGTTTTTCAGTAAATTATGTTACTTTTCCAACGTAGCCCCTGACTGTGCGTTGTATCAATTTTAGGAAAAGCCACTGGTTCTGGTAGCTCCCCTAGACATTTGCCTACCTTGTTTTCTTCATCTTCCTTTCATAGAACATTATCTCATAGATTATCCCTTTTCTCTTTTTCTCCTTGTTTGTCATTCTCCTTTCCCCTCTTCCGTGCCTGCCAAGGTCCTCTTTCCCTGGTGTCCAAAGCTTTAACCACTTCTCAAACAATAAATAGTAACAGAGTACATATTATGTGTCAGGCAAATAGAAATCTAAGCTCCAGCTTCTGCCTCAAGGAGTTTGTAGTCTAATTAAAGAAAAAAAACTATATATATAGAGAGAGAGGGAGAGGTGCAGAATAGATATACAATAGTTGTTTAAAGGAGATTATTGTGGGTTTGAATTTTTATAGAAGAGATGGGACTCTGGCTGGGGCCTATAAAAAATTGTGTGATAGGGAATGTGGGGGTGGAGCAGGGAGCTGTATCATTGACAAAAGACTCAGCACAAGAAAATAAATTTAGTCAGAAATTAAGGTGAGCTTTGGGAGAGGGAATGGACCAGTGCTGTCCTCCTATCTCGTTTTCTATCTGTGGAAGATAGGTAAGGAGATAGGTAAGGCCTTGCTTTTAGGTCATAGGATTTGGACTCCTGTATGTAGCTTCTGGAAAGCCATTGAAGGTGAAAGGATGAGCTTTCCTTAGTGTGCAACCAGCAGTCAAGTGGTTTCTCAGTCTGTTGCTTGTGTTTCATGAAGAATAAGTGGCTCTCCCTTCTCTGTCTTACTGAAATGAAAACAAAGGATGCATCCTTGTCCTTGATCATCGAAGCCTTTAAGAAGTTCTTGGTCTGGGGTCACAGATACCTCTGAAGTGAAATCCTGAAATGAAATAAAGCATTGTCCTTTTAACATATGGCCAGATGACATGGTTAAGCAAGGAAAAGTTTCCAGTTAATCTAAGGAAAAATGCATTGGAGGGCAATTTAAAAGTACTGTTAGCTTCTTTGAGGAATAAAAATAAATTGCCTCCGAGAAATTCTTAATGTTTGTTGTCTAACTTGAAGAGCTCTCTATTCCCTGAAGCATATGTGTAGCTATATAATAATTATATATATATATATCACTATGTTGTAATTATATTTATTATGTAGTAAAATTATTTTAAATCAGAATTAAAAGTTGAATTAAAATTAAAAATAATTTTAGTACAGTAAGTTCATTGTTAATAATATTTTCTAATTCTACATGCTTTCAGGACCCAAGACTCTGAGTTAAGTTGTTTGAGTTTTGAATGTTACTCTTGACTTCGTCGTCTAGTAATCATAAACTAGGAAAAATAATTAAGTTGTACTGGGCCTTGATTTCCATTTCTATAGAATGGATATTACTTGCTACGTGTCTATCTTCCAAGGATAATATTGGAATTAATAGGAAAATATACAGAACATTCTGCTTAATAGCAGAAAATGACTTTTGGAATTGAAAGTGTAATTGTTTATTTACCGTGTATGTTTGAAGCAAAGTAATACTTGTTAATTTCATGTACATTTAATTCAACTTCTTAAACTGTGCATAAACATTTAAGATAGTCTGTCTTTTCTAAATTACTCTCAAATACTCTTCTTTGGAATGCACTTGAAGCTATTATAAACACATTGAAAAGGATTTATTGTCTAATAGAACAAACTTATTCTGAACTGGTAGTTTTATAGAAGAGCAGGGCCATCGTTTCTGTTTCTTCTTTAACATCAGGAGTTTGATTGGCATTATCACATATACAGAATACAAGGAAGAAACAAATCGTAGCTAAAATAAAAAATAATAAGCAAAGATACCATGCTAAGTCCTTTGATTTAAGATTTTTCCCAACTGCATAGTTTTTCTAGATTTTATTCACGGACATTTTCTGGAAAGCTGTGTGTGATTTCATATATACTTCATTCTTCATCCATCTGCCCATGATGAACTTTTAGCTGTTACTCAAGTTTTGTATTTCAAGTCACAGTAATGACTGTATTTGATCCATTTGTGTTGATTCAGGAAAGTTTCAAAAACAGATTTGTTACAGTTGTTCAGGATAGATAAGTGGGACTTTTCTGTGATTACACTGGCATCTTTATCAAGGAGCTGTGTTAGGCAGTCTTTCTGGAGCTTATTCTTTAAGACATAATATAGACTTTGGTGCCACCCTTACACCATTAACCTCACTATCTTTCCCAAGGTGTTTCTAACTTACCTTTGGATCTTTTTTCCCCAAGATCTAACCCAGTGTTGGGGGGCTCAGCATAGAGTTGGATACAGACAGATGAAGATGCCTCCTTCTCCTCCACCTGCCACATTGGAGAATCCAGGGGACCATTTGGAAAAGCATATTCAGCTTATAATACACTTTTATATTTGGAATTTTTTTTAAGTTTTCAAAACTTCAAAATACGAAGTTTATTAGGAAAGGTTTTTGGATGTTGAAGATAATGAGGTTTTGGATCAGTGATTCTCAATGGTCAAGAGTGGAGTCAAGGAGAGGCAGTCTCAAGATTTTTATGATAATCTGTAGGAGGAATGGACTAAATATAGGTTGAAAAACACTTTCCTATCTTGTCTAGTTTTTGGGTTTCCTGGAAGCAACCCACCCATTATGGCAGAACTGATGCTAGAGTAGGTGAAAATAGAGTTGAGTTCTTGCCTCCAGGGAGTGAAGGAAAGAACAGTTTTCCATTCGGTCATCTTTCCCTGAGGATTCTAGGGTGATCCCTCACAAAGCCTTCTTTGGAGATCAGGGTTAATATTCCAGTCAGTCATCCTCAGCTTGTTCTGTAAGATACACTTCTTTTCCTCTTGCTGTTCCATACATTGATTGTCTTTTATAATCTGGACCAAGTTTTCTTTCTTCCAAAAGGTCTCTGTTTAGGTGGGGATTCTGTAGGGTAAATTCAAGCATTGGCAACAAACTTTGATCAGACCAGAGGCTCCCAAACTTTGTTTCACTCACAATGAAAGGAGCTTTAAATAATTTGGTTCCCAAACCTAGGTATTTTATGGATTAAAACGTTTCATTTTTTTGGTTTTATTTAAATTCAAGTTAGTTAACATATATTAGTGTATTATTAGTTTCAGAAGTAGAATTTAGTGATTCATCAGTTGCTTTTAACACCCAGTGCTCATTATTACATCAAGTGCCCTCCTTAATGCCCACCACCCAATTAACCCATCCCCCCACCAACCTCCCCTCCAGCAACCCAGTTTGTTTTCTATAGTTCAGAGCCTCTTAAAATTTTCTCCCTCTCTGTTTTTAACCTATTTAAAGTGTTTTATTTTTTACAGCTGCACAGTTGTAGTACCTTTGTTCTTTTTTTTTTTTTTTAACTCCTATGTAATGTACATAAAAGAAACAAAACTCCAAGGCAGGTTGAGAATCAATTACTGAGCTAGATACTCCAAAGAATTTTGACCTTAAAATTTACAATTCCTTTGTTTATAATGGTCAGATGCTTCAACTTTCTGGATTGGCAGTTGATGATCATGACTAGACTGTGTAGAACAATGAATGTATTTTATAGATGAGGGTTGTGGCTTAGATTTTTTATTACCCCTCATAACATACATAGTATAAGGCTCTCAGCATACCACTGGAAAAGCTGACTGATTCTTTAAAACCTAAGAATTTGAATATTCATATAACTGAGCCCGCAGCCCAAAGGGACCTTAAACAGGTGTTATATTACAAATAATGTCTAAGATGATATATAGTTGTGGGAACTTTCCCTCTTAACCTTCTACCAAGGGAGCCCCTAATAGATCAATTTAAAATTTTGTTTCCCCAAAATCTATCAGAAAATAATTCTAGTAGACAGTTGCTGTAGTTGAGAGGACACTGATTCGGTTGCCATGAGTACATGTAAATGGCCTAGAATCTATGCTAAAAATAGAGTCTAACCTAGGTGGTGTTCATTAGAAGTCTCTTGGACAATTCTATGCTCACCCCTACCCCCCAGCTTCATTGCTTTGATTACAGTCTCTGGGTCATTGTTAGGTCATGGTGCCAAGAGTTGAAATCTGGACACAATGTTTGAATTGAAACCAGAATGCTCTTATGTATTTGTTTAAGATAGACATTGTCAGTAATTCCATATGCCACTTTAACATTAAAACTGATACTAATATAACAAAATAAAAATTATAAAAAAACTGATAACATCTTTATCTGTCTAAATTATTGGTAAATAAGAGTTTTTCATATATATTGCCTACTAGGTAAAACATTAGTTTATTAAGTATATTTCTATAACCTAACTTCCTGCCTGGGAGACTATACAGAATTATATATAGAAGACACCTTATTGATGGTCCAGTTTTAGTACACGTAGTTTGGTTAGATAGTCTAATGTATTAAAATCATCATAATCACATGCTAATCATAATTTTAAGATAAATATTGAAGAAATTCATCAAATTAAGTTTACTATTCCTCAGAAGTTTTTTTTTTTTAATTGGGCTCAACTATACCAATATGTGTTCAAATATTATAGTCTTTAATTAAAACAGTTCAGAGGGGATTTAACAATTAACATGTAAATAGTAATTTCAGAAAAATCCTGGTACGCAGTTCTCTGGAAGACAAATTATGAAAAATTATTTTATATGACACGAATTTCACACTAGATTTTATTCATATATATATATTCATCCACTTGAAGTTTCAGAATTACTATGTTTTTAACCTCTCCATTTGTGTAGGATGAATTTATATATGTAGGATATACAGAATGCTCACAATAGAGAAAAATTAATAAATTTACATTTACTCAAGGATATTCATTTATTGGCTTTAGGTTAGAGTCTCTGACTTTATTAAACTTGATAGCCACAAGTAAATATTAATGGAAGTGAATTTCTCTAAGTTCTTTGAATTTTGTACATCTTTTATTTCCTAGCAGGCCAGACTACATAAGCATTTTTAATATAAACAAGGATAGAATCTTAGCTAAGATTTCAAAGTGCAATATTTTGTAAGTGAACTGTGAAGAGAATTTTAGCCCTCCAATTTGTTTATTGTTCTTCTATACTGTTTATATTATAAGGCTACTAAGCTTGAATATAAAAAAATCACTACTTATTAATAAGAAAAAGCCCTATTTGGTACAAGTAATCTCTCTTCCTCTCTTTTATTAAAATTATTCTTCAAGAAAGTGATAAAGCTAAATTATTTATCAGAAGATAAAGTAATGCTTTGTACTATGGTTATAAGGAGGATGCTGAAAGCTTCCTGTCAATTCTCAATTTTGATTCCATTTTTAATTTAAATTGCCATTGATCTCACCAAGAATTGGTGAATTTACCAGATACGAATGCTGAATAAATTCAGCATTGCACTCTCTCTCTCTCATCCTCTCTCAGCATTGGTATCTGGTTCAGTTTTTGATTACTGACATAATACAATAACTGGGAAGCAAGATATAATTAAAACTTCAGTAAATATGAAAGTTTACCTAAAATATGGTTGATTATTTAAAAAAAAACATCATATGAAGGCTCCTAATGGTGCTGTTTTTTACTGATAGGCAGCAAGATGTATGTTTTTCTTTTTCTTTTTTTTAGAAAAGTTATTTATTTGAGAGAGAGAGAGAGAGAGCATGAGCAGGGACTGGGACAGAGAGAGAATCCTCAAGCAGACTCCCCGCTGAGTGCAGAGCTGGACTTGGGGCTCAGTCCCCAAATCCTGAGATTATAGTCTGATCAAGAGTTAGCCACTTACCCTTCTGAGCCACCCAAGCACCCAAGATGTGTGTTTTTCGTGTCATTTCCATTCTGTAGGTTCTATTTCAATATTTTATTTCAATACCTTGCTAGAATGAAGATTCATCTTATTGACTTTTAAGGAATTTATATTTAGTTTGATATAATTTATTAGAATATACATATATGGAAATAACTTTCCTCTAATATTTAGAGTATACACTCTAAAATATACCATATAATATATACCATATCATATATTGCATATTTATAATATATATATTAATATATTAATATAATATTTACATCTCTGTGCAAGCAACCAATGCTCCAACCCATTATCTGTTCATTCATTTAATCATTCATTTAGCAAATGTTTAATTGATTACCATATGCCGGATACTGTGGTGGGCTCTAGGACAACTAAGAATTTGAGAGTAAAAAGAACATGGTTTCTCACATTCTTTAGGTATAAGCAGCCAAAGAAAAGAAAATTGCAAAACAATGTGACAAGTGCACACAGTAATATGTAAATAATTTTTCTAACATGAAGAGAAATATCTAACTGCATCTACAAAGAGGGGTTTCTAAAGTGTGTTGTTTGCACCTTTCTCTAAGACTTGTGATCCACTGAGGGCTTTATTCTGAAGTTCCATTGTTACTATCAGCTTAGAATGGCTGTACTGTCTGTTTTCATTCTCTCCACTGGCCCCAGCACCAGGAATCTTTAGCTTCCTGTCTCAAATCACAGTGATGCCATTACTGTATTTGTTCTGTACACACACACACACGCACACACACACGGGTAAAGTGAGAGGAGAACTAGTCTAAATTATTTTAAGTATTTGAGTACTGTATTAGTTAGCATGTAGACTCAGTGACATATCACAGAAACATCCCTCTACTCCCTGAAAAATCAAAACAAAGTTAGATAGATGTTCACTTCTCTTTCATACAGAAGTCTAGATTTGGGTCGTTCAGGGATGGTGTAGCAGATCTACAGCTTTCTGGGGTTCATGGTGTTTTCAGTTCACTATTCTAGCATTTGTGTGTGGCCTTTCTGGTGTGGCCTTTCTCGTGGTCTCAAGTGGAGCTTTAGTGATCTCATGCACCTTCCTAATAGCGAGGTGACAGACACCTTCCGGATGTTGTACAGAGCATTTTACTTCACATTCTATTGGCAGGAACTGAGTCATGTGGCTACACCTGAACAGACAGGAGGCCGAGAATTGAAGCCCTGTTACACGAAATGTGCACAGCTGACGATTTCAGGTCTATTCCTATAGAAGACATGGAGAGTGAATATTGAAGCACCACTGCTATTCTCTGCTATTCTTTGCCGGGGCATCCAATTAAACATTTTAGGAAGGAACTTTTTAGAATTTTTAATTCTGTGTGTGTGTGTGTGTGTGGTCATAAAGTAATGCTTTGTAACACATTTGGAGAATATAAAGAAGTGTAAAATGTAACAGTGAAAATAAAACTTCTCAAAATTGTGACATTCAACCAAAACCACTGTTACCATTTTGTTTCTATTTACTAGTTTTTCAAAAAATCAAAACAAAATACTTTGGTTGATTATCAGAGGAATACATATTCGTTACAGAAAACAGAAAATATATAGAAAATCATGATATAAGTATATATTACCTGTTATCTCACCACAGGTGACATTTTGAGATTTATCCTTGAATCTTACTCTACATGTACATGTTGGTTACTTAATTTTTTTTTCACTCAACAGTTTATTAGGATATTTTTCTGTCATCAAGTATTTTTCTCTAACAATTTTAACAGTGTCTGGCTTTCCATTGTATAGATGCTTGCCATTTATCAACCAGTCCCTCTATTATAGGGTCATGAGCTTGGGTTTTGGAATCAGATATACCTCACTTTGAACTTGGCTCTACTGCTGTGAGCTATATGACTGGTACATGCTGCTGAGCCTTCCCAAGTTTCCTTACCTGTAAAATGGGAATGTTAATATTATCTACCGTACACAGTTATTTTTGGGATTAAAAGAGATAATACACATATAGTGCTTGGTGATGTGCCTGGCATATAAGTACCTAATACGTGTTAATATAATGAATCATTTAATTAACTTTGCCATACAGAGTACTTGATTTCTATAATTGGTTCAGGCTCATTTAGATTAGATACTTGTGGATCGTATGCTGTTCTCACAAGGGTGGTTGGACCCCACAGAAGTCCTGTGACGTCCTTCAGGCCAGTAGTGTGCCCTTTAACAACATGGGGCCAGATGGTCAACCAGAACCCAGTAGACCATTAGACAGGTGACATATAAATTTCATGGTGTTTCTCTGCAGTTATAGACCTGGCCCTCTCTGCCTGCTTCCAAGGATGAGGCCCTGTAGCACTGATGATGAAGTAGGGGTGGGGGGGGGCGGAGCAGTGGCTTCACAGCACTCCTCTCTTTGCTTTTTGATTTGCTAAGCAAATTCCAGGTGTTTTACTTGCTAATCACATTATCATCCCTGATGCTTAATTATTTTCTGTAGGGAAATAGAGTTGTTTGGGGCTTTCAGGAAATTAAATTGAACTTCAGAAGCCACTTCCACATAACAATTAACATTTGGAAATGGGTAATTCCTCAGGGTTTGCTGCTACGTTAGTTTACCCAGTGTTTTTCTTTAAAGGGCATTCTCTTAAATAGTAGATTTATTTGTTCTATTTATTTGAGATGATATTTTTTAAAACTGGACACGTTAAGTTTTCACAAATCCCTAATAAAATGGTATAGAAATGTGTGGCTGGAGCCTTTAAGCCAGAATAATGCTGTGATCTTCAGAGTGGGGAACTGTAAGTGATTATCTGGGTTCTATGTTCGAGAGGAGTCTGTATCACTCTCAAATGGATGGACGTATCATCTATTGGTCTGCTCAGAGAGAAGGAAGTGGTTTCACTGTTAGCACAGCAACAATGCTTGAGGGGGACTTCCAATTTGCATAAGAAGGCAAATTTCCATGTGGCTGGTGGACACTATCCTCTTCCTTTAATAGTCTATGGAACTTCAGCACTAATGTTTTCAATCCCATTTTTATAAGACATGGATTCTAGAGATTCTGTGTGTTGCCACTCTTGCCCCCCTAAACATCCCTTCTCTAGCTACCCTGATGTGCTCTTCCTAATCTTTTATTTTGCCTTTAAATTCAGTATTTTCTCATTTGCCTATACATGGATACATCCACGGTGGAATCTTAAATCCTAATTACTCCACCTCTCCCTAAAAGGATGTGGGTACAGAATTCTTCTTTGAATATTGTCACACATCAGCTTTTAAGAGTTGTTTCCAAGTTATGAGAGCCACAACCCATTGCCAATAATCTGCTTTTGCCAGGAGGCTGATTCCAGACTGATCCGGAAAAGGCATGGATAATGTGCTCTGAAAGATTAGGAATCCAGAGCCAATTCCATCATGTACAAGGTGTGTAACCTGGGGCAACTTACTCAACCTTTGAGCCTCACTTTTCTTATTTAAAAATTAAGGATAATAACAACTCACAGGATTCTTGTGAGGCTTAAATGAAATTGGTCCTTGCACTTAGGAAGCATCCAGAAACATCTCTTTCCTTTTTGTTATCCTGAAAATCTGAGTGTGGAAGAGCTGTTGAACAATAAATAGGTTAGCTCTATATTCTATAAGAGCCTGTCTGTCAAATGCAGAGTTCTGTGTGTTTATTGACTGCTAGCTTCAGCTTCTATGCAGCTGAGATACAAATTCAGCCCTAGGCTTTTATCCCCAGATCTGAGAGGAGGAAGGCAGGCACCTGTAATTATAGCAGCAGTGATGAGTTGCAGCTGAATTGCAGAGCGTGTTAAGGCTTTTCTTTGCTGCTTGGCTTGGGTATTGCTATAGTGATTCTGGGAGTAACAGACAGTATTTTAGTAAGTATTTGTCTTTCTATTATCCATCCTAACATAATCCTAGAATCTCTACAGACATGCAAGAGTTCTTTCATTGCTCTCCGGCAGCAGATAAAAGGGCCTATTATGATAAAGTGCTCTGTGCAGAGCTTAACAGCCCTTTTAGGGACCTGCACTAGATTACATCTAGAGGGGTAGAGTGAAGACAGTTTTTTCACTGATATTTGTAAAATCTTAGATTCAAGTTTCCATGAGTCAAATACTACTCTACAGAAGTTTAAGACTCTAAGCCTTGGAAATGCTTGTCTCTTGTTTCTTTGTTTGCTTTCTTCATGTTGATTGGTCAAGAAGACAGCTGTCCATTAGATCTTTCCAAGGAGGTATGGGGTAGTTGGATTTTCTATGAGGGTGATAGTTGGGCAGGTGAGGTTAGGTGGGAGGGGGATTCCTTTGTTCCCTCTGCTATTCTGCTTTCATTAATCACTCTGTTCCTCTTTCCCCAAATTCTCATAGTAGAACATTGATGTTCTTAACATCAATTGAATGAGAAATAGCTATTTTAAACAGCATCTGCGAAATGATGTTTATGAAATCGAAAGAAAATGAGCCCTCAAACCCAGGTAATTTACCATTTTCTCTCATTTATTTGAGAGCCCCAGTAACTGGGTCACCTTGACATGCCAAAGGGATTTAAAATCTTTACTGGAACTTATCAAGTGTGCTATTTTAATATGGTCATGTCTGCATGACTTCCCTAGCCTTTATTTATTTATTTTTTTCATAATAATATTTTTTTATTATGTTAGTCACCATACAGTACATCCCTAGTTTTTGATGTAAAGTTCCATGATTCATTACTTGCATAGTGCACCATGCAATACGTGCCCTCCTTAATACCCATCACTAGCATATCCCAATCCCCCACCCCCTTCCCCTCTGAAGCCCTCAGTTTGTTTCCCGGAGTCCATAGTCTCTCATGGTCCATTCCCCCTTCTGACTTCCCTAGCCTTTAAGAGCAGAGATAAGTCTCAAGTAGCTGTGCCCAAGATAAGAATGAAGAAAGCCTCTTATACAGGTTACATTGTTTTCTCTCTTACCCTTCTCTGTCTCATTCCTTCCCTATGGTAGACAGCTATGATGCCTTGTCTTTTTTTTCCCCCCCTTCCTCAATCTAGGCAGCAGACTGGCTTTAATCACTCCTCTTACCTTGTTCTATCACATGATCTATTCTTCATATGGGTGTCAGGTCTTTTCCCATCACCCTTCTGCTATTCCAGGATTCACTTCCATTTACTTCTGCCCATAATCATTCTATTCTAAGTGTATCTCTTTCCCTCTTTGTGTAGCTAGTGGCTTTGTTAAGTAACCAAAATCTCACAGAGGCCTGTGCAGAGACGCTGGGGTAGTGGTAGAGGTATTTGGGCCATCTGGTAACATATAATAACATGGACTGTGCAGCTACAGTGACCATGTTTTATAAACTCGAAGTTAACACACAGGTGTGACATGTAGGGTAGCCTTATAGGGACAGTGGTTGAAACTGGGACTGTTCACTACATATTGCACAAACAATGCTTGTGTGTGTTTTGCATATTATATGCATTTGTACACACAATACTTATTTAATCCCTATAATAAGCCTAAGAAGTAGGTACTGTTAATTTCCTTTCCTTTCCAGTTGCTGAGAAAGGCTAAATAACTTTGCCCAACTGTCCCAAATATTGAGTATGAAGCTCAACTCCAACACTGTCTTCTGATCCTTTCATTTCAACAACTTTTAGTTGAAATTAGTTGAATTTTGCTACTATTAGATTGGGATGTGAGGTTCCCTGAGCATACTGTTGGGACTAGAACAGGTGTTACATGTTATAGCAAGAACATCTTCCTCAGCAGCAAGAACCATTGCTGTTTTGAAAAAATTCTCAAGTAGCCTTTCCCAATTTTGGTTTACTTATTACATAGAGAAAACACATAGAAGAACATGAGTTATTCTACTTTCTAGAGTGTCAACAAAGTTAAGATGATAATAATAATGGTGAAACTAACAATAATGATGATGGTTACTTCATACTCAATATCCACAACACGCCAGATACAGTGCAGGGTTTTTCATATATTATTTCATTCAGTCCTCACAGCCAGTGCATCACCCCCATTTTAGAGACAAGAAGACTGAGGCTCCAAGAAGATAAGTGATTTATCTGGGGCTCCCCACCTAGCAAGCGTTGGAGTAAGAATTTAAATGCCAGTCTGTCTGGTTCCAGAGGCCATGTTCCCTAGTTTGTCATATGCACTGTTATGGCTTTTGGATATGAATAAACTCAAAGAATTTAAATGCCTACATTATATTTATCCATTCATTTATGCATATTAACTCATAAAAGCATTAAGTCAAATCATATAAGATTGTTAATATTTGGCCATTTTGGACCAAGAAAAATGGTAATTTTGTGTGGATTAATGCAGAGTTTCTTGGTCTCTGGATACTAGCAGCAACAGCACCTGGGAACTTGTTAGCAATGTACATTCTCAGGGGCACCTGGGTGGTGCAGTCTAGTTTATTGAACTTCGGACTCTGGTTCAGCTCAGGTTATGATCTCCGGGTTGTGAGATCCAGCCCCTCATCGGGATCTGTGCTCAGTCTGCTTGGAGTTTCTCTCTCTCCCTGGCCCTCTCCCCCCCGCCACGGGGTGCTCTCTCTCTCTTGAATAAATATATACATCTTAAAAAGAAAAAGAAATGGAAATTCTCAGATTGTACCCCAGATCTACTGCATCAGAAACTGAGGATGGGGTTTAGTAATCTGTGGTGTAACAGAACTTCCAGTGATTCTGATACCCACTAGCATTTGAGAACCACTGGTTAACATATTTATCAAGCAACTACTCTGTGTCAGGTGCTGTGTTAGTCATTGTGTTTATAGCATGAACAGAAATGGATATGGTTTCTTGCCCTCAGATAATTTATACTTTACTGGAAAGGACAAAGTTTTGAGAAGCATAAATATCATATTATTCTTTTTAGTGGTATTTATATTTTTATTAATATTTCTAGATCTCTGCCAAATGACTGGCATCTTCGGAGGCAAAATTAGAGTGAAAAAAGGGTTATCTTCCCATGACATGGGAGGGCAGGACCAATCAAGACCAACACAGAGCCAGGGACGAGGGTGTGGGAAGAAAGCCGGGGCCGTGCTCAGCACCGTCAAATCCAGACAGCTGGGCCCCTTCTCTGCCCTCTTTCTCACACTGCTTCTAGAGGTGGTTCTGTTGCATTTTGAGGCCCTGTTGGGGGTGGGAGGAGTGCACTCAGTCCTCTTTTCAGCACAGGACAACTAAGAATGTTTGAAGTAGGACTTGGTCAGCCTCCAGCCAGCTGCTTCGTTAAGCTACAGATCTGCTACCTCTTGCTCTGGGGAGCTTCATTTTGTGAGCAAATGGCAAGGTCTCAGAAAAGACTTCATTCCAGAATTTTGTGCGTCTCTCTTTAGTAAGCTATTAGCGTGATATATAGGATGGGTTGCCTTTAGTAGCCTGGAGGTCGGTCTAGGATATAGTCACATAGAAGGAACAGGAGAAGGCAGGAGTCAGTGGGTATGAAGAGCAGTGACTGGGACCTTTCCATTGTCTGGGTCTCCACCAGTCTGAGGGGTGTGTTCCTTAATATATACTCATTAATACTTTGTCATCCCAAAGGGAGACATTCCTAATACTTTTCTATTAACCAAGGCATAAGTCCTGAAAGTTTAAAGAACGTTACTTTGCTGAGTAATATTTTAAAGTTAGAATCATCTTGGGTGCATATTTTCTTAATTCTTTACTAGCCAACTTTTTATAAATAACACTTAAGCACAAGTAATGCAGCTAGAGTAAATCTTGTTTTTTGTTTTTTTGTTTTTTGTTTTGGTTTGTTTTGGTTTTGAAAGCATTTCTAGGTCAGTTGTGCCACCAACAGCCCCCCTCCCCCGCCCAAAAAAGGGAATAAGCATCTGTTTTATATTCTCTTTTTAACAAACCAAATCAGTATTTTAAAGCAATTTCAAGTAAATGAACATTGAATCTCACTTGTATTCCCTTTCTTCCTTTGGTAACAACTTAGAAAATAATTTGGCAGAAAATTTAATGATGGAATTAGAACCCGAAGGTATGCAGGGAAAGGGAGGATGCTTTGTGATGACTTACGTTTTAAGTACTGATGGCACTTTTTAAAATGACTTTAAGAAGGTTGCTATTATTAATACTTAATTTGAATTAAATTCCCAAATGTAATTCCATCCTTGTTATAGGAGAAATAATTCATATGCACAAATAACAGCAATTGTGTACGTAGCAAAGGCAAGCGAGTGCAACTCATGCATCTGGAATGGAAGTCCCACCTCTGAGAATTCAGAAGAATGCTCTACATAAACAGTGCGGGTTTTCACCCAATTGATTAACTTGCTTTTACGGAGTGGGGGGAAATTCTAAAGGTTATGAAATCAATGGAAGCTGCTCTTAGATTATATCATTTGCTTGAAATCAGGATCCAGATTTTTCTCATTCCCTGAAAGACAAATCATATTTTTCTCCTGGAGTCCTTCAGAAATTCCCAGAGTATGTTCAAGTATTACATGAATAATTCATTTTACTCACTACACATTACAGCACCTAACAAAGGCTGAGGCCAGAATCCCCTCCTCAGGGAAGCTAATTTGGAGCATCATTACAGCTCTGATTTCACAATGTTTAGTGGTTTTACGACCTACCTGATGAAGTCCTCCTTTATTTTTCAGTCCTTCTAGAGAAGCACTTCAAGTTTAAAATTTCATTGAGTACGTTCTTGGAAGGAAATAATCCCAGACTTTCATATTTACTCCACCACTACTCTCATGTAAGAGGAAAAAAGAAAAAGAAAAAAATAGATACTTTTGAATATAAATTCAATGTACTGCTCACAAATTTTTCCTTACCACTGAAAATGAAATGGCATGATTTTAATGTTATATGTGTATTTCTCCCTGAATTATTCAACATTGGAACATGACCAGGAAAACTAATTATGGAATATATATATATATTCACATATATACACATATATGTGTAGACATCTCTTAGAACTCTGTATGGAGTCTTCTGTGTATTTTCCTTGATTTACAGTACATTTCTTTCTTATGGCTCTTGTGGGAATTCATGTGAAGGTTCATGTTGCCATAATACCTCACCACAATAATTTATTACCCAATGGGATGTGTCCTACCAGAGAGCATATGGGCCTGTGCGTTGTAGCCCATGCAGAAGTATAAAAAGTCCAAAGGCAATGCTGACGACTCAGCTGAATGAACTTCAATCTTTGTGCTTTACTTTCTTTCCCTATCAATCCACAACCACACAAAACAAACCCGTGGCCAATATGAACACTCTTAGATTCTTTGGGTTGGAATAAGGGAGTTCCTCAATGATTCTACACAGCACACAGCTGAGTATCTTTTCCAGACTGACTTAGTTTCAGCTGTCTGGACAGAGCCCCGTTTACTCACATGGATGGGTCAGTTAAGCTTTTTCTTAGGTATAATTTAAAAAACCCCAGTAGATTATCCCCGAAAAAGGAAAACAAACAAACATACAAACAAAAAACACTTCTTTATTTTTCAGGGCATGTGACCAGTATGCATATGAAAAGATGTTCCGTTTACTAGCAGTCAGAGAAAGGCAAATTGAAGATAAGTGATATATCACCTCATACTCATCTGCCTGACAGAACCAGAATAGAGCTGTCGAATCTAATGCTGACTGGGATGTGGGGGAGAGGGTGCTTCATACAATGCTGCTGGAAGTGGGAAGCATACAGCCTGTTTGGAAAGCAATCTGGCAGCATCTATTAAAATTAAATATACACATGAAAGCTATATACTCATAAAATCCTATTTCATAGAAATAAAACACTATGTATAAAGATATGCATAAATGGATGTTTATTTCAGTGTTGTTTGTTGTGGCCAAAAAAAAAAAAAAAAAAAAAAAGGAAATACAGTACATTTCCATTAGGAGGAAAATCATTGAATAAATTATGTCATACTCATGTCATGTAACATTATACTACTATTAAAAACAACAAATTAGTACTACACCAGATGAGTTAGAGAGCTTTCCAAAAGATATTGTTGAATGAGAAAAGCAATAAGTAAAACAAAACAAAACAAGAACAAAAATACATACCTATATAACAATAGATAACATGCTGTATAATAACATGTAATATATAATAATGTATAATATGTATATTATTTTCCTCCTTTTTTTTGGTAAAACAGTGATAAAAATCCCTATGTAAATGTATATGCTTATGTTATGTCTGTCATTGTACTGTGTGTTCTGTGTGTGTGTTTTTGCCCGTGTGTTGATAAGGATAATGCTGTGTGAGGTTATATAAATACAGAGAAAAACCCATTGATTGTTTACATAGATGCCTGGAAGAGAAGAGGCATGGATATATATGAAAAATGTGGGTATAAATGGGAAGATCAAAGGGAGGAATCAAACAAAAAGAATAAAGGGGGGACAAAGAAGAAGACACATGAGACTACTTAATGCACCTGTGCGAACACTTATCAATATGTGTTATTACTGTGGAAATGAAAATATTTTTGGAAAAACTCCCTGTTATTCAAAGCTTAGTACATATTAGCTTAATCTTATTGCTTTCCTCTGATTTTGACAGAGGTGCAGGAGGAAAGAGAGGTGATTTTCAGGCATGGGGCATTGGGAGAAAGTGAGAGCAGGTTAAATGGGATTTGGAAGCAGATGGGATTTTGAATCCTGAAGAGACCATGAGGTGGAAAGTAAATAGACACCTTTTCTCTATTTTGGCATTAAATGAGATTTGGCCCTTTAGGAACAGAGATGAGCTGACTCCAAGTCAAGTTGAAAAAAATCCTGACTTACATACCTTATTATTCCCATTTTTGTAGAGCAGCTCACAAATCCATGTTATCCTCGACATTTATAGGGAACTGGGTTCTTTACAAAATAGGACAGAACTAAGCTATTATTTATCTTTAATGAAGTACTCATTAAAGCTTTGACCACTTGGATGGTCTGGGTCCCTTCCCGTGGGAAGTTTCCCAAAATTTGGAGCACAGCTTTGGGTAGCTGTGGAAGTGGATAATGTCTGGAGCCTGAGGAAAGATTATACAGATTACTCATGGGGGCTGGTTTCTCCTACAGAAAATACATGTGTATGGTAGTTTCTACTATTTTCTGAAAAAACCCAAAACCAACCTGGAAGTCCAATTTGCATAAAGTATTTAGAATTAATAGCAAGTGTTATAAATTTTACCCAAATTTTTACTGGTCAAGCATAAAAATTAGTATAGACATTCAATGCAATCAATACAATTGATTATATTATTAGTAGAACAATTAGTTATATTAATGTTGACCAGTGCTGGGTTGTGCCAGTGCAGCTATGTTTTAATAAATGTATCTTGTTATGTAATTTATATGATCCTATTGCATAAAACATGGAAAATCAAAATAGCAAATGAAGTTTTTCATAACAGTAACACCTCACACAACCACTGGATAGAATTTCCGCACATTGCATTCCTTTTTTTCTTTTCCAATATGCATCTTTTTTTCCCGAATTTTTACTCCGACTATATGCAATTTTATGCTTTTTTAAAACTCTGTATCATTAAAGTATTCATTAACATGAAGTATAAGATAAAAATGTTAAAGATAGCACAGGATGCGTATTTGTAAATAGTTAACTTTTCCTGCAATCTATCCTATATATCACAGGCAAATTCAGTTAAGATAAGCTTTGTTCCTAGACCTTTAAATCTAAGTGTCTTCCAGAGTTTTCATTCTGCTCTGTCTCTGACTAGCACTCTCCTGGCTTCTACTAACTCTCCTTGAAAATTATTCAAGAATGTAGTTTAATCCTGTCTCCTGAACATCAGTGTCCCTCTCCCAGAGGGCACTGAAGGGCACACTGATGGGCAAATCTCACTGGCACTGAAATCATCACCTATTATTCCCAAACTACTTTTTCCACCTGAGTTTCCTGCGTTGTTGTTGTTGGTTTTTTTGTTTTGTTTTGTTTCGTTTTGTTTTTCCCTGATGGACCTTTCATTCTATCAGACTTTGAAGCTTAGAGGCATTTTTGATTTCTCTTTCTCTTTTTTTTTTATGCACATGTCATATTGCAATCATTAAAAATATTTTCTTTAAGTACATTTGACCCTTGAATAGCATGGGTTTGAGCTGTGCAGGTCCACTTATACACAGATTTTTAAAAAAAAAAATATAGTGCAGTACTGTAAATGTAATTTCCTTATGATTTTAATAACATTTTTTCTCTAGCTTGCTTTATTCCAAGAATATAGTATGTTATGGATGTAATATACAAAATACATGTTAATCGACTGTTTATGTTATCAGTAAGGCTTCTGGTCAACGAGAGGCTATTAGTTAAATTTTGGGGGATTTTTGATATACATGGATTTTTGACTGTGTGGGAGTTAGCACCCTGACTGCCCCTCATTGTTCAAGGGTTAACTGTAGTCTAATTCCTAATTCAAGTCCTCACTATCTTCTGCTTTGTTTGTTGAGAGATAGTGTAGCATTCTGCTTAAGGAGATAGGCTCTGGAGCTAGATGAACTGGGTTAAAATCCCAGCTCTGCTATGTAGTAATGTATGAGTCTGGGCAAGATTCTTAATGCCTCTCCTTGTCTCTGGTCTGCAATATAATTGTACTTACTGTACAAGGTTGTGGTGAGGACTACAGACTTTCTGTTAGCTAGTGAGCACCGAAAGAGTGTAGCGCCTGTTATATTGATTCCTACCTCTTCCTCTGTACTCTATCCTATGTACTACTTCCAGATCAGTTTTCCTAAAATGTAGTATTACTCCTCCCAATTGCCTCCTTCTTCCCCCTCATTCTCTGACCCCCATAATGCTTTCCAAATGAAGTCCAAACTACTTAGCCTGGTATTTAAAGTCCTACATAATCAGATTTCAAGAACCCTTTCCAGTAGTCCCCTGAACGCTAGACCATCCAAACTGCAGGTTGCTCTTTTTTTTTTTTTTCTTAAAATGCCCAGTATAAGGTTGACATATAATATATTTAACAATTTTTATAGCAAAAGCACAGGCTGAAAACTGCAACAGGGTCTTAGGGAGCCTTGCTGTGCCACAAATTAAAATTTTGGTTGCTCAATTGCAGGAAGCCCTGTGAGAGGGTCCCCTGCAGCTGGGATGGTGGGAGGCTCTGGAGAAAATTGGGGCAGAGGCTGCTTACCCGCAGGTATAGATATGTCAATATTTTAACAACTGCTATGGGCAAAGTGAGGCATACCAACTAAATGTCAGCCCAGGCCAGGTGCGTACCTTTGGAGTGCTTTCCTCTTGCTTAACTGAGCTTTTGTTGAAATTCCAACATAGTTAAGAAGACCTCGATGAAATTCCACATTCATTCTTACTGCTCTACCTTTCTGAAATACCAGAGCACATCTAAATAACTCTGTTTTGGAAGTTACACATTTGTCTGCCTCTTTTTTTAGTTATTTTGTACTTGAACACATATAATTATATACGATTATCTAAGTAGCTAGAAAACTTGCTTGAAGGCAGAGACTGTAAGCTTTTCATCTCTGCATCCATACCCTGGTGCTCTCATCAGTCGGTACTTGCTGAGTGAATAACTTTGAATCAACACTACTCAATACTTTATTTTTTTTTTTTTCCTGCCAAGGAATATACTTGTGCTCACTAGTACTTTGGCGTTCTGATGACAAATTACCAGGTTTGAATTATGGTAGTGTTTTGTATCTGCAAATTCTGTGAGAAAATAAAAATCTGAAATATTTTATAAAATTAAGTGATTTATTTAAGTGAATTGATCAGTCTGTTGGTTATTCTGCCTTTAGCTTGTCAGTCTGTCAGTTTGTCTGTTGTTCATTCATTCATTATTCATTTATCCAATGAATGCAAACAATTCACGACTAAAAGATATTGGTGGTCTTTAAGCTGTTGTAAAATTTCTGGGACAGTCTGATGCATCACAGAGGCAAAATGTAACCTTTTTTAAAGGATCAGTTTTAAGTGCTTTTCTAATTTTTAACCCTCAGAGTTATCTACTTAGAAAGTGATTCTTGAGCCATCTTTTTCTCAAAACATCCTACTGTGAGGTTTATCTTTAGTTAGCTCATTAGGAATGAATACTTCTGTGAAGTAATACTCAGCCCACATTTTTTATTTGTAAACAAAAATGTCAGCGATTTTCTTTCCTGTGAACCAAACCAACTAACAATGATAATTTCTGAATATGAATCAGACATTAAAATTTAAAGAAAAAATCTAGAGTTCTCTTGAGCCTGGTGATTGCCTTGTTGTTAACTCTGTTGGCTGGTTATCCCCTGAGAATTCTTTAGTACAGCCTTGATATGTTACATACAGCTTTTTTATGTTGCCCTCCATATCGAAGTGAGGGAAATACATTTCACCCATGGTAGCTACTTTTACAGCATTAAATGAGAAGAACAAAAATGAGAATGTGTTTGGTCAGTTAGTTGTCAACACAAAAGAAAGAGCTTAAAGCTTTGGTCCTTAAATTAACATTTGGAAAATAATTTTTAAAATCTTGGTGGGATGAGAATATCACTTTATATTATTTCTTATTCGAGTTTCAAAAGACCCAGGGTGATTTTGATAAGATACAAGAAAAACTATATTGAAATCAAAAGGGGTTCTCATAGTTACATAAGGAAATTGTTAACATTATTAAATCATTTGAAAACTTCTGCTTTTATAAAGAATCAAACATGAATGAAAATCCATATATTTGTTTTTTTTTTTAAAGCAAATGTAATGAGAATCTACACAGCCATAGAGTTTAAAAGCAGAGAGTAACCTAAACATCATTACATTCAATACCCTCATTCCCTCTCGTAAGAAACGAGTCAGAGTAGTGACTTACTAGCTTCAATCTGCAGGTGGGGATAGGGATTAGGCTCCCACTCATGTGTCCCCAGCCCTGAGCTCTACTGTATCATATTGTCATTCTTTCAAATTTATTTTATTGTTTTTTCTCCTCTCAAATTTTTAGGTTTCTTAGTAGAATTTGCTACATTGGAATTCTAAGATAAAGCCTTGTGAAAAATCAAATGACTTCTTATTCACCAAAAATTAAACATGTTTATATTTGCATCTCAGCCTGAGTCAAGATTATACTATTCTGTGTATGTGTGTTGCCATTTCATTTTAAGTTCTCTTGAGAGCAGTGTAAAAGTCTTGGCGATCTTGGTCTCTCCAACAGCATCTAGTAGGAGTAACTCATGTGAGCAGAGCCAGATCTTTTTCAGGCAAAATGCTTCAAAAGTAGTTATTTATCTGTTATTACTAATTGGAGCACCACAAGAACCTTGATATTGTCAGAGCATGTTAAGAGGAGAACAATGTTGCAGATGAAAGAATTCACATAGGACCAGGAGAAATGATAACCATGTCATTTCTAAATGTTTGATTAATAGGTAACTAAAGAGAGACGTAGTGCACACCCTAACTCTATATGCGTTGTCCTTCTTTCCTTATGTTTTGAGCAGGGCAAGTCACAGCTGTGAGTCAGAATGATGGCATAAGGAACTCAGAGCTCTGATAATAGACCAAGAATTATCTTGGCAGAGAAATGAAGAGCAGTTACTACTGAGAGTCTAAAAAGGAAGTGCTAAATAGATAATTAACATCTTTCTTCTCAGTGGCAACCTGGAAAAGTTCTTGGTCAGGAGCCATGAAAAGGTCTCAGGCCAATAAGAAGGGAGAAAAAGAACAGATTTCCACAGAGAAGGGAGGGTTTTCCCTTGTGTGTGTGCTTGCTGTGTTTGTGTATGTGTGAAGGACAATGTGTGACCTAAAAAAACTTAACTTACCCTATTATTTACCAGAGCAGAATTGGTCTCTAACGTCAGTTTGGCCATTTGAAAAATGAGGCTACATGTTATTGTTTTGTTACATGAGCTTCCACGAATACCTTTATAACTGTAATTCTTTGTACAGAGAAATAATGTCCAACACTGAATTAGGTTAAGAGGCATGAGGCTTCTGGCACATGACCATGACCACACTGCTTTAGTGTAGTCACATGTAAGTTTTTTTCAGGCATGGACAATTGGTAGCAGGAATCACGTAAATGTTCCATGTACAAGCTTCCTAAAAAATATATGATTCCTTATTAGAAAGCAAGAATCTACATTCTTTTCTACTGTCCATATACAAAAAGCTAATAATCCATTTTGAGCAATTGTTTTGTTTCTTTCTTTTTTTTTTTTTTTAAAGATTTTATTTATTTATTTGACAGAGAGAGACAGCCAGCGAGAGAGGGAACACAAGCAGGGCGAGTGGGAGAGGAAGAGAAGCAGGCTCCTAGCCGAGGAGCCTGATGTGGGGCTCGATCCCAGAATGCTGGGATCACGCCCTGAGCCGAAGGCAGACATTTAAAGACTGAGCCACCCAGGCGCCCCACATTTTGAGCAATTGTTAAAGAAATGAATACATTTATGCACAATTAAGAATCTCGTGACTATGTAATTGTATTTCTCATTAGATCCTGTTGTGCTCTTCCCCAGATATCCCAAGCCCTCATATCTCTCCCTATGTTCTCAGAATTTCCTTCTAGGGCTCTCTACCTGTAATCATATCAGGTTCCTGTTCTAATACGTTATCATATTTTAGATTTTTCTCTCCTGCTTCCCCTAGGAAGTATTGCTTCATGAGTCATTCATTCAGCTCATCTTTACTGGGATCCTGCTTTATCTCTGGCTCTGCCCTAGGTGCTTACTAAGACAAGATCCTCATTCTAATGGAATTTATATTCTAGTGTCCTTGTTCCTTGGACCTTTCTTGGGGTAATTGTTCTACTAAACAAATTTGTACTGTGGTATCAGTTTCAAACATTGGATTAAGTGATATTTCCTACCCATATAGCACTCAACAGAAATCTACCCTGTAAACATTTTTTGAACACCTAATGTGGTGGTGGGCATACAAAGATGAATAAGGTTCACTTCTGTATTCTAGTAGTCTAGGGAAGGAGATTGATGCCTATGTATTGAGGGTGATAATTAAAAATAATTGTGTACTTCTCCTTTGCCTTTTTGGAACAAAATCATCCTAGTCTCTCAAGGCACCCATATGCTTGGGGTGATAGGAGGGGGTGATGATTAGAATTTGTTAAGAAAAGACCATGCATGATAATATTCAATTTCTGTCACTCAAGAGTAGAATTAAAGAGCACAATAATATGCTTACAAACTGGGCTATTTTCTTGAGAAGAGATAGTCTACATATCTTTTTCTTCTCTTTTGGCAAATCAACAAAAGACAACTGTGTGTGGAAGGGAAAACCTTCCCCATTATTTTGGCTTTATAGAGCCAGAGGAGAAAAAAGGTGTGAAACAGAGGAAGAACCCCTCCCCCCTTCCAGACAATGACTTTAAGGAGGTGGAGGAGGAGGAGAGAGAAATCTGGGCGACACAATGTGTTCAGGCCTAGGGGACTCCAAGGTTGAGTGTCTGAGGCACAGACACTGAGGTGAGAGCTATGGGTCTTTCACAACAGGAGAAGGTGACCTAAGACAGAAGCTGTGGAGGGCTTTGGGACTGGGAGAATCCCATGTAATCTTTTCTGTAAGTTGGAGGTAATAATGATGACTCTAGGAGCTGTTATGTAGATAACATAGAAAAAGTTATGTGAAAGGGCTCCTGGGTGACTCAGTCAATTAAGCATCCAACTCTTGATCTTGGCTCAGGTCTTGATCTCAGGGTCATGAGTTCAGGCCCCGCATTGGACTCTACGCGAAATATGGAGCCTATTAAAAAAAAAAAAAAGTATGCGAAGTGTCCAGTGAAGTGCTTGGCATGTGGGAAAACCTGAGAAGTACAAGGTGCCTCCATTTCTTTTCAGTTTGCCTTCTGGAAGGACTGAATAAAGTAACTTCCTCAATGTTTGAAATGGCTCAAAAAAAAAAAACACAAAAAAACTGGCCTGGCTCAATACTTTTCTAGCTGTGTGACCCTGAGCAAATTGCTTAAGCTCTTGAAGCCCCAATCTCCTCATCTATAAAATGAGGACAATATTAGTAACTACTCTGTAGGATGGTTACATGGATTAAAAGAGATATGATATAAAAATGGGCTTGGGGCATCTGGCTGGCTCAGTCAGTGGAATATGTGATTATTGATCTCAGGGTCGTGAGTTCAAGCCCTACATTGGGCACAGAGCATAGAGCTTACTAAAAAATAATAATAAATAATTTTTTAAATAGGTTTAGCCCAGTGTTTTGCATGAAGTAAGGGTATAATAAATGTTTTCTATGTCTCTGACAATAGAGATTTATACTTTTTGTTCCTTCTTCCTATCTTATTTTATGTGCCTAAAACTTAGCCTCAATTTTTTTCTTCATTGAAAGGTCCTACCTCAGGTACTTATTTATTTTTATTGTTTTAACTCCATGTTATGTATGCTAAAGAGCAAGGTATATAGTTTTGTATTTCATATTTCACAATAGAGTAGGTGGTTCATGAGGATAAGAATTTCTTTTTTTATTCTGAACCTAGAGGTGAGCAGTGTGATTAAAAAGAAAGCTCTACGTTTATTTATCCCCTATTGCCTACATTTGCAGTCACCCAATTAATGATCACCAGTTGCCTATGCACATTACTCCCAAGAGTACCTTAAGGAACACTTTATGAGTCTTGCAGACCAGGAATAGATCTTGAAATAGTGACTAGGGGTTCAAAGTCCCTTTTTACTATGCTAGAATAAACAGTGCGTGGCTAGTCACAGTCACATGGTGGCCCCAAATTTCACTGTGGCCCACTGATACAGGTATATATATGTGCTTTATAGATCATCCTTAAATATAGAATAACATCTGGCCATGGGTCTTTTTTTAAGACAGGCAAATAGTGCAAAGTGGGCTTCCATGCTTGCTACTTATTCCGGTGCGTAAGGTGGCACCACGGTCAGGGCAGTAGAATTCTAGAGGCTTGCAGCAGAAGCTCCATGTGGAGGCGAGGAGGAGCTGATGAGCGATAGAATGGGTGTCCTGGGATCTTCCTGAAGGAAGATTTCTGTCATCTAGCCTAAGGGGAGACATGGTCCGGGTGACCTCCCAAGAAATGGATTCTCAGAAAGTTTCCGTCTTCTCAGGCAAAGTCAAAATAGTAGAATCTTAGAGATGGAATGGGTTTTGAATATCCGCAGACATCCAGTTCAAACTTCAAAGCACCTTGTAAGTGTCTGATTCAGTGAACAGAAGAGCTGACATGTAGACTTTTCTCACTAATTTGAATCCTTTTTTATTGGAAGAGGCAAGAGAAGGACAAGTCATTTATATATTTTCCCCCCTGAGACATTTGTGAATCTTGGGTAAAATTTTATAGCTCTATTGAGTTTAATTTAATGGTTTGAATATCACCTTCTGGACAAGGAGATTGAAAATGTTCACTTTTCCTACCACTTTCTGGAACAAGATGAAGCTGTCTATAGGTAAGGAAGATTTTCCTAATGTTTCTGCGGTTATCTAATATGTCACATACCTGATCCCACATGGAGGGCTGCCCTTTTTTCTCAAGGATCTGTCAGACGTGTTAGTGAAGACACCACTACAAATGGGGCTCTTCTCTCCCCAGCTGGTTACTGTAATCCCTGAAGGGAAAACAAAACCACAAGAAATAAGGAATATTGTTTCTTATTTCCTCGTAGCTGCCCTGTGAGGACTCCGGGTACTTGGCAAATTTGTTTTTGCTCCTGAGGAGGAGTCTGAGGAGAAAAAGAAAATTGTGTCCATCGAGATTTTGGGTTGTTCAAACTGAGCTTGCATTTTCAAAGAAAATAATAGATCACATAGTCCCAGCTCTTAGAGTTAAAATTGTTTTTTTCTTTTTCATTGGCACTTTTTTTTTTTTTACTATATAACAATTTCTAGATCAGATTTTTGAGTGCTTTTATCCAGTATCATGAGTGTACTTTTCTATTCTTCTTTTTAATATATTGTGACTCAGCAGCAGGAATGATGTCTTGTGCTTCATTTCCCAATAGCTGTTGTGAGCCATGGAATCACTCTGACCTTGGTCTGATGTGGGTACTTTCTACTGTTCAGAGCAGAGATCATTACCCTTAGGATTCAATCTCTGCCTACCCTGTTTGAACTGTGCCAAGAATTAGACAATTCCCCAATTAGCGACTGCATTATGAAGACACACAAGTGACTTTTTTTTTTTTTTTTCAACAGATGAGGGTTTAAAACAGACATTTTAAAGCAGGATGTAGCTATGGCTTGGCTTCCCCTTCTCCAAATGAGCCACACCTCTAGTTTTCTCCTTGTGTAACTCTATCTCTCCCAGTTTGCTGGTAACACCTCTAGGCCTCTCTCTCTACATTCTCCCTCTGCCATTGCCTCTGTACCGGTGGCTCAAGCAATTTCCTTTACACACATGATTTCTAGATCTCTATGTCTAGTCCTGTCCTCTTTTCATGCCATCAAAATTTCCTTTGTCACCTCAAGAATCATGTGCCCAGACAGTTCTCATTTTCTTCTTCCCAGAATCCATGCTTTTATTCCTACTAATGCCGTTGATAGTCTTCATTTACTTGAATTCGGAATCTTGGGTTTGTCTTTGACTTTTTCCTCTCCTTACTCTCATGGCTAAACATTTCCCAACACTTGGAGACTCTTCATTCTCAGGGCTTCTGGATCTGGCTTATTCTTATGTTCATAGCTAGGTACTCATTTTTCTACATGGATGATTCCAATGGTCTCCTCATTTATTTGTCTGTTTTCATTCTTCCCTTCTTTTGTTTCATGTGGAAATAGTAAAATGTGCACATAATTTTTTAAGTTAGGATCCATTGTTTATCTTTTTAAAATTCAATTTAAAGATTTCTCTAAGTGTAACGTTGCTTAGTGCATTTAAGATAAATTTGGTTAATAGATTCTATTCAGAATTCTTCAGGAGTAAAACTTTTGAACAAGTTGATGGATTAATATATATATTTAAATATTTATATAGCTGCATTTTGCTAATTATTAGTTTCATGAGCAAAACAGGCAATGAGTTGTTTTTTTTCCAAACTGTGTTTTTGAAAGTTCATGTATATTATAGTCTTACAGTGTGTTTTTTGAGTATCTCAGAATATTCAACAAAACAGAAAGTTTGATTGAGATGATGACAGGTTTTTTTGTTTGGTTTTTGTTTTTTTTTTTGGTACTGAACTCTTAGTGACATTGTTACTTTCTTTTCTTTTCTTTTTTTTTTTTTTTTAGCTGCAAGGCTATGTACGGAGACATTTAGCATTTGCCTTGTGAGAAAATGTTCTGTGGCAAAGCTTGAATAGAGTGGGGGTGTGGTGAATAATTAGGTTTCTTCCATATTTAGATCCTATGATTTATGTTACCCCTGCTCTTACTGGAGCAAGATTTTTATGTGGGAGCAAGTACTAGTCTGGATAAAGAATATGTAATTTGGGGAATTGGTATTTTCTTCAAATTTTTAGGTTCTTCTTGGTTCATCATGTGTAATATTTTCCTAGAACTAAATTGCTACACTTAAGATCTCATAGTTTTTTGTTTGTTTATAATTAGGGGCTTTTTTTGCTTTTGGTAAAAATCAACAATGATATAAGTAAAAAAAAAAAAAAGTCCTAGGTGATATAAAATTATATTGTGAATTTCTTCTAAATTAAGATTAGAAATGTCCTATATCATGGTTTTAAAGTAGAGATTTTAATCTACTTTACAATTGTGTAATATATTGCATGTAATTGTTAAAATACTTTCAGATTTAGCTACCTATATGGATATATATATTGTATTTGTAAACAAAATTAAAAAAAAAAACAACAAATAAAAAACACCTCACAGTGTCCTTATTGCAGCCAATAGTTGGCAAAGAAATCTCCCAAATTTACCAAGGACGGAAGGAGAGACATAAAACTCCTGTCACTTGATGCTGGTAAGCAATCAACAGACCACATTGCTGGCTCATTTCCATACTCAGAAAAACTTTCAGTTTTCAATTCTCACAAAGGGAAGAGCATTAGCAAAAATGTCCCTTTGCATTCCTCATGAAACCTATTTACTTAATGGAAATCTTAGCAAATATTTTTTTTCTTTTATTGATAATGGTCTAGCTACATAATAGAAGAATAATGTAGTGAACATCTAATGTACTTCACAATTGCCAAAAACGGTGCCAATTAGGACAGAAAGGATTGCTCTATTTCCATTTATTTCAAAGACCCTTTTTATATTTTTGGTTGCTATGCAGTAAATATTGTGATTAAAAATTTCCTGCTCTGTTCCTGTATTATTTCTGTTATTGTGCCTTTAAGAACTTGTAATTTTATAGGAGATTTCTTAGGAAAAAGAGGGAGTTTTAAATAAATGGGGTACATTCATAACATCCGAGGGAGTAGGGGAAAGAGTAGCACAGTGATATCCTTACAGTACATACAGTATAATACTAATAGTTTTTCCTATATTATCCAAACTGTCCAACTTGCCATCTGAGTGGCCTTGGGCAACCAACAAAATTTCTCTGAACCTCACCTGTAAAATATGGAGAGATATTTACAAGAATACTGATATGAGTACAATAAATGATATACGTAAAGAAGCTAAGAAGGTGCCTGATACTTACTGCTGTATCTCCTTCCCAGCTCACCTTCACACTCCCCCCTTCTTCCCGCAAAGATCTTATGTTTTCATTTTGACAGACAAAAACATACATCAAAGGAAATGAGAGATTAAGCAGTGGCCGGGGAACATAGAATGTGGTGGAAACAAAACTTGGCATGAAATCCCCTAAACTCTAGGAGTCCTGATTTTGCCACCAAACAGCTATAAAACCTTGGTTTGATCACAAAGTCTTTCTGTGTCTCCATTTATCCGTTAGATGAAAGTTTAACTGGGTATTCTTTGATTAAATGCCAAATCTGTTATACAGGCAATAGGCTTATTGTAATTCTACTAAGTTAGTGGTCCTCATTGATTGAACTAAGTGATTAAAAAGATATCATGGAAGAAGAGGGACATGAAATGAGTTTTAGAGGTTGATTAAGATTTGGTTAGTTCGGGGGAAGGAAATTCATTTGTTGTTGTTTTGATCTTAGCCAGCTGAAATGTTTTAATTTTTCACAGAATGACATAATTGACCAGAACAATTTGTTCTGAAGTGACACTGGCCATTAATTTAATTGCTTTAATTCTTTAGATGAGTTGTATTTGAGAGATTTAAAATCACAGGGGATAATGCATCCTGTGAATAGCTCCATTATTGCACTTAATAAATAAATGTTTGTGAGGAACTCTTGAATGGAACATAGATCTTTCTAATACAGGGTCCTCTGGAAAGACCAAAATAATGCAGCCTCATTGTGAGATCACCATCAACAAACATGTGCTCAACATCTTTTTTGTCCCTGCCACACTCTTCCAATGAGGCCATATTTGTAATTAATAACTGTGTGACATCATTACTTTCCAGTAAATATATATAAAGTAACATTTAAAAGTGACTGTCAAATATGATTAGTGTTTTTCCTCAGTAAACTGATAGAGAACAGTATGCTTTAAAACAAAGTCACAAATAAGGGGATTTTAAGAGTCATCACCATATAGGTGGCAATTGAATCCCTGGTAATAGATTTGATGGTCTAGAGGACACATTTATGTCTACAAGATGACCTGCACTTTCATAAGCTCTATTGATTTTTATGACAATAAGAGCAATGACTATTGAAGTTATTGATGAGTGTATAGAACTAATGAGGTTTTGCATATTTTAGGTCATCCTGATTTCATTTACCTGGAGTCCTAATTTTTTTTTTTTAAAGATTTTATTTATTTATTCGACAGAGATAGAGACAGCCAGCGAGAGAGGGAACACAAGCAGGGGGAGTGGGAGAGGAAGAAGCAGGCTCATATCAGAGGAGCCTGATGTGGGGCTCGATCCCATAATGCCAGGATCACGCCCTGAGCCGAAGGCAGACGCTTAACCGCTATGCCACCCAGGCGCCCCTGGAGTCCTAATTTTATCTCAGAAATTCTAAGCTTCATGTAAAATAGGTTTATATGTACCTTAAACTATTGCTCAATTCCTTAAACAATTGCTCAGTTGCTTGTAGCTTGGTTACCATTTTCTTGGGTGCACTCAGCATTCTTACTTCCTGAAAGTAGGTCCCATTTGGTCCATATATATTTATGTGGATTATTCCTACAGTTCATTGTTCCATGGAATTCATCTCAGAGATAAGCTTATTTATATTTGCCTGTAGTTTGGCCATCAATCACTTGCCCAGTTAATGGGCACTGCTTCTAGAAAGCAGTGATGGTTTCACTGGATGCCCAAGGATCAAAGTAACCACTTTATGCAGAAAAAACATCATGGGACTTTTAGCTTTAGAAGGCAGGCATAAATCTGGCAGCTACTTAATGCTTCATAGGCTCCATTACACATGTATTATCTCATTTAATCCTCATAACAACCCCATAAGAATATTAAACCAAATCTCACCTTTTAGATGAAGAAACTGAATTTTAAAGCTAAGTTGCCTGAGTTCACACAAATGAACATTTGACCCCAGGATTTTCTGATTACCAAAGATATGGGATTTTTCCATTATACTCTAGTGACTCCAATAAACATTCCTTTTTTTTTTTTTTTGTCCACTTCCTTTGTTAAAGTCATTATTATGGGGCACCTGGGTGGCACAGCAGTTAGGCATCTGCCTTTGGCTCAGGGCGTGATCCCGGCGTTATGGGATCAAGCCCCACATCAGGCTCCTCCACTATGAGCCTGCTTCTTCTTCTCCCACTCCCCCTGCTTGTGTTCCCTCTCTCGCTGGCTGTCTCTATCTCTGTCAAATAAATAAATAAAATCTTTTAAAAAAATAAAGTCATTATTATACATATGAATATGTATATTGAAAATTAATTTAAAAATTGATGTGAAATACACTGTAGTTGAAATAACAGAAATAAAATATCTCTGAGATGTAGGTGTAGCAGATAGTTATCTATTATAATGTTCTGTTAAGATGAATATTTGTTTTAGAATTTTGGGTTACATAGGTATACCTAGTTGCTTGAACTCAAATACATTTTGTAAGGAAAAACAATGTTCTGCCTTAGAGTCTTGTGAAAAGAAACTCTTGAAAAGATTCCTAAGGGAATATTCATCTTGTTCATGACAATTAGTAGAATCTGGGATTAAAAAACTGAAATCATGTAATAATGTTTCTATTGGCAGATGACCATCTCAATGAGATTATGAAAATGCTATGGAATGAACAAATGTTAGTGGGTGCCAGTGGAAAAAATAATTTTCAAGAAATACATACAAGATCCCTTACATGTAGTTGCAGAAAAAGATGATGAAATATGAAATAAAAATAACCTTTCCATGGCAAAATCCTTGAAAAAGAATCTATTAAAATAATAAAACACTAGGAAATAATGAAGGTAAAATTAGAGGGAAATTTAACAGAAATAGGTATAAGACACAGCATGGACCAAATCTTATTTAACAAAGGTGGATTGATGTCAATAAAAGCTAGAGGGAAATACTAGATTTTATGTAGAAATGAACAAAGTTGCAATTTGGCTCAGTGCATTAACTTAATCAGTAATTAAGATAATCCTGCTGAGGCACTCGAATCTCTATTTTTTTACCCAATGATTTGGATCCACAAGAACCCAAGGAAAAATGCTTGTACTGTCGATCTGGTTAATCAGCCAATTCCAAGACTGGTTAACTTTGAAGGAAAATCATTTGAAGAAGATCATTATGCCCAGTTGGAAGTAACTGGACTGAGGAACTGAAAGCTGTCTTTCTTCTGTGAATAGAACCTGGACCCACGCAGGCTACCCAACAACTATATTTCCTGCCTAGTTCTTTTCAGTTTATGAAATTAAAATTTATGACCAGATTCCAACTGAGGGCCCCTCTCTGCCCTGGGGCATATGGACACATTTATTCATATTTCCATCTGAGGGCCGAAAGCAGCTCAAACCCCTTTTCCTAGATTGGCGGTATATTACTTCCTCCTGTTGTCCGTCCCCTGCTCCTAAATCTGCAAGCACATTCAGGACCCAGACCTCCTAAGACTTGGACCAAAAGACTCATCCTGTTTGCCAGATGCCACAAGAAATGCTATGTTTTGTTTGCTTTTGTATATATATATATATATACACACATGCTTACTTCAGTTTTACTGAAGATTCACAAAGGGGAGTGTTAGATTGCAGGACTTGTAGCTATCTTCCATTTTGCAGGCTTCAGTAACCTTTACACTCTCTCCAAGCTCAATCCTTTCCAAAAGCCAGCATCCCCACACATATCACTCCTCACTGAGGGATACTTTCTGTGTAGTCTAGTTTCTCTGTCCTGTCACCATAGGATTCCTGCTTTTGAGGGGATTGCCCCAGACCAGCCTGTACTTCCTAGGGTGCTGGTGAATCAGATATTATTTCCATACCAGAGATTAAGGGAGGAAAAAAAAAAAAGGTCACAGTTTTCTGTTTTTTTTAAGAAGGTCTGAAAGTTGTTCTTCAACTACCAGTGAAAGAACAGTTTCTGTTTGTTGGTTTGGTTTGGTCAGTTAGTTTGTTTTTGCTTTAACACTTGAAATGCCCATGCTACCCAGAAGATGGTGTTAACCACTTTAGAAGTTGATTTACCTGCTTGTGACAGTGGATCACCAGTAGTTCTGCCTTGATTGGCTTTAAGGTCTGGGAAAAGCTGTGTGAAGTAAGGAATTTATATTGCCTCATTTTGTTGCTGGAACCACAGAGTACAAGAAAAGGGCTTGGGGGAACTTCTGTAGTGAAAGGATTTGTACACTTTTGGGAGACACAAGAAAAGGATGAGCAGAGCAGTTTTTTTAATTCTTGAGAGAGAGAGAATTTCAAGGGATAACAGTGGGTGATAATAATTTTAAAGAGGGAAGAAACATTGGCTGAGATTACAGGCTCTGCTAGGTGGCAGGAAGGGATAGCATGGAGTTCTGGCTTTGGCCACAGATGTGTTCCGAAGCTTGATAGTTGCCTCACATTTTGCCAGATTTCTTGAAAGACTCACCAGAAGCTTGTGTTTTCTACATGCCGACAGTGGGTTTAGAAGGGAGTATAAGATACGAAGAGTGATAGAAGGACAAATTAATGAAGAGCCCCTTTGAACTACACCTGGGCTTGGCAAACTTGTTCTCTATGGGGCCAGATAGTAAATATTTTGTTTTGCAAGCCATATGGTATCTGTAGTAACTACTCAACCCTACCTTTGTACCGTGAACCTAGCCAGTGCTTAAATGAATAGGCACAGCTCAGTTTTCAATAAAGCTTTATTTATAAAAGAAGGCAGTGGATAGATTTGGCCCAAGGATGGCGGTTTTTACCTCTGTCTAGACTTTTCCTAGATTTCTACAAATCAGATTATTACTGTGCATCGTTAGCAAATCATGAGTGAACTAGCAAAGAAACAACACGAGGTATTTTTCCAGTTTCACTCTTTTTCTTATAATGTTTGCAATAGAATTGGGTATGAGTACTTTTGATTCTACTATTACCTCTCTTTGCATTACACTGCTTCATTTTCATCACTTTTTTTAATGTAATAGAATGCATCACAGAGCGATCATTCTAAGATTGGCTGATTCCCTCTTTTAAATATCCAAAGTAGGAAAGGGGTCTTCAAGAAAAAGTGCAGATGTACGTACTTACGGAACAAGGGGAGCTAATAACATTCTATATCAAGGTTAAAAAGTGAATAACATACGGTATTCCTTTTTCTTTTCAAGAATCAAACAGCTCACTTGGGAGAAAATAAAAGGCATAAATATCTCTAAATATGGAAAATACATATCTCAAAAACTAAGTAATTGAATTCCAGTTTACATAGAGAAATACAATTGACCCTTGAACAATGTGGGAGTTAACAGCACCAACCCCCATGCTGTTGAAAATTGGCATATGATTTTGACTTCCCAAAAACTTAACTAATAATAGCCTACTGTTGACAGGAAACCTTATCAAAACACAGTCAGTTGACACATATTTTGTATGTTACATATATACTGTATGCTTACAATTAAGGAAGCTAGAGAAAAGAAAGTAGTTAAGGAAGTGAAAATATATTTACAGTACTGTACATTTATTTATTAAAAAAAAAATCCTTGTGTGCACCTGGGTGGCTCAGTGGGTTGAGTGTCTGCCTTCGGCTCAGGTCATGATCCCAGGGTTCCCGGATTGAGTCCTGCATTGGGCTCCCTGCTCAGTGGAGAGCCTGGTTCTTCCTCTGCCTCTGCCTCTCTCTCTCTGTCTCTCATGAATAAATAAATAAAATGTTGAAAAAAAAAATCCTTGTATAAGTTGACCCACACAGTTAGTTCAGACCAGTGTGGTTCAGGGCCAATTGTACTATCATATAGAAAAACCCTGAAAATATCTGGTGATTGATGGAAAAAGCAGAATATGTTAAATATCAAAATAAATTATGCAGTCATATTGTGATTATTCTTCAAGATAAATGAGTGGATACATGTTTCTAAGTTTTAATCAGGGAATTCAATTTTGTTCAGCCTTATCTTCTGAGGCAACAATAAAGTTAAACTTGGTAAGTAAATTTTAGATGCAAGGGAATATTTTTAAAAAAATCACTTTAAAAGTAATTATCATTTATTACATATCAATGAAAACTATTTCTGAAACTTTTAGTAGGATATTTTCAATATGTGCACATACTTAGGAAACTCCAAACTAAAGACAGATGCTAGTTTTCTCTTTTTCTTGATTACTTACTCTAAAAATATGATTACTACCTGAACTCATTTGCACTGTATTAAGTCTAATTTGCAGTATCTCAGTTTGAAATTATATTCATTCTTAAATTACTTTCTTTCCTTCTCAAGGCAGAATATATCCTGTTTGTTGAGATAAGGTGTAGATGGAATTTTTTCTTCTATTTTTTATACAGCCATGACATCAATAATTTTTAGAAATATTTTAGGTTTATATTAAATATTATACCCAATTAGTCAAAATGTTTTATCTCTAAGTCTTGTCAATTTGACAATATGATTATTAAAATACTATTTGTAAAATGCATTAAGGTGTCTGAATTGGAAAACACTGTTTTATACTAGGCTGTGGTGACTTTTGCTTCTAGTTTTCTTTTAAAGGTGGTAATTATCCAAATTTAACCAAACCTCTTCAATGTATATAATGAATTCACCTTAACTGCATTTTGTTATAGAACCATACAACTTGCTCATGAGGTAAGAATTTCCAATATGGGAATTGCTGTTCTTCTTTCGTATTAAAAATCCATACCTTTTTTTTAGACTAAAAAAAAAAAAAGGTATCAACTTGACCCATGTGGTCGATGTTACTAACACCTTCTTTATTAACTACTTTGCCTACTCACTACTCCCTGTATCATTACTGAACCATGAGCATTCTTCCCCTTGGATGAAAGTTTCTCTCTTTTACTACCATATCCTCCTGTCTTCTTAACTGTTACCAGTTCTCCCCTATCTGCCCTCAAGGTCCCTCCACCCATCTGCTTTTTATTTAGTTGCCTCTACTTTGTTGCATGCATATCTCATTCGGTTTTGAACAAGCTAATCCTCAGACTTGAACTTCCTCTCAGACATTTTTTCCTTCTCTTTCTTATATTACCCAAAATGTGACAACATCCCTTGGATTCCTTTCCAGTATAGACTGCCTCTCTTTCAATTCCCTAAAAATCTTGCAACCAAGAGGCAGGCTCAGCATACATCTTGATCTCCATAATTTTACTCTCCTCTTCCTTAATAATTTAAGTTTTGGTTTGATCTTCCTCAGTGGCTTTCTCTTCACATTGCATCTGGAGACAGTACTCATGTTGATGACCTGTTACCACTCTATCTCTCATTGTTTCTACCTCCTGAAACCTAGTGGCATTTGTCTCTTCAGTTTCAGCCAGTTTGAGAGCTACCTATCATTGTGATTACATTTCTTTCATTACTTGAACGTATTCTATTTCCAGAATTTCTAACTCTGAACATACCTCCTGTGAACACTACATCTTATCCCATCCTCTTTTCCATTCTCTACTCCCCCCTCCATCCCCATAATGAACTTCTTATTTATCTCCTCCCCCGACTCCTTCTGTCCTTCTCATATGCCTTCTACATCGTGTTCATTCTGGTTCATCTGCTTCAATGTTCCGCTTGTACTCCAGGGATAGCCATTTCAAAAGCATACTTGCTACCACTTTGGAATCCATTGTTTCTTTGATCTTCTACCAGTTTCCTTTCATCCTTGCATAGCCCTAGTTATTCTCCCGTGTCTGTTTTCTATTTGTAATGGGCCAGAAAATTTAGTTGATGTGAGCTGTGGAACAAAATCAGTGCTAACTCTACAATAAATTCTTGCAATTTTACGGGAGTTTGGTCACAGCCATGTTTCCCATTTCTAGTTGACTCATTTACTAAAGTAGCTGTGATAAACCTTTCCAGATTTCAGGCCCTGCAGGATTTTTCCTGTCATGGCACACATAAAAACTATTTCTATATGATTCTTTGACTATCATTGAGACTGAAATATTTGCCTTATTTACATTAGCGGACATTGTAAGGACTTAGTGAGATAATGTGTGTAATCATATAGTTTTGCATCTCTCTAAGGGCTTGGTATCGTCATTCCATGGGTGCAGCTCATGCTTTAACCACATCCCTGTCATTCATCCTGATCTCCATCTGTGATATCCTTCTCCAAACTTCAAGACTTAAATACTATTCTCTTCTTTGTGACCTCTTCACAGTTAGCATTCAGCTTGTTCCTGTTGGTTTTGCTGAGTAGAATCTTTATCTTTTTGATATTCCTGCCTACAGGATTCTGTGGTCCTAGTGTCTCTGATAGTAGTTAATCCAGTGCTCTGTATCTAGATGGACAGAATATATGTTTGCTGAACCAAGTTCAACTGAATTATAAATTTTTCAAATTTAGAAGCATGTTCCCGATAGCAAAGGTGAGTGAATTTATGGGTGATTCTTAGGATTTTTGTGAATTTTTAATCCTTTGCATCTTTATAGTTCATTGCTTACATTCCATAACAAAGAGTAAGATCCTTATTGCATAGAATAAAATTATACATCATTAAATAAACAGATTTAAAGCAGCATTGGTGCCTCTTTGTTGGTAATATCTTTCTTTTATGCACTAATTTTAGGTTTCAGTTGCATAAGATGGTTGTTTTGTAAAAGTTTAATCACATTTGCTAATCAAGCCCTTGGTGGTAAGATGTATTTCTGAACATCCCTGAGAAAGGAAAACAGATTGACAGATCACTTTTAAAGCCATCTCTTTGGGAGAATAACTTTATTTAAACTAACCCTATGTTTTCAAAATTGTTCTTAAAAGTTCTGAATCTTGAAGGATGACTGGATCAAATATCAAGACAATGTTTAAAAAAACTCTGTACACATGAGTTCCTTAGTATTTTTGTGAGGAAATTTATGGAAATGCCACCGCTGAATTACTAGAGCCACTTACTTCAAGCCTCTTTTCTCTTTGCTTCTAAGACACATTGAACATGGAAAGGACTTTATGCAGATACCACGATGTTTCTCTACCTTTTTTTCCCCCTTCAACTCATCTGTGTGATCTAACCCATTTTCTTCTATAAGATTCACTTCCTGAAACAGTGACTTCTCATTGCCATGGGAGAGAACCAGGGAGAAACAGAATTTTGGAGACTTGGAGGGAAATTGTTTGAAAAAGGCCCCTAAGATATTTAAATATGTTCTCCTAGGAAATTGTGCCCCTTTACACAAGTTTCCAGTGGAGGACTGTAGGTTATAAATTTGATTTCTTCCCAGATAAACGTTTTCAAGTTAATCTGACCCAACCAACAATTTATTCAACAAATACTTAGTGAGTACCTATGGCACAATCATACAGTTGGGCACAAAGTTTGTATGTTAAAGAAATATTTCCAGCATGTATTCACTCATATATATGTAACTCTAATAAAGCTGATTTTTCTGGTTTATGAGCCATTTTGAGATATGGGAAGGGAAGGGAGGAAGCAGACTCTATAGACAGCCACAAGAAGATTGCAAGAATTCACAGATACATCCTCAGAAAAGGAAGAAGACATAATACTTCTCTTTCCAAAACATGCAACCACCCACTAAAAACAAATACAAAAACAGAAACAAACAAAAACAGTCAAAAGACTCAGTAGCTTGGACTTTGGCTAGGACTGTGAGTTTAGAAAGCTCTTTGTAACCGCAGGAGGCCCTGAGAGCGTACCAGCATTACAATACTGTCCCACCTTTCAGGTTCCTCTTGGTGCTCCAAATAAACAAAGGTAACCCTGGGGCCAATAGATTATCTAGGTGCAATGGAAAGTGGAAACTACATTGTAAAAAGATTTATCATTCAATGCTACATTTTATTTATTATTTTTAAGTTTTATTTTCTAAGAATTGAAGCTGAGTAAACCTTCTTAAAGCTTTGGTAGTCTTAGATGTATAGCTTTCTTATTTATGCAGAAAATTGAACCCCCTTCCTCCCTCCTTCCCCTCCCCCTCCTCTCCCTTTCCTTCCTTCCTTCCTTCCTTCCTTCCTTCCTTCCTTCCTTCCTTCCTACCTTCCTTCCTTGCTTCCTTCTGTATCTGTGTAACACACACACACACACACACACACACACAGACACATCCCCAAAGCAAATACAAATAACCAACTAAAAAACTGGATTTGAAATAGTTTGATTTTCAGTTATGCTTAATCTACCAAATATCTGACAAGTAATATCTGGTAAGTAGATATTTGCTTACCTAAAGAGTACCAAAAAAAATTTTTTTTTAAAAGATTTTATTTATTTATTCGACAGAGATAGAGACAGCCAGCGAGAGAGGGAACACAAGCAGGGGGAGTGGGAGAGGAAGAAGCAGGCTCATAGTGGAGGAGCCTGATGTGGGGCTTGATCCCATAACGCCGGGATCACGCCCTGAGCTGAAGGCAGACGCTTAACCCCTGTGCCACCCAGGCGCCCCAAGAGTACCAAAAATTTTAACCAGTTTTTAATTATTCATTTGTATTAGACTGAACCATGTGTAATCTCTAATGTTTGGCCATTTTCACATACAAAAAGACAATTTTATAAAGTTAAGACTAAATAGAGACATGGATGATTTTTTTATTAAATTACGTTTCTTAGAAAAACTGACTTATGTAAAAATCAAAATACTAAGTTTATTCAATAAATACTTAGTGAGCACCTTCTATGTACCTTGTGTGTGATTCTAATTATTGAAAATACAGTAAGAAGCAAGTTAGATATGTTCTGATCCCCTGTTCTTATGGAGTTTACTTTCTAGTGGTGAATATAGAATTAAAATAACTGAAATGTAATATCAAATTTGATTAAGTTCTATCTACCAAGAAAAGTGAAGCAGGAAAAGGGGAAGGAAAAATTTGGGGTGGGATCAATACTGGTGGGTTAGGCTGTCTTATATAGGAATGTCAGTGCAGGACTCTCTGAGGACATAGCTTTGGAACAGAGACCTAAATGCATGAGGGAGAGATCTCCATGAATACATGGGGCAAGAGTATTTCTGACATAGAAAACAAATGCAAAGATTCTGAGCCTGGAAGGAACTTGGGTGTTTGAGGAATTGTAGGAAAGCCAGTGTGACTAAAATTTATGAGCAAGGAGATTAATAGAAAAGATAGGAAAAATAGTCAGGAACAAGGTCATACAAAGGCTTGAAAGAATTTTGGATACTGTTCCAAGGGAGATAGAAAGTCACTTAAAGTTTTTGAGCAGAGAGTTATATAAACTGATTTGTTTTAAAATCATCCCTCTTTGTTGCATGGCGGATAGATAGTGGAGGAGAAATAGTAGAAACGTGACTTAGTTGAGAGACTAGTCCCAGTCAGCAATGATGGGAATGGAAATTAATCTCTACTATTAACGGATGAAGAAGGATACGTCAATGCTTTTTCTTACATTTTAGGTATTTAAAAAACCTTATTTGTAAGTTTTTAAAATTGTCTTCTATGTATATAAGATGTGATTCTTCTAAATCTTTGCTGTTATATTTTAATTGTGTTTTATTTAAAATTTTTTTTGTTAAAGTGTTTTATTTAAATTCTTTTTAAAGTTAGTTAACATATAGTGTAATATTAGTTTCAGGAGTAGAATTTAGTGATTCATCACTTACATATTACACCCAAAACTCATTAATACCCATCGCCCATTTAACCCATCCCCCTGCTCACTTCCCCTCCAGCAACCCTCAGTTTTAAATAAGAATCTATAGTTTATATGTGCGTGCACGTGTGTGTGTGTGTGTGTGCGTGTGTGTGTGTCTTTTTGAGCAGAAGACTGTATTTTATAAATTTCACATATATCAACGATGATGTACAATATATTAGATGAGTAATACGCTTAACTTATGGCCACAATGTCCATGTCTCTTACATACTAATTCATCTTGACTTTTTGATGATGCATACAAGTTGTTGTATACTATATATATGACATTGACAGTCAGGGTCTACCTGAAGAAACCTGAAACTGATATATCCCCTAGGCCAGAATAGTTTGCTGATACATTAATGTTTTTTACTCTGGTAGAAATAAATATCATCTTTGATATGCAGAGTCCCATACCTATTTATTGAGAAAGATAAGATTTTTATATTAGTGACTTCAATGACAATTCATACATCAGCAATTATTTATGAATTACTAATTTAAATGATTCCATTAGAAATCTAATACATGAAATCACATTTTGTTTTTCTTTTATAAAATTCAAAAGGGTTTATGGTAGAGTGGGGAAAATACAGAGTCTAAAGAAAAAGTGGCTCTGCTTCAGAAATTATTCGACCAGAGCAGCCACTTGGGGATTATGCTAAGTGAAATAAGTCAGGCAGAGAAAGACAATTATATGGTTTCATTCCTATGTGGAACATAAGGAATAGTACGGAGGACCACCTTCATTCCCTGAATGGGAAGAAATCAGAGAGGGAGACAAACCATGAGAGACTCTGGACTCCAGGAACCAAACTGAGGGTTACAGAAGGGAGGGGTTGGGGGGGTGGGGTAACCGGGTGATGGGTATTAAAGAGGGCTCGTGTTGTGATGAGCTCTGGGTGTTATATGCAACTAATGAATTGTTGAACACTACATCAAAAACTAATGATGTACTCTGTGTTGGATAACTGAAAATAATAATAAAAAAATTATAAACTCAAAAAAAAGAAAGCAGTTAGGCTTTGGAGTTTGCTAAAAAAATGAGAATAAAATGTACAGTTCTTACCCAGGTACATAATATAAGAAGGAAAAAAACTGAAACAGTAGGTCAATATATAGAAATAGGAAGTTATGAGTAATAAGTTTATTTTCATTATTTACTTTCTGGATTATTATTTGTGTTTCATCCATTAATATAGTCAAGACTCAAGACTCTCATATGATAGAGTAATTTTATAAGTAACTAAAAAAAATCTTTATAAAGTTGTTGGCAAAAAAATAGTAATAGCAATGATAATAGTAACAAATGTACTGAAATATTTGTATCCTAATAGAATATTTTAATATGAATTTGGCTTATAACTTTTGAAAAATAGAAATAAGCATTAAAATACATAAGAAATAAAAGGAACAAGTATCTTAACCATCCATGCTTACATAGTTACAGTAATACATAGTTATGGTAATAACATTTGATTTACTGCTGAGTCAATATAACTGTATAGAAAGTCAAAACTGATCTTAGTTTTAGGAAAAAAATTAATATATAAGAAAAGTTGCATCACCCATTTAGTGGGAAAAAGGAGTCTTGTTTATTAAATAATTGTTCATGTGATATTTGAATGCCTATTAGATAAAAAGCAAGCAGAGAAAATATTGGAAAGAAACATATGAAATACCATTGTATATGGAGTTTTTGTGAGTTTATAAAAAAGTCTTTAAATATCAATGGAAAAGTTAACAAAGGACATGAAGTAAAAAAAATTCACATACCAAGAAATGTAAATTTTCTAAATAAGAAGTAAAAAGGGCATAGATCTACTATAATATTTTAAGTCTCACCAGTGATTGAATAAATGCAGTAACAAAATTAAAATAGTTATTTAATTAATAAACTGGTAAGGAGTGTATTCTTTGTTTGCAAGAGAACAAAATGATGTTTACCTTCTATTTTATATTACTCTGTGTTTTTCATTTTTTTAAAATAAATATATTACTTTACATTTGAAATGAACACAAAACATAATTTAGCTCTATATGTCCTGCAAGCCAGGGCAACATGAAACACTTAGCAGTATATATAATAATCTGATAAATGAAGGTATATTTTTTGGTATATATGTACCTATACAGGGTGTACATAAGAAACAGTAAAGCAGAATGGACAAGGGCCTTAACAATGTCTTTATTGGGAACACTTTCGGTTATTTCTAGATCTTTCCATTTAATAATCCAAGGAGTTTATATTAAAATGCAACATGGTTGGGCTTTTGTGAGAGCAATATTAATTATCTGACAATATAATGCTAATTATCAATTAAGAGGTGACTTGCCCACCCCTTTGACATGCCAACTATTTCAGCTGCACTTTTGACAAAGCTTGGATAGTAATCAGTTTAGGGGTAAATCTTCTGGTGCGTGCCTGGAATACAGATATTCTGATATTATAGGGAGATCAGTTTGCTTGAGCGGGATGAGGGGGTTTTAATTCTGTTATGATTATGGACGAGCTGACATAACTGTCTAGTCCTACATTATGAATTTGTGTTCGGCCATACACAAATGTATTTCCTAACAATATGGTGAAAATTTATAAGAATTTTGAAATTATGTACTGAATGTGTATGTATATATACATACATATATTATTTATATACAGAATATTAAAAATTTCTTAATTTTTACTTTAAGGCTTGTACAAAAAGGTTTTCTATACATGGAAATATTTTGTTAACATGATATCTCACATTTGAGTATTTTGAGCTCTGTAGGTATTTGAATTTCTGTGTTTTTAACTCTATGCTTGGCATACCAATAATGCCAAAGTGAGCAAAATTTAGGAATTATGTTACTTATTAACATTGGCTACAACTTCTATTTAGACTTAGGATAAGTTGATTTAATCAATATTCTTGGAATGAATCAAAGTATCTAATAAATTTACTGCAAAGTACAATTAATCTATAAAAATTACACCTCTTTTAGTTAAATTATTTATGCTGAGAGGTTCTAAAAGTATTTTTGTTTGAAAATTTATAGGGCTAGTTTCAATAGTAGAATACCTTAAACATATAATCAAATAGTTCTTTCAACGTATTTCAGATACCTTTAGTAAATATTTCAAAATATAAAGGAGGAGGACAAAGAAGACATTGAAAGTGATTTTCTTCAAGTACAGAGACTATAATACAAAATAAAACTTCAGAAAAAAGTTGAAAAATGTGAACGTTTTCCAATTTCAGAAATTTGAGAAAATAAAAGAACATCATGATTTCCTAAAGTATAAAATTTTCACTTTTTGTTCTTTATAAATTGCTCTTGTAAATTTACTGTCCAGTACATTGACTAATAGACTCAAAAAATATTACTGAGCCTATTGAAAACTATTCCAGAGCTCAGATAAAGTACATAACAACTTTATGAGTATATGGATCATGGCCTTCTAATACAAACAAACAAACAAACAAAAAACACCCAAGAAACAAACAAACAAAAAAAAACTACAACACACAAACACACACACACACACACACACAAAAACAGAGAAATCTGGGAAAGCACAAGTTGTATCCAGAGCTACAATGAAATTTTGTAGCTCTAGTAATAATAGATTCAGAGAGTGAAGGTAAAAAATGACATAGAGTCTGTTTACATGAATTCACAGTAAGTTGGGGTGATTAACCTTGTTAAAATATGGTAATATATTATTGTAACATTGCCCTCTTTGTTACTGTTATTAATTCTGTGGAGTTCAAGAAATGTGGTAGATTGAAAGCAATGCATATGACAGAGATTGTGTGGTCTCAACACCACATCAAGGTGTGATTCTGGGCCAGAGGCAATTTCAGGATCAGCTTTAGGTCTTATGGTCCAGACCCCAACTGGCTTACAGTGTGGTATATACAGAGCAAACACTTACTTTGCTGGTAAGTAAATGGCACCTATGAGTGTGGCAGAAACTACTCCTTGCTTTTCATCATTGCCTACATAAAGTAGTTAAACCTTTTTATTATGATATTTCTTGTACTTAATATAGAGCCTTCGGCTCAGGGCGTGATCCCAGGGTTATGGGATCAAGGCCCACATCGGGCTCCTCCGCTGAGAGCCTGCTTCGTCCTCTCCCACTCCCCCTGCTTGTGTTCCCTCTCTCGCTGGCTGTCTCTCTGTCACATAAATAAATAAAAAATCTTTTAAAAAAATAAAAATACCCCCGGAAGAAACAAAAAACACGAAAGAAATGAAATGGAAGAAAAAAGAAAAAATATAAAATACTAAGAAAAAGAGGGGAAGAGAAGGAGGAAGGGAAGGAGGGAGGGAAGGAAGGAGGGAATGATGGATTGTTGGGAGCACACAGAAAAAAAGGCAACAAAGTATTATTTTTTGTGTAAAGCCCTGGCAGTTATTAGTGGGCCTCAGTTTCCTCAGTGTAAACAGAGAACATCCTACTTGATAATCTTTTTTTTTTAAAGGTTTTATTTATTTATTTGACAGAGAGAGAGACAGCCAATGAGAGAGGGAACACAAGCAGGGGGAGTGGGAGAGGAAGAAACAGGCTCCTAGTGGAGGAGCCTGATGTGGGGCTCAATCCCATAACGCCGCCGGGATCACGCCCTGAGCCGAAGGCAGACGCTTAACCGCTGTGCCACCCAGGCGCCCCAAACTACTTGATAATCTTTAAGGTGGCTTTTGGGTCTTTTGGGTTTGACCCCATTACAATGCCTGTGTCTCCTTTCCCACTCCATCTTTTCATGTATTTTATACTTCAGCCAGATCTCACTACTTTTTACCAGTCTCTAAACTATTCTTCCCCTTTTGCAGATTATTCACTACATGGTTTTCTTATACCCCTTGTCTTGTGGCAGCTCTACTTAATCTTCATTGAGCTCGGTTGTCATTCCTATAGCCTCCTTGATTCCCGATGCTGAAATTGATTCCTCCTGCCTCTGCACTGATGTAGTACTTCTTGGCTTGTACCTCTCTTATTGTCCTTAATAATATTTTATCATCAATTATTACCTGCATATAGTGTCTTTAAAGGCAAGGGTCATCTGGGTTTGCATTCTTGTAACTTTCATAGGTACCAGCACCCCTTGATTATATTAGGCAGTCAATAAATTAGTTCAATGGAATTGGATTGATTATGGTATTTCAAGATACTTGTTTATGTTGTCTTATGTAAGTTACCCATACAAAAGCTCCCTTTCTGGGACACATAATGGAGTGGTAGGAAAAAGTACAGAATAAAATCTGGATTTGCATGCCATTTTTGAACTTAATTATTGGGTGGACCTGGACAAATTATTAATTTTTCTGAAATCACATTATTCAACTCTGATGGTGGGTGCTATCTACCTCTCAGGGTTTATTATTATTATTATTAATTTTTTAAAGACAGATGAAATAATACATTTAATGTGACTGGCCAGATGATACCTTCTGTCAGTTTCCTTTTTATACCTTTTTTAGTAAATATTAGAAACTTTGTTTTGAAATGCTTATTCTGTTCTCTAATTTTACCCTAAGGAGGCACTCTTGATATTTAATAATATCTATTAAAGGGCAAAAAGAAATACCCACTAATATCCAATACCTTATCCCAATAAATAGTTTTCAGTGTATTATTGCTTGAAATAATATTGTAATTAATGTAAATCACTATATATTTATGAGTGTGTGTGTGTGTGTATTTATATGCATATACATAATTTAGATACTCTTCAGTAATCAATTCACAAAATATGGAGGGCTCTTTTTTTTGGAGGGCACATTTCTTATGAAAGTCACACAAAAGCTAAAATGGTATTTTAAAAAACATATAGAAGCAGAGCATATGGATATGCAAGTGAAGCATATGGATCTCCGTATGTTAAACACTTTCTTCAAGAAACATGGCTATACTATTGATAATCAGTATGGTATGATGCCCTGATTTAATTAAAGATTAGAGTCCTTCATTTAGTAGTAGTAAAAACCCTACTAACATTTTAAGGATAACTTACTCTTAGAGCAGTCTGGCCACATATTAGAACCCACTTGGGACTTCTAAAAAACTATTAATGCCTGAGGTCTCACCCAAAGACATTGTTATTTAATTGCTCTGGGGTTGCAATGCAAGCATGAGGGGTTTTATTTTGTTTTTGTTTTCTTTTTTTAAGTTGTTCAGTTAAGATTGAAAACTATTGCTCTTGAAGTAACAAATAAGACACTGCTTTCAAGCCCCTTTAAAACCACTCCAATGTGTAATTTTTCCCCCTAAAAAGGTGGCAATGATAGTATGAAAGATATGTTTGCCCAACACTTAAGTTGAGTCAGTTCTAAGCATCAAAAATTGAAGTGCCTTCGAGCAAAAACTAAATAATGCAAACGGTATCTTTATTGGAGAGCAAGTTAGGTTTCCATTTCAATGTGCTCCTTTATTGCTTTCCCATCTTTAAAAAAAATGGTATTACAGTTCAATGTAAGCCATGTGGGTTAAAAAGGGGTGGTAAATTGAGAGTACTCTCTGAATGTGGTCTGTAGGAATATCTCACCAGTCAGTAGTCTGGACTTCAACAAGAGATCGAACTCAAACCATATGATTGATGGTAATAAAAGAAAATGACAATTTTATTTTTGCAGTAAGTTTGCATCTCTCGGTTACTATAAAAAAGCAGGTTTTTTGTAACATGATAGTGCTAAAAGATTTTTCCTGGTTAGGGTATTGCTTGTGAAAATGATGTATTGACTTTCCAGATATTAAAGTTTTCAAAATGGATTTCCCTCTCTACGTTTCAGTGACCTCCAATAGATAATGTTATTATTCAACTGTAACCTGCCAGTAAGATCAGAATAAGAAATAGCAACTTTGGATTTTTTCATCTTTTTTTGTTTGTTTTTGTTCCCTTCCCAGTAATTTCTTTTTTTATTCATCTTCAGATTTATCCATCCTTGGCAATTTCGAGCTAGAAGAAACAAATTAAGAAAAAAAATTAATTGACTTTATTTGCTTTAATGCTGCCAGCCCATATTATCTGCTTTCTTAAATGAGTTTGGAATTGCCAGCTTTGAGGGTATTACACTACATTTTGGGTTGCTGCCAGCATATCCTGAGCAAATATATTTAAATCAGAGCTAAGCTGCTTAAATATTCATGTTATGCTCTTATTATGGTTTAGAGAAATGTGAAACCATTTAAGATTTGCAAACCTGTTACATGGCCAAAAAATGTATTCGAACTGTCAGAAATATGCTTTAAATTGATAATGTTAACCTAGTTTAATAAGGAAAGGTTTCCACAGTCTTATTAGTTGTGATGCATTTAAAATGTTTAATTTGTTTGTGATTTTCCAGTCACTAGAGCAATACAAGTGTAATATTTTTCTTCTGAATTATCTATTGGAAATGATACCCCTCCCCAGAATGTTATGTTATTAAATATATAGACGCTTCCATTCTATGTGCTTTATAGCTATACTTTGATTTTATAAGCACCCTTTTAACACATATACATTCAATTTTATTGTATTAATATTCCCTTCTTACTTCATTGGCATGTTTCCTTAAACTTACACACATTTTAAATTTTATATAAAACACCAGCTTACTTCCCATTGACGGCCTTTGAGGATTCCCAATTGTTTGAACAAAGCATAATATATAAAAAAGGATGTAATCAAGAAAGCCGAGCATCAAATAATCAGTACATGAAACAATAAAGGAAGCAAAGGAGAAGAAACTGAACTCACACTCTTAAAACAAGGGGCAAAATTGAGCTATTTCTACTACAGGCTAAAACAAGCAGCCCTGTTTCATTGCTGCCTCCTTCCTCTGCCCCTTCTCCCCCTCCTTAGTCTTCTTTCTTGATTGGTGGCATTACCAGTTGAAGATTTGAAGCATCTGACTGTATAAAACAGGTTTGTTCCCTTTACTTTCCTTCAAGATAAAGAAACTATTCAGAATTTTTAAGTTCCAGAGTAGCAAAAGCTATTTATTTGTAGTCATAGATTCTAATGACAGTAGAATGATCTGTGATTTATGTGATGGAGCATTTCTAAAGCGTTCTGAAAGATTCAATATAAATTCATGAAATGCCAGTGGGAATTGCTGTGGTCCAACCTCCAGACCTCACATGAGTATGACCAAGCATGCTAGACCTTCCAACCAGGGGAAGAACCTGAAGGCCAGTGCAGCTGTCCCAGGCAAGCTGCTGGTGCTGTTTTATGCCTTCTGTTTAAATGTTCAGATTTCAACTTAGGAGACTAACTAGTCACAGCAGTAGGCCCGGCCATGATACTGTCTAGTATAACATGCCCTATTCTGAGCTTTTTAAAAATAATTTCTAAAATAAAACCTTTAGAGCGTCCAATCAATCCAACCGTTAGCTTCTACAAATTCTACTCTCTATGTTGTAGTGGTAGGGAGAAGTTCTGATACATTTCTTCATGGGGAAACCATAGGTTGCTATTTGCTTCAGTGAGACATAAGCCTCACTGGGGCAGAGCTTGTGAGGATTACAGAAGCATCAGCTTTAGTCTCTGCTAAGAGACTATTTATACCAATCCTATTGGTATAAATTTGATGGGTTCTCGAGATTTTCAGACATTGATCATGAACATGTGTATAATTCTTCATACAACAGTAGCCGTATTTTGTGAAATTCAGTGTTAGCTCTACCTGAGGACTCTAAATTAGATCAGCAACGCACAATCAGAACTATTTTTCCACCTTTTAAATTAAATAAATCTGTTTTTAGGTTCTGAACTTGTGTGCTATTTATGAAAGAGAGTGAGCAATCTGTTTGCTCTTTAAGATGATATGGTGACTTTGCTAAGTCAGAATGAAAATATTCTGAATATTATACGGACGGTGTTTTGAGTAAAAAGAAATGTTCACTTTAAGGTAAACGAAAGAAAAATTTGGTTTTGATAACATACTAATAATTAAGTCTACTTTTCTAATTAAGCATTTTCATTATAGAAGTTAAGCAATGGTATCACAGAAAAATTGGAAAATACGAACAAGAAAAAATTTCACTTATACCTGTCCCTAACATATTCATTAGCAGTCTAGTTATTTTCTTTCAGATTTTTATGCATTTATTTTTTTCATAAACAATTTTGTGTCTGGCTTTTTCATATAAGATTAAATTATACACATTTTCCCATATGGCTATCTTTATAACTGTTAGGATTTTGTTTTTGTTTTTACTTCTTAGGTCAAAAACATTGTAGTTTTTTTTAAATTGTGATCAGTTCCAATTGATTAGAAATCCAGAATCTACTCCCAGGTTAGGATTTGGCTGTAACTGTGAAACCTCTTTTTCTCACAAAAAAGAATGATGAAGGAAGCTGGCTATAAAGCCGACAGAAAGCTAATAAACAACGAAGGGGCAGCCTATGATTTAAGTCAGTTCATCAATAAGCAGGTGCCAGTGATAATTGGCATCAATATTTTAATATTAAACATTATTTCTCCAAATCAATGTTATTGGATTCACCAGATATTCAAAGATGTCTGACTAACCGAATGATTTGTTTTGGCCTTGGTTATACTCTGTTAGATTTTTTTATAGACCTAAACTGTGGAAATTCTTTTCTTACAAATGCTTCAAATTACACTAGGATCCTGGAATTCCTTTACACATACCGTGCATTCAGTTTTGTATGTAGCAAATGTATTACTTTTGACAGTGTTCTTTCTTCCTTTTTTTCATATAATACTGCATTTCAACTACTATTTGGAACAACTTCATAAACCTTCAATTTATCTTCCATTTTGTCTTTCATATTTTATCTGCTGGATTTAGTGATAACAGGAATACACTATCATTTGGGGGAGGTACTGTATGGAGGGCCATGGAGATTGATAGGATATGGCAAGCTGACATAAGAAAAGGGGCAGAAACTTTCTGGACAAGTGGGTTGATTTGTTTATTTTTGCTGTGTTTTATATGTTTAAAAAAGAAGAAAAAACAAATGGTGGATCATGTTTTTAGAAATGTTCTGTTTAGTCTCAAAGATTTTAGCAATAGATTGTATTTTATATATTGAACACCTTTTTTCCAAACAGTGTTCCACAATTCAAGACAATGCTTTTGATGTGACTAGAATGGGAGGAAAGCAAAATTCTTCTCAAGAGAATGGGGAGTCCTTTTTAAATTTATTTTCTTATTGCCCCAGTTCTCTGCTGAATTGTTCCTGTCTGCCTCCTTCTAGCTTGCCAGTCTCCATCATTATAGCAGCGTCATAGGTGCTGTGCCATAAAATAACTAGACCTAAGTTAGAGTTACACTTCTCAAGTTAATTTTAATAGAATGTAGACATTTTGGGGAGTCGGGGAGTCTGTAAATTGAGGGTTCAGTAATTTTCCTAGATTCTTTTATAGTGGTCTGACTGCCTGAATAATATGGATAGATAATGGCTTGATTTGGAAGTCTTCATATAAACATGGCAAACCTATATTCATGCTGTGGCCTCATTTAGACATATTAAGGGTTTAGTAGGAGAGAAAATAGTGCTATTTATGACTTGCTAGAGTAGTTTGTTTTATGTTGGTGTGTGATCTGTTTGCACTATAGTACTTCTGATGGTGGATGTCATCAGAATCAGAATTGCTGCATGAGAACACAGTCTGCTTGATATATAATTGAATTAAATAGCTGGTAGCTTACCCTGAATTAGAAGGGAAAACTCAAAAGGCTGAGGTACAAGAAAACTTAAATGTTGTTTTTTCTGGGAGTCAGATGTAAAATTTTAGGTAGATCATGTAATGTAACACCTTTGGGTTTTTGTAAATGGATTTTGACTAGATAGTCTAGAAAGTCCATTCCAGATCTGAAATGACCTTTAAATATAGGCTTGTTCCAGTTCCTGAAGTTTCAGCTACCGTGATAATTTCTACAGATTAAGGCATTATTTGCAGGAAACTTTTATTAACATGTAACATTACTGTGAAAGTAATCCATTATCCCAATAGGACTCACTAACACATTAGCTCAGTTTATGAGATGAACTGACTGGCATTCATCAGAGAAAATGTCTCAAAGGGGTATTGGTGTGGGACCTGATACAGAATAGGCCTTCGATGGACACTCATGTTATTTGAAAAAGGAGATAATTTTGCATGTTTGATTCATGAAGTTGATCTGGAATACAAGATAGTTCTAATATAGAACTTGTCTTGGGGGTGTGTGTGTGTGTCTAGATACCTTAAGGTGGTTGGGCACAGTCAGGAATGGGGGCAGATTTTAAAAGGAAAAGAGGGATATTGAAAAGAATTTTAGAACACACTGAAAGAAAACTTCATTAACATGACAAATTTTGATTTGCATATGGCCTAAATTGATAGGAAAGGATATTATGAATGCCTTGAATCCAGAAATGCTTTAGTAGAATCCAGAATGAGGTATTGAAATATTTTAAATTTGAGATGGAATGCTTTCCTTGAAATAATTTATACTCAAACTTGATTAGGCCAAATATTGTTTGTCCAGGAAGCTACTTGGTGGTGGGACTTAGGGGAGGAGAGATATAGGATCCCCCAGTTACAGTTGTTCTGAAAATCAAATTCTAAAAAGCAGAGTAGTTAAATTTACCCAAATAACCGGTAATTATTTGAAATAAACATTGTATATACTCTACCTAGAGAACAATATTTGGCACATAATAAATGCTCAAAAATTTTTTTGAAAGAATGAAAATAATGAGTCAATTTCAGATGTGTATTTGGTATGACACATGTGCATTTGCATATAAATACAAACTTAATTTTGAAAAAATCGAGAGGTTAAAAAGGAATGTAAGCTATATACTGTATTTCTTTATAAATCTTGGGTTTTGGCAATATTAAGACTTTTATTTTTAGCTATGTGTATTTGTATATCTAAGTCTCAATTTTTTTTTTTTTTGGTCTTTTCAGATGTTATAATCAGGCAAAAAAAATAGCATTCATAGATAAAAATATACCAAAACATTTTTTCAAAAAAGAAAAATGGCCAATAGGTACATGAAAAGACCCTCAGCATCACTAATCATCAGGGAAATGAAGATAAAATCATGATGAGATATCACCACACACCAGTCAGAATGGCTAGAATTCAAAAGATAAGAAATAAAAGTGTTAGCAAGGATGTGGAGAAAAAGGAACCCTCATGCACTATTGGTGGGGATGCAAATTGGTGCAGCCACTGTGGAAAACTGTATGGAGGTTCCTCAAAAAATTAAAAATAGAATTACCATATGATCCAGCAATTCCACTACTTGGTATTTACCCAAAGAAAATGAAAACATTAATTTGGAAAGATATATATACCCCTATGTTTATTGCAGCATTATTAACAATAGACAGGATATAGAAGCAACCCAAGTGTCTATTCATAGAGGAATGGATAAAGAGGATGTGGTATATATATACAGTGGAATATTACTCAGCCATAAATAGAGAGAGCTCTTATCCATTGCAAACATGGATGGATCTAGGAGATATAATGCTAACTGAAATAAGTCAGACAGAGAAAGACAAGTACCATATGATTTCACCCATAGGTGGAAATTAAGAAAACAAATGAACAAACAAAGAAAAAAGAGGCAAACAAAAACCAGACTCTTAAATATAAAGAACAACCTGGTGGTTGCCAGATAGGAAGTGGGTGGGGGACAGGTAAAATAGATAAAAGGGGTTAAGGGTACACTGATCATGATGAGCACTGACTAAATGTATAGAATAGTTGAATCATTATGTTGTATATCTGGAACTAATTACCACTGTATGTTAATTATACTTTAATTTTTTAAAATCTTCAAAAAATATACCAAAACAATCACAATGCTAGAGGACAAGCCCAGAGTTTAGATGATTATTTCTGGATTATTTGGGGGACAAACAAAATGTACTGAAGTTCACCTAAATAAAGGAAGCTATGACAAAAAAATTAGCATTTAGTGTAGTTGAATTGTTGGGCTAATTGCTAAACAATTCTAAAGGGAGCACTGTGGTCTTTTTTGCATGTGTATATGCTTAGGTGAAGCTAAGTACTGAATGAGTAAAAATGACATCCTGATTTGGCTGCAGATTCAGATCCTAAGCCATTGCATAGGAATTTATGAGCAAATTCTGAGTGTACATCTGTTTTTTTTTCATTGTGTACATAATTTTAATATCAGCATCAATATGAACTAGGCAATTGTAACAGCATATGGGAAACTTGGTGAGGCAGAGCATATGTTAATCAGTTTATACTTCTTGAGGTCACATATTGATTAAAAACAAATCTTGGTATCTTTAATGTGCATTTAATGGAATAATTGCTTTTGGAAATTCTGGCAGGGTGGTATCAAATATAAATTAACAGTACAGCAATATGGCATTTAGCAACCCTGGCATTTCATTTTGTTGTTGTTGTTACACATGTGTATAACCTTGATTAGCCAAGTTAGTCTATCCACATTTCGCTCTTACGGGATATTTAATTTTCTTATTTATGGCTAAGTCCGACTTAATTAACATTTGCCTATTTGTAGAAATAGATGTCCATTTTAGTTTCTAAACATAATCTTTGGTCTCTGAACATAGCCAAGTTATAGTTATTTGCTAACTGCTCCAGTGGGTTCTTTTATCCCTTTTCTCGAATTAGGAGCTTCAACTATATTAGCACTTCGGGTTTTAGTGCTTCACAGAAAGTTATTCCTTTGTATGTTTTCTTCTACATGAGCGTTTTCCTGGAATTAGAAATTATAACTTCTTGATTAGACAGCAACTCCTGGATGTCACAAAATCCTATGACTACTACTCTGAATAAAAGCAAAGGTGAGTGCTCACTTCGGCAGCACGAATACTAAAGTTGGAATGATACAGAGAAGGGAAGAGCAAAGCAAGGGTGAAAAGCAGTGAATGTGAGCAAAATGTTTTACAGTAAATTTAAGATTGTTAAATTTTTCTATAATGCCTTTATTTAAATGATTAAAATCATATTAGGCCTTTAAAGTAATTTATTTTGAAAGGCAAAAAGTGGAAGCACTCAAACCATCATTTTTAAAGACTCTTTTGTGGAAAGTAAGTATTCCATAAAAACACACTGTATATATTTTAAAAACATTAAAATATAGATTTCAGTTAAGGTAGATATTTGTTGCACTGATTGTTGCACTGATATCAGATTAAATTATTTTTATTCTATATTCTACAAGTGTTAAAGAAAATTTCCAGAATAATCTTAACATATATCTAGAGTCCATGTTGTTACTTCAAGAATTTTATGCAACTGACTTAGCCCATCATGATATGTTTGTGAAAAGCTATGACACAATCTCTTTTTTTTGACCAGGTTTGTTAAATATGTCCTTAATGGGGAAATTCATATATTTAGTTCAGTGTTCCAAGTATTTTTCACATTTTGGCACAAGTAGAAAATGATCAGATTATCTATCACCGAGTGAGGTTAAACAGAGGAGTGAGGATGCTGGCAATACAGGTTGCTGGCCCAGGCTTGGGCCACTCCAGCCACCCGCGGTGCACCCCCAACATGTGCATTGGTTGGGAGGCTTTGATATAATTGACACTGAGCACTGACTCAACCTCAGTTCTAGGCTCCTTGGATATAAAGCTCCATCAGACAGGGTCAGAACCTTCTCTGTATCCTGTGCCTGCCACACAGACGTTCACTTGGTAAAACCTGGCCCACCTCTGCTTTGCAGCTGCGTCTAGCCCTACAGCAGCAGCTTTTTAGCAAAAAAGCAGCATGTTTGCCAATTCTCTGACAGAGATCCTCCTGAAGAGGCTCATTTATCCACATGGAATGTTACCATTTTAAATTTATTTCAAAACACAGGAATTCTCATTCCAAAAGGCTAGATTTATTGATTTAAAAATAATTTTGAATCCAAAAGAATATGGTCAGTATTGCCTAAAAAAAATTAAAATGTATCTCTCTTTGTAATTATAATCCCCAATTTTTTACATTAATATTTTCTGAAAGTATGAAGTATCAAGATTCTCATTTTTGCAAAATTGGAGTCTTTGATAACAGGAAAAATAAAACCTTCCTGGTCTGCCACCTTCTGTTTCTGTGCTATTCTTGGGTAGGGGCTAAGACATTTCAGCACTCCTTCTTTGCAAGAAAGTTTTTTTTTTTTTCTTTTTTTTTTTTTTTTTTCAAGATTTTATTTATTTATTTGACAGAGATAGAGACAGCCAGTGAGAGAGGGAACACAGGCAGGGGGAGTGGGAGAGGAAGAAGCAGGCTCATAGTGGAGGAGCCTGATGTGGGGCTCGATCCCATAACGCCGGGATCACGCCCTGAGCCGAAGGCAGACGCTTAACCGCTGTGCCACCCAGGCGCCCCTTTTTTTTCTTTTTTTTTTTCCCCTGACCAGAAGCAGGAACTGTCAGCTCACATGTAATGAAAACTATCCATGCATGATTTCTAGCCCAATTTGGCAAACTCCAAGGGTCCTTTGAAAGGCAGCTGACATTTCTGTTGATTACCTAAATTGAATTGAACCTTTGAATGTTGTCATTTTAAAGCATGTAAGAATCAGTCTAAAGAAGAAAGAGTTATAGCCAAATAATACAATTTCTGTTGATGTGGAAGAAATCATTTAGTCTTCCATTTAGAAAGCACAAATGCATTTGCCATGCATTTTAAGAAAATTTATCATGATATACTCTTATTGAAATAACTTTCCCAATCTTTTTTAGTATATTCATAGACAGAGAGAGACTAATCACATTTTTGTAGAAGGCACAATTTATTTAAACGTGGTAGTGATGATTCTTCCTACAAGTGTATCTTAACTATGCAAAAAAATATCTATCTATATGTGAAATTTGAGATTTATAGTGTTTTAACTGTATTGGACCATTTGTGGTGGCCAGTGAGCAAGTCTCAAAATGTAGAGGCTCACTCTAGGGCATCCTCAATGTATGCTTCTTACATTCTCGTGTTACAGATGGTATTCTGCTTTGTAACATGGAAATTGCACAGCACTTGCTCAGTCTTCAACTATGTCTTCCAAAATCTGCCCCTACTTCTGCCACTCCCATCTCCCAGTTTTCTAGATGTGCTGAGACAGTTGTGGCGCCAAAGTGCAAATAGCCCCTCCTCTGTGAAGCCTTTCCTAGCTCCTCCAACTTTGTCTTCCAAGAAGTGTGCCAGTGTGCTCTCCCTGGAGCCATTTGGGTCTGTTTATACACCGAAAGATGTTCAAACGAGAAAAAGTATTCCTCAAGAGTAACTATTTTATAGACCAAAGACCCAGTATAGAACATTCTAATGTAATTAATGTGGGGGGCGGGGAGGAGGAGAAGGGCCATGATAGTTGTTCCTCCTCAGTTGGAAGTTTGTTTCTTCTTGACTGGAAGAATAGCTCCTAAAATAAACTTATTAGTCATGTGACACTGGTTTAAAATATAATTTGTAGCAACATATATTCTTAACATGGGCAGAAGCAGTTGCAAATAAACTGGAATAGTCCTTTGCATTTTGGATTACTTTTTTAATACAGTAAGAATGATACATCACATTAACCATTTGACCCATTTTGTATAGATAGAGAGGATATTTACAATCCCATCCTGGAGAAATTAGCATGTAATCTTTGAACAGCAGGGGGTTATCTCCATACAGAGAATCTTCAATTTTCACTATGCAATTTCTTCATTTTCTCTGGAAGGACACCTGGAAGAATTAAACGTGGGTTCTCAAATATCAAATTCTGTGTCCTTAGAAGCCTAAGGGAAAGTAGAAGGACATTCCTGACAAGTAATTTTTTTAGTTTGATGAAATGTTGTCTTTTTTATTTTGGCTTTATAACAAATTGACCCCTTGTAATGAAGTTTATGTAGGTAGCCATTTTATGATAAGAGTTAGAGGTGACATATAATTATTTTTTGTAGCAGTGTGTGTGTGCCCCATGTGTGTGCCATTGCCCTAGACATATAACAGGATGATACAATATGGAGATATATAACAGGATGATACAATGTGGAGACAAAATGATAACTCATAAGAGTTAGCTAATTTTCCAGTTCCTAAATCCTGGAGATGAGGCCATGTAGACACTTGTAAGTGTTGGCTCTGGGTACTTATATTAGTTTTCTATTGCTGATAGATTATCACAAACTTCATGGCTTGAAGTTTTTCCCAGTTCTGTAGGTCGTAAGTCTGCTATTGGTCTCACCAGACTAAAATCAAAGTTTCAGCAGAGCTGAATTTCTTCTCAAGGCTCTAGGGGAGAATTCTCTTTCTGCTTATGTAGTTGTTGGCTGCATTCCATTCCTTGTGGTTGTAGGACTGATTTCCTGCTCACTTGCTGGCTGTCAGTGGATGGCTATTACCAGGTTATAGATATTATCACATTCCATGTCTGAGACCCCCTTCTTCCAGTTTCAGAACCAGTAATGGCTGATGGAGTCCTCATATTGTATTTTTTCCAACCCAACACAGTCATGAAAAATTCTCCACTTTTAAGGATTCATGTGATTACATTGAGCCCACAGGATGATCCATGATAATCTCTACATCTCCTAGTCCATACTCTTAGTCACATCTGCAATGTAACATAACATATTCACAGGTTCCAGGTTTAAGACATGGACATATTTGAAAGACAATGTTTATATCTACCACGGTGCTGAGGAAAATAATATTAATAGTTCTCAGTTGCTAAAAATCATTTAGCATTAGGGATTACCAGGAAAATAATCATTTTAGGTTAAATTGGGCTAATGAAAAGCATTGAGTAAAAATTTAGTTTTGTAAGTTCTAAATCCCAAGTCTTTTGACTTCCAATAGTTTTTCTACAGAACCAGCATATTACATTCTCTGACATTCTTAGCTATTTTAAGAGACATGGAGTGGAGAATTTCTTCAGAGGGCTGTCTGCCCTTAAATCTTAGTCCTGATTTACTTGTTGTGTGATCTTGGGGAAATCATGTAACCTTCCAGGGCCTAATTTTGCCTAGGTAAAACAGAAATGCTAATAGTAACTTATTTCAGGATGCTAAATGTTAATATGTTAATATGTATTTCAGTGAGAATTATTAGTGACTGGCACTGCGTAACTTATGTATAATTATTGTAGAACCATACATTGCTACTAAATACCGACAATATTCTTCACTTACTAAATCTTTTTCTAATACAACATTTGCTCCATCTAAACCTGTATCTAATATCTTTCTTTTCTTTTCTTTTTTTTTAATTGATGGCCAAGTAGGTGGGTATCATGAGAAATTGTTGTCTTAAAGTTAGCAGCATATTTCATATTTCTCAGGAAAAGGTTACATTCACCTAAGAGGGCAGGTTGTCTTTGTTTTGGGGGGAAAATGTCACTGGACTTTTTCTTTCAGCAAAAGTTTAGAGTCAAAATAGTCCTCTAACGTAAGAGATCTTCTGGATATTGAGGAACAATTTTTTTTTTTCCTTTAGAGAAAGTGTGCGTGTATTTTAAATTGTAGGTATAGGTGCATATTAGAAATAATATTTCCTGTTAGGAAAGAAAAAGGTTGTCTTTTCTGGAACTCTGGCTGAATAAGAAACTAGGATTTGGGAAAAGAAAACCATAGTGAAGGGCCCATGACTTGAATGGGGACAGGATGGGCATGGGGACTGGAGAGCCTTCTATGCATTGTTAGGGCAGGTTGGGAGTAAGAAGATAGCCAGAGGCTCAGCCTGTAGATCTTGGGGACATTCATTTCTAGAGTACAGTTTTAATCTTTGCTTATGGTATGAAATTCCCCAAAGCCTACAGAAATGTCTCATTATGTACTCTGGTTTTCTTTTATCTGTGCTCTGGGAGTTAAAGTCATGCCTGTGCCAGTGTTTGTAAGGAGTTTGAAAAGAGGAAATTAGTTGGTGTAGTCCAAGTGGAGACAGAATGGAGAAAAGGGAGGTGGTATGCAGAAGAACAGGGCAGGGATTGGATTTGGCTTCTGACAAGGGTAGAGTTAGCATTCAGCACTCATTTACCATCCGTGGATATATTGCACAGGGATTCTCAAAAGTAGGGGAGATGGGGCATGGTCAATGAAAGGTAAGGTTGGGCTTGGATGACTGCTGGGTGGGTCTTGTAGTAAAGAAGTCTTCTAACAACTTAGAACATCTGAATTGCATTAAGAAAAGACTCTCAGAAATACTGTAGGAATGCAGTTGGTTGGGATGTTTTTATTTTGCAAGCATGACACACTGCCTACTTGGTCAGCAGCAGGTGAGTAGGAAGGGTGGCAGGAAGCTCTAGTGTGGACAAACAAACAGCACTGGCTGTAGAGAACTTTAAATCCATAATGAAACCAATGAAACATTGAAAAAAAAAAAGAAAAAGAAAGACTTTCACATAAGTAAGAGTCCATAATGTTGAAGATTATTGTGTTCAAGAAAGCAAATACCTTCCTTTTTTATTGATCCATTAAAATGCCATAGATTCACAGTCATCTTAAATATTTCAGATACATCTTTTTGATAAATTATCTATCAATATAGTTTGAAATTTCAGTGAATCACAACAATATGACAAATCATCATTTCAAAGAATATTCTACTAATATAATCTAAGAGTTTAAATAATGACATTTTACAGGCAGTATTTTAGAGACAAAGTGTCCATAGTCTGTAAGAAGCCACATAAAATATATAAGTTAAAAAAAATAAACTATAGACTATTCCTAATTATCTTTGGATAGCATTTGTTGATTACAGCATTACTTAATAAATGCCTTCTTACTGTAATGGTTACTATTATTTTTGTAATGAAATTCATGGTGAAAAAGATAATTTTGTTTTCCTAATTAAGGGGGTCATTGACTGTCTTGGTGCCAGACATAATCGTTGGAATGGGACTGAAAGAGGAAGAATATAAATTGTATTTCATGTTCTACATTGAGTGTCTTTACATCAAACTAGAAAACTTAGTTTCAACTAGGAATATACTACTTGTTCTTTTGGAGAATGGTTTAAAATGCCATAGTTCTTTTTTGGGGGAACCACTTAATTGCACATGAGATAAGAGGGTTCTCTTCTTGTAGGCACCTCCAGAACTTTACCTCTATCCAAGGACAACTCCAGGGTTCTAAACTCTACCACACAGATTGAATCAGGTCATGGGCACAAGGCAGAGGGATTCCAACATGACTAGAGAACAGCATTTACTAAGATTGGTTCTGAGGAGCAATACTATGCTAAATATGGTTGTGTTCATCCAAAAAAGGGTTCACTTGGAATACTGGATTAGAATATATTACAGACTTTTCTTTACTGAAAGCATTTTCAGCCCCTTCAGTGCACTCATATATAGAAAGAGTTTGTGACATATTTTCTTTATTGCTGGGAACGTGCTTAGTTGAAGTGGCTGTGGATAGGATTAGCAAAGGAACACACATGGAACAGAGTATCAGCCCAGGTTTGGAAGCTGACAATGAAGACAGAAGCAGAAAACAGACTAACAGGAAAATGGGATATCCTATACAAGATCCAGTTAAGCCTAAAGAGAGGGCCAGTGTCCTTAGCAATAATAGAGTTTAATAAATGCTGTACAGCACAGGGATAGATGCATGAAGCAAAGCAGGATGAAGAAAACATGATTAATGGAGATTACTACTTACTACTCTGGATTTCAGACGTTTTGTTTGTTTTGTTTTGTTTTGTTTTGCTTCCTCTTGGGCAGGAGTCAATCTCAGTGGAACAGGTATAAAGCTCGCCTGTGGTTAAAGGCAATTGCACTGAATTTTATTCTAATTTTTATCATAACTTCTTATAAAAAGATTTTGTGGTGGATTCTTCAAGATGGAACAGTATAAGCCTTTTAAAGGGATTATACCTCGCAGAGTTGGAGTATGTGGAGGTTAGATCAATAGTTCTTTGTAAGCCAATCTTGGTAACAGGACTGCTAAATTCTTGCTCCACTGTTTCGTGACCTGTAGCAGTTTAATAGTCCTGAAATGCAGTGTGGCCAGGGAGGTGACATCTGAGAGCAATGGATCTTGACTTTTCTTGGAGAACTTATTATAAAAGCATGTTCTTGGACTGCAGATTTAGAGTGTCTGACCCAATAGGTCAGCAGTGGAACCCAGGACTCTAAATTTTTGGTGAGCTGTCTAGATGATTCTGAGCTAGAAGGCCCAGGGACCACCCTGAGAAAAATATCCTGAGACCTTTCTGGTAGCCTAAATATCTCTCCTGTCGCTGGGGAATATCAAACAGAATACTTGTGTTATTTAAATAAAAGGAATTCAGATATATTAAGATTCCAGTCAGGTCAAGTGTTTAGCAGCCTTTCTCAGAAAGAAAATTATCCTCAATTTGGAGAATAAGATTAGATTAATTCAAGTCTTATGGAGGTTGAGTGCTGTTTTGACTAGAGGGTGGCACTGTCTAAAAGCATGAGGTAAGATCATCTTCCCAAATGAGCTCAAAAACAAGAACAACAAGAACAACAATAAATCAAAGACAGGTTTATTTAGATCTTGGCCTCCAGTCAACGTTGTTGTCATTGACACTCTAGGCTGTTTTGGTTCACACTTGTTCAGTTGTTTCCAAAATATTTCCTTCTGTCATTCCAGTGTTCTTAATTTGTCAGAGGATTTCTTTCTGGGTCATGGTTTCATCACCTTGAAACTCTTCAAACTTCATCCATTCATTGAATCTAAACTAACTTGTTATTAAACTCACTCCATTTACCTCAGAGAAGCACAGTTTAGTCTATGAATTTATACGATTTGATACAATATTCATTAATATGCTTCCATTTTATTAATTTTATTTTATATATAAAGTAAAACAATTAATATGCAATTTGGGCCATTTTTATACCTTAGATTAATATTGGTATCTTACTATTGTTCATAGTATTTCAATGAGTTGAATAGCTCTGAAAATGACCAATTTTCAATAGGAAGTTCCTTGTTGCGGCTTGCCCTGCATTTTTACTTCAAAATTAGTAGTCAGTTGCTGTGTAAATCAAATCATTTTGAGTTAGTGAAAACATGTTTGTTACCTTGAAATATTAATGTTTCTAAAATAAAAGCTGTCTCTGTACTTAAACTTGTCATGTAGCATATATCTTGTTTCATTTACCCATTTTCTAGGACATAAATAACTCTCTTGAGAAGTAAACCTTTCTTTGAGAGAAGGAGGCATCAACTATTTTAGGCAACTACAATATCTCTGGTGTATTTTGAAAGAGTTCCTGTGTTTGCATGAGGTTTAGCTGGGAACCCTTGCAGAGGATGAAGGGTTACTCAAGAAATGTTTGCTCTGGACTATTTAAAAAATAGTCATTAAAAAATGATATTAAAAAACATTTACTTCTTGGGGTGCCTGGATGGCTCAGATGGTGAAGTGTCTGCCTTCAACTCATGATCCTTGGGTGCTGGGATCGAGCCCCGCATTGGGCTCCCTGCTCAGTGGCAAGCCTGCTTCTCCCTCTCCCTCTGCTGCTCCCCCTGCTTGTGCTTTCTCTCACTGTATCTCCCACTCTCTGCGAAATAAATAAATAAAATCTTAAAAAAAAAAAAACCAAACATTTACTTCTTCATTGATTAGATTTCAAAGGATGGGTGAAATTTGAAGGTGTTCATTTATTGTTTTCAAATAACTTGTAAAAATAATTTCCTTTCTTCTGAGATTTAAGTACATGTTAATATACATAAATAGTGGCCGTATTGGTTGACACAAGAAAATGGAAATTTCTATTCAGTCATTTCTGGTTTGGCAAGTTGCATATTACACAATGCATTTCATGCTCTTTTCCAGCAACAGAAATATGAATTTATTGTATAATTTAAAGCCATTTTCTATTGTAAAATTTTAAGCGAATTGGAAATTTGTTGAAATTGAATTGTTTCTGGATGAGAGAAAGTACTATGAATGGGGAATACATATAAATAATTGAAAAGTGTATAAGAGAAAAGCCAAGAATTCATTTGCATTTTTGAATAAAGCCAAACTTTCATTTAATTATACAGTAGTGGGCCTTAAATATATATTTTTAGTCAAGTCTGTAAAACTGCCAGATGCTAAAGTAACATAGATAGGCCAATTATGGATTGTGTTTTATTAACATAATCAGAGATTTTATAAAAGATAAAAAGCTTTCAAGGTTTGGATCGGAGACAAAGGTTTTTACATAGCCTGGTAAAAATGCACAATGATGCAAATGCAGAGTAGGGCAAGCTAGTCTTTCATCCTTATTTTTACCAGTTGAATAAACTTGGGCTCTAGCTCCCAATACCCAATATTGCCCGTACCTGATGTAGTGAGAACAAAGAGGGGGAAAAATCCTGATAGGACACTGCTAAGGAAGCACTTTTTATACCCTGAGTGATAACATTTAAAAATACCTATCTACTCTATCCCAACCTTCTTGTATTATCCAAGTTTAGCAGCATATAAAACATCAGCATATATGCGTCATGCTACATTTTAGCTTATGTACTGAATACACATATGAAACCCCCTACAGTGAAAAGTAATCTAGATTATGCTGCTCCCATAGTTCTTTCTCATTTTTTTTCTAGATTCCATCGGTCCAGTTTCACTTTCTATTCCCCTGTTAAAGCTTAACTTCAGATGAAAAGATTTGGTGTTTGAGTTTTTGTCTATATTGGGGGTCTAGATCAAATAGGAACCCAAGTTGCCATTCTAGTTAACTTGGATGTCCTTTTATAGTACGCGTTCCTTTGGGAAGGACCAAAAGCTTCAGTTGTTTTCCATGTGAAATACAATGGAAAACTCTAGGCAGATTTTAGTTCAATAATTAAAAAAAGTTGAAATGTTCTCAACAAATAACTTGTGAAAAGAGGAGTGGCTTCCTCTTGCAGTTTTAGTTTGCTTTTGAACCAGCTGCAAGAACCCATTCCCTTTGGAAACAGGTACTGGGACATGTTCCCCTATACAACTATCTTTACTGGATCCTTATATAACTTACCAGGAAATAGAGTAGGTAGAGATTTCTTGAACCATAATAATCTAATAAACCACAGAAATCCAAATCCAATTATGAGAGAAGAAGCTTCACCAATATTTACAAGGTATCACAACACCCCTGTGTTTTCTCACTCGATCCTTCTCTCTACCCCTCCTCACAACATAAATAACTCAAATTCATTTTGTTGGACAGCATCGAGTGTGGCCCCAGGGAGGAGTGAGTAACCCAGAGGACTACTCCAGTTCCGGTGAAGCTACTGGGATGGCAATCACTGGAAATATTTTTATAGTATTTGGGTGGTCATTTTGCAGAACTGTTGAAGGAAACACCTCAGTGTGAATGAGAAGTTTACTATGTGGTCTCTAATACCTACCAACTAGAACATTCGAACATTCTATAGCTGTAACCTCATTCCAGAGAAAGCGAGGGGGTTTATTCAAGACTATTGGAACTTATGATTTCGGATTTCTTGATCAATGAGCTAAACTATTTTAACACATGTGGTACTATTTATCATTTTTATAAGATTGAAACAAGGTGCAAATGAGAAAAGGGGAAGCTGTTTCTGGCATTCAAGACAGGACAGCTTTCTTTCTCACAGTCCTTAATGCATGACTCAACCCCAGTCAAAGGAAATTATTTAAAATAGAAAATAGGATTCCTTTTCGAAACTCTTTCTTCTAGAAGATGTTAATCCACAAGGCCTGTTTAGTTGAGAGTCTGTCCAAATAGAATTTCTGTTATTACTGATGAAGAACTGATATCACTGTTAAGGAAACACCAGTAGGTTACACATTCATAAAGGCAGGTTCATTTAACTCTCTGAATTAAGTAGCTGGTGGGGTATAAACTTCCAAATAGAATTTCTGTTATTACTGATGAAGAACTGATATCATTGATAAGTAAACACCAGTGGGTTACACATTCATAAAGGCAGGTTCATTTAACTCTCTGAATTAAGTAGCTGGTGAGGTATAAACCCTAAAGGGTCTTGTTTTTCTCCACTCTGTGTTTTAACTATGCTTTATTGAGTGTTCCCTTCCCATACTTTATTAATACCTTGGAAAGATTCCATAACTTTCTAGTCCCTTTATTTCTTAAAAATCAGTCCAGTTTAATATTTTCTTTTTATTTCATCCTGTGTCATCTTCCAACTGCATGCCTGAAGCAGTTGGGGGGGGAGATTTCTTGGAGTGATGCAAGTGTTGGGCATATAGTGTGCTTCTGGACATCTCTTCTTTCCTTTTCTTCAGGACCTGGCTCCTGCAGGATGCAGAGGAGCAAGAGGCAGAAGGATGAGCACCATCTACTTACATCACTGCTGTTGTAGGTCTTTGTGTTGATGGTCAGAGATTCTCTGGCTAACACTCCCTAAATGCTGATGCCTGATATGTGGCTGGTATGGGCACATGAAAGTTCTTCAGAGGCTCTGTGGGGCCTTCCCACTGATCAGGCCCTTGACAAGAGGGGTTGGCCTTGACTTCTGCCATTCCACTTTATCTCTGTCTCAGCCAGCTCAGCAGCTTGGTTCTGGGTCTCCTTACGAATGTCTAGTTCTCTTAGTGTATTCCCCAAAATGACTTGAATGTGGTCCTTTTCTCCTCATCTGAAGGACACTCTTAGCATTCTTGCATGGCAGTTGGTGGAGTGTCAGCTGCTTTGCTGTAGCCCCTCTCTCTTTGCTCTGCCATCTCTTTCCATTCCTCTTTTACTTTGTATGGGGGCAATCAGGAAGTTTGTTTCCCAAACAGATCTCTAAATGTGGAGCAAAACATCAGTCCCCCTCCTCGGAGACTTCAATTTTTAGATGTCATTCTGTACTACCCTCACACATACGTAAGCACTTAGCTTTGAGAGTGGATTTCTCCTTCTTTCCCGTAGAAGCCCTTTTACTGTGTTGATTGTGAAAACCCTCTCTCTTCCTGCCAGGAGATCTCCTTTTATATCCTGGGGGTGGGGGAAGGGAGGGGATGGTCTATCTTGGAAGGGTGGGCTCAAGCTCTGTGTGAAGGTCAGCATCTTCAGAGACTTAGTGAGTCTTTGTCCTTGGCCTGTGAGCTTATCACCAACTACTGAGAAACAGGAAATTCCCTGTTCCCTATTTTTCTACACATTGCTGTTAGACTGTACAGGGAAAGTAGCAAGAAACCAACCTAACAGATTCTTAGCTAATATTTGACAGTGTAATAGCCAAAACTCTATATCTTTTGTCCATCAGATATTTTATATGTGTGAAAACATTTAGCGGATTGAATGATCTACAGTACAACCATTATATTAGAAATACCAGTACACATTTGGGGAGAAATTATTAAGGCAAATACAGTAACTCAAACATAAATGCTACCTTTTGATGTATTCATTTTGTGTTATTATGCAAAGTGATAACCATGGTTGCATCAGTCCCATATTTTTAAGTCCCTTTCTTCTCTTAATGTGCAAATAGCATTTTTTATTTGCACATACGTTGGGAAGAGTTCGGGACTTGACATCTGAAAAACCTGAGTTCAAATTTAGCCTCTTCTGGGTAACTGCGTTGCTGTAACTTTGGGCAATCCTTTACCTTCTTTGGACTTTAATATTTGGGAGCCTTGTGTATAACACTTTGGAAGGTTATCTCTTGTATTATGCGAATTCTAATCCTAATGTTCTTTAGAAAATGTCATAGAGTCAATGACTTAATGTGTTTGCTCAATGTTTGCCAAGGGTCACCTGATTTTTCTAGTCCGGGAAACCTGATATTCTAGGATGATTTGGTATCTGTAACTTTTACATGATCCTGTTAAATGGATGTTTATTTTCTTTTATTTTTAAAGAATTTTTTATTATTTGAGCGAAAGAGACAAAGATCGCAAAGAGAGAGCAAGAGCAGGAGGAGAGGGAGAAGCAGGGGAGTGGGAGGAGAGGGAGAAGCAGGCCCCCAGCTGAGCAGGGAGCCAGGCTGACTGACTGACACAGGGCTCCATCCCAGGATGCTGGGATGATGACCTGGGTGAGCCGAGGGCAGACGCTTAACCCACTGAGGCACCCAGGACCCCTACATGATCCTGTTAAAGTAAATCTTTAGATATTTTGACTTACATTTTTTAAAAATATTTTTATTTATTTATTTGACAGAGAGACAGCCAATGAGAGAGGGAGCACAAGCAGGGGGAGTGGGAGAGGAAGAAGCAGGCTCCCAGCAGAGGAGCCTGATGCGGGGCTCGATCCCAGAACGCCGGGATCACGCCCTGAGCCAAAGGCAGACGCTTAACGACTGCACTACCCAGGCGCCCTGACTTACATATTTTGATTACTGCCATATAACAATTTAGAGACAAAGTAATAAACATATCTTACAGCTAAACACCAGAGTCACAAAATGGCTTTAAACATTATAAATAGTAGCCAACATGAAACTGAGATGCTTTAGTTTTTAAAATTATCTTTTTAAAATTAAGATTGATATTGGTGTTTTAGTCTTATAGTTATTTATTTGAGAAATGTAATATATTTCTTTAAAATAATTTAATCTCCTTTTTAAATAAAATATTTTAAACTAAAAAAAATTATTTAGTTTTCTAATCCATTAACTGGATGGGTTAAAAATCATTAAACCTTTAAACATGCATATGTAACCAAACCATAAGCATATCGGCAAATTGGTATTGAGAGAAATTATTTTTCCCTTAGGGTGCTTCTCCTTCGTTAATAACACAAGTTTGGTATATGTATATATATATATATATATATATATATATATATATACACACACATATATATAAAATATAAGTTCTATATAAGACATGGTATCCATAAAGACATTTTCTTCAATAAAGAATGTTTTTCTGTTGTCATGCCACATATGAAATATAGCTCTCTCAAGATACTTGGATGTTGGAATTTGTATTTTTAAGCATTTTTATTGTTATTTAGCATAGATTAATTACAGTATTTGCCATAGAGCAATAATCTTTCTAAAAAATACATCTTCATAAATTTTCTTTTTTTTTTTCTTTTTCTTTTAAGTGGTATATGATTGAAGGTATCTGGATTTCTCCTAAGTTTCCTCTTTTGGTATACCTTACCTTTTGGGAATTTTGGCACCAAAAAGATTGCCTTTCAAAGACATCCTTTCCTTTGTGCCTTATTTTTTGTTTGAATTTGTTTTTTCTATAGAGATATAATACTATTTAGAACCAGTGATTCTGAAGATTAACTTTTGTTTTGGTATTTTTCAAAATACCGAAGGTTATTTATTTTGACTTCAATATTCAATATAGAGTCCTAAGAGACACATCTTAGATTTCCCATACTGAATATATGCATATAAAATAAATACATCCACAACATATTTACAGAAATATAAAAGTGCTGGGTTTTTCCCCCCCTACTTTTAAAATCAAGAAAACCTCTTATGGCTTGACAGATAAAATGTAAAGCCTAAAGATTATTCAAAATTCATGAAGTTTATGCAGACTGAAATTTATTTTAAGTGTGTGAATAAGAAACAATTTCCATTTCAGGTCCTTTTTGAGCAGGCACAATACATAATTACAATTAGCTGATTGGCAGCTATTCCTTCCAGTGATTTAAGATCATTATGCAGTTTGCTGCACTGTCCGCTTTCAAAGTTCTTTGATTGCTAATTTTAAAGAATGATATTCATTTCAAAATGAGAGAAATGTTATATATTCAGAATTGGAAAGCAACAAATCGTATTCATTTTCAATTTTTTAGTTTAACAGAAACTTTAGAATAGATGTGAGCAGGGAAGAAAAAGAGGTTTAATAACTAAAATTGAGACTGTCTCTAATTGATCATATCTTTCTGTGTTTATTCAGCCCATTTCAAGGAAATGGTCTCATTTCTGTATGATTTTTTTAATAATACATCTTTTTCTTTTATTTCTGAGACTTCAGCCCTATAGTAAGAAAATGCTTTTTTTTTTTAAGTTTCAAGCAGAAAATAAAATAGACTTTTTTTTTTTTAAAGCCCCTTATGTTTAATTCAGAATCTGATATGCTTCTTTAGGAAAATGTTTTAATAGTTTATTTCAGCTTTGAGGTTTCATTCACTCATTACTTCTTTTGGGAATTTTAAGGCTTTTAGGACAGGTGGCACCGAGTTATTCTTTGTATGTTTCCATATACACAACCTAGATTTTGAGAACAATTAGAGTGGCATTCTTTGTTATTGAACAACATAGATATCGGTCATGTAAAAAATTTAGTTGGACTTAGTTTACAGTGCTAGTAATTTGTGCTTTATTTAACCTAACACTACTTATTAGAAAAGAAATACTTTCTTCCAGCAAACAAAACAGGAATTGAAGCTCAACTAAAATTTTTCAATGACTAGTTCTAAGAGACTACACATCCCACCTTTGAGATACTTGATATTTTTGTTCCAGAACCAAATAATAACTAAATCAATTGGTTGTATTACTAGTCATGGGCCTGTTTTTGCCCATATTTTCAACATACTGGATGCCCTTAGGTTTGTAGCACATTTTATTTATCTGCTCTGTCATAAAGTAAAACACTTATGTTCATAGCTTTGAGGAATAGATATGATGATCGATCACAAAATGGAAAGCACAAAAAATGAGCAGCAGATGTTACTTTTTCTCATTTTGCTTTGTTTTACATATCACAAATTAAACTCATATAAAATTTTGTAGGAATATCAAACAGTACATACTCTCGCTGTTAGATAGCTAACAAAACAAAACAAAAAAGCCCTCCTGCCCAGTGCTTTTTAATTTAATGTCTCCTCTCCCCCACATTGTCCTATTAATGAATCCTGTGTGGGATGCTTTCAGGGAAGTGGTGTAGAGTGGATTTGGGGTTGTGGGTAATGAAAAAGCAGCAAAACTCACAGAGTATTAAATGTTATGCTTATTTGAAGAGGACCAAGAAAGCCAGAATATGGGAAAACCTTTAGTATGTATTTCTTACCTAATGTCAGTCTTATTTATTTTTAATATAATAAATGTCCTGAAGATTTATTTGGTCAGTTAAAATGTTTGGCTTATTATGAGAAGTTCAGACTTAAATATTGTGCTTTGCATTTTTGCTGCAGATTTTTCTACTAATATATTATGAAAGCATTATGCCTCTAAAAATCTTATTTCTATGATAATCATATTCCAAGACCCTTACCCTCTATTTCATATTCCTATTAAGCTGTTACATGTATCACTGTTATATCTAAGTCAGTGAAATAAATTAAGATTCCATAGGAGAAAAATAGAAGAGTGGCATGTTTTCTCCACTTTGTGCTTTCACTATTGCACTGTGCGTATTATATAACTTATATAGGTAATGTAAGTATTTGATTATATGTGATACTGTTTAAAAGGAATCTCACATTAAAAAAAAAGAAAGCTCACATAGTACTGTTTATCACAATATCTACAATTATAAATTTTTAGGAAATCTAAAATGTGAATCTTTACATTAGTGATTTCTACTCTTGTAGCAGACAAATTTTTCTTCTTCTGGTAGTCCCATGCAAGCAAACACTTGAGTGCTTCATTACATGGATCATTTGTGCTTCCTTGATAACCAGAAGGTGTAACACTTGTGTTGATCAATTATAGGAGACTTCCCTTGAGGCCTTAGAAAAGGAATTCTTGAAAGAAATTCTTATCTGCTTTGCCTGACTCTCTCTGATGACTGATAACACATCTAACCGCTAATACGTGTTAGAAGCTGACACACATTTAGGAAAGGTGTATTGTGCCCTAGAGATCTGATGCTTTCCTTCACTGACTAGAATTCTATCATTCTCTTGTGTCTAGTGAATTTAGAAAAGTCAACTTGGTGGGCAAACACGTAACTGAATTTGTTATTTTTTTTTTAAGATTTTTTATTTATTCATTTTAAAGAGAGAGAGAGAATGCCGGAGTGAGTGAGAGCTTGAGCAATGGGAGAAGGTCAGAGGGAGAGGGAGAAGATGACTTCCTGCTGAGCAGGCTGCCCTCCAGGGCTTCATCCCAGTGCTCTGGGATCGTGACCTGAGTGGAAGGCAGACGCCTACTGAGCCACCCAGGCACCTGAATTTGTTGTATTTTTTAACATTACAAATATTGTTATTTGTCAGAGACCATCAAAATGATATGTTAAAATTGTATGTGAAATGTGTTATAGAGAATGTAGTTAAAAGAAATTATTTTGGCTAAGATAAAAGTTGTATAGTAGACTTTAAACTTTAATCATTTTAAAGTTGGATCAAGTTTTTAAAATGTATAAATTATAAATAGCTGTTTTATCACTTTGATGTTTTTCTCTTTAATGAGAACTTTTATTTGTTTTTGGTTGGTTTGTTTTGTTTCCATTAGATTTTGTGTTGCCTTTTTTTGAAGAGTTCAGAGTATACTAAAATTTTTCTCTCTTCCCAAAGCAAAAGGAAGCAAAGAGTTGCATAAAGTATTCAATAATTTTCTGTTGATGATGTATTCACTATTTGATAGATATAAAATGTCTTAATGACATAAAATTTATATAGCCTTGGAATTTAAATGACAAAAAGGCAATATTATGTGGATGAGTGGAACATAAGAAAAACATAGATGGGAATGAAACTCATTAGTATCTATGCAAATAGACTAAAATTTCAAAACTGGCCCAGATTAAGAGTAGAAGAGTAGTTGAATGTTATAGGAACACATAAAAGATAGATACTTTGAGAGGTACAGTGACACATACAGAAAAGAGTCAGGAAAATACCACATTTGATCTGGACAATGGATAAAAGCATATCAAGATGAAACATTTCAGTTTTCTTTGTTGTAAGACATTGAAAAATATTAAGAGGGTTATGCCATCTTTTTCTTTCATTCAAGCAAATATACAACTAACCCCCAGAAAACACAGTACAATAAATTTAGAGCATAACTGTTAATGGATTCAGCCATTATGTGTTCTCTAGTGCAGATTAAACTACTAGAGAATAAGTAGCTATTTATATAGTTATTTTGTCTTCATCCATCTTGCATTTGAAATATTCCACAGTTGCAGAATTGCTTGTTCATCTCTGCATCAATCTTCTGTTATTTTATTTTTATTCATTTTGGTGGGATAAGAAGTGGAGAAATGCAAATATTCTCAGGAGAGGTAGTCAGCTCTTTAAGGGTAGCTAACTGGTAAGAACTTTGCAATGGACAACTACCTGAGACAAGTTGGTGGACAGTGTATATTGTAGTAATTAAGGAAAAAGGCTTTGGAGTCCATTAAGACTTGGTTTGCATCTTGATCGTATGATCTTAATTTTTAAATCCATAAAATATTAATGATTATGGTATCTACCTTTTGGGATTCTTGGGAGAATCAGAGAGATAAGACATATAAGAAGCATGGCACATGAAAGAATTCACTGAATCTTACTCTATATTAATTATACTTTGGAAGGTAGGAGAAAGAAGAGGTGAAATTTTTGAGTGGTGGTTCTTAAAATACTCCTTGAGTTCCTCATGGGAATGTTTACCTTTTTAATGTTCATTTTAATGATCTATAAAAAAATTATTTTGCCTTATGTGGTTAACCACTGAGATGACCAGATGGTAAGAATATACTATCTCATTCACATCATATTCAAACCAAGTGCTGTCAAACCAAGGATCCACAAGTACGTTTTACAGTGATCACAGGAAAACAAGGAGTTAGGATCTTAGATCATCACGCAAGGTACAGTAGGATAGCCAACCTAGAAGAAATTACCCCATTATCAAATATCAAGCAATTTATCATAGCAAAGAAGGAAACTATAGTTAATTCAAATTTATTAGTTGTAGAGGTTTTTAAATGTTATTTTGTAAATTTTTGAACTCCCTGTGGACTAAAGTAACAAAAATTCTACCTATTCTCTGTATGTATAAGAAACTATAAAATAAGTTAAAATGATGAGTCTGTGAAAACACATCTTCTTTGAAGAAGGTGCATACAGTTTTTAAGTTTGAGACATAACTTAAGAGCTTGTAACATAAACTGGAGGGAGCTGTTTAGGATGGTATACCCAGAGCTATGATTAAGTATCAGTCATCATTGGGCTCTGGGTTGATAGAAGGGGATAGTAGGTCTGTATTAGGGAGAAAATTGGCAAAAGCATCACAAGTATAGTGAGGGGTACTGAAAGGCAAATGTTTCATATTTCAGAATTTACTCTTGACCAGCCTTTCTTCATAGCTTAGCCCAACAAACAGTTCAACAGATTATGTTTCTCATTCATTGTGATCTCCCTTTCTTTGTAGCTGTTCTTCGATTGGGTGGCTAATGATGAAACATGGGGCTTGGGGCAGGATTCAAACATGTTGGCTACTTCTCAGTCCATTCTATTGGCAAGCTGTGGGCCTTAACCATATGGTGAGGCAAGGCACTTATATTCATTCTAGAGGTTTATTCATATCTGCCTGCTGCAAGAAATTAGCACTGTTCACACTTGTTTAGCCTTCATAAAAATCTTTTTAGCTGAAGCACAGGGATAAGGTCACCATCTGCTACATAGAAATGCCAATATTAAATGAGCAACAGGAGGAAGGTGTCTTTCATTATTAGGGACTTTTAGAAAGAACTTCAAATAGATTAAGTACTAATTGATTCTTCTCTTCCTCAGTTTAGACCATAATTTACATTTTATATTGTCAATTGCATTGTAACAGCTGTGGAATCTATCAGTGTATCATGCTTGCCATTCCTAGAAATAGCACTACAGGTAGCTTTTAAAAATATGAATGTCTTTAAAATAAAATATCCACTGTTGGTGCTAGACACTGCTTGAAACTTAAACTGAGACAGCTGAGCGAGCATCTTTGATTTCTTTTTATCACAAAGTTTAGGTAGATTATGGACTATGACCTGTCTTTATGAAAAAGTACATTTTTAAATGGGGATGTATAATATGAATGAGATTTTATGATTAATATAACTTCATTGAAAATTAGGAAACTTAATAAATAGAGTTCTTAAACCCAAATTTTCACTTGAGTGGGTTTTTTTGAGTCCTTGAAAAATATTAGGTACTTCAAAAATCAGATTCTATCACCAGAATTTCATGATGAGAGGATATCGAGGCTATCTATATGACACTCTGTTGCTGTAGCTATGCATCCTGTGTATTATAGTGAATGTTTACTTTGTTCAGAATGTTATGTAAACAACTCACAATGATGACTGGATGAATGATTTAAAAATGGTTTTAAATAAAATCAGAATGTTGAGATTTTAAAAAATGCATTACGTGCAAAAGAATGAACTATATTTGTGTTTTTATAACATCTGCTTTAAAAGGTTGTGTTAAAAATTGAAGCCTGGATCTAATGTTAATGAATGCAACATACATTTTCCCTCATTCCACCATTTTTACTTGGTGTGGTTGTATTTAGCCTTTTGTACATTATTTGTAGCAGTATGTTTTCAATTTTCAACTATGGGTATGGGCATTTTTATTGAAATAGATCCTGCTGTTCGTAGCTATAAAATCAGTGGACTTTTTCAGTTGAGGGGAAAATGAGACACAACAGGCATGTGAATACTGAACACACAAATATAAACAAACAAAAAGAATGTGTAATCATGAACACGCAAGTTGATAGTAACTTGTCCTCAATTTTATTTTGGTTTTCAAAAATTGGAATTCAAAAATTCAAAACACAATTATACAAATTAAAGAGAAAATGTCTAGACAGATCCAAGCTCTCATTTGTATTGCTATGGTCACTAATCTCATTTCTTGGACCGTATTTTTTTCTGTAACCTTTGTTTCTTAGCGTTCTGTACCACTTATCCTAACTTTATTAGCAGTGATTATGAGAATACCTGCAAAGGTGCTGTATGAATAGTTATACAGCATAAATGTTACCTTCTCAATGAGGGAGAGTTTTGTCCTTGTTTTTTAAGATTGACATGACTTTGGCATAGTTGAAAAACTAGCCAACTCATTTATCATTATGGCTGTTTACGATGTTTGTTTATATAGACGCCTCCACGAAGATCAGAAAACCTAAGTTTGAAGTTACCAGACAATGCTTTGATTTGTTAAAAAATAAAATTCAACTGAGTAAATCTAAAGATCTAATTGCTTTTAGTAAGCAATTTGTGAATCAGGCAGCATCCTATCTAGCAAGTAGAGGGGAACTTTGAGGAGTTGTACAAAAACGGAAGGTTTTTATAGGAAGAGGGGTGGGGCAAGAAGTTATTTGCAAAAGAAAATACAGTATTGTTCTAGGCAAGATCACTTTCCCTTAGGGGGAAGAGCAGAGGATCACATTAGGTGGATTTCCTTTTCTTCCTTTAGGGAACGAAGGGTCGCTGTGATGGATTACCTCATTGATGCTGACCAGACAATTCCAGGTTGATTGGTTTAAACTACAATTAAGTCTTGTTTTGCCATCCCAGGGGCAAGTGACTCCACCTTGGACCTGTGGCTTTCGAACAGATTTTAGAAAATTAGTTAAAAAAATAAATGCTTATATTTTTGAGTTTTCTAAAACCTTTTACTGTTGAAATTACTATTTTCAACATATTTTATCTTTGGATAACTTTAACTCTTTTCTTACCTGTTAGAACAATAAATAAGTTATTAACATTAATATATGTTACCTATTTAATGAAATGGGTTCTGTTATTGATATTTGTACACACCAAATGTCAAATGTCATCACTTAGATGTACTTTTAATCTTTACATTTAGATTCTGAAAATGCTTTACTTTGTGATTGAAACTCAAATGTTTTTCATTTAGAATTTCTCTTGATTTTTTTTTTTTTTGGTTATTTATTTGGGCAGTACCTCTAATTGTCTATTCTGAATTGTTTTACTGTAAAATATTCTGATTTTGAGAGGCAAAATCAGACTATATTCAATAGGGAGAATTGTGGGACTTGCCAAGTCTATAAATTCGTAAAGCAGCAGAGATATCAGCAGAAAATGCAAAACACGTTAGTTTTAGCCTCCCCTACTGTGCTCTAGGGCAAGTTCAATCCCCGTCCTTCCTGGGATTTCTGCAAATTTATAAAGGCTTGTGGTGGTGAGGAAAGTTCGTGTGGTTTGGTTATCCTGCCAAAAGAATTTCTGCTTATTCTGGAGAATGTTCTGTTCTGCAAAGCATCACTTCACAGAAGAAACCAAGCCTCTTTATCAACACCCACAAAACAACCAGTGAAACCAATTATTCCAAGAGCAGTAAACCTTGCTGATAAGTTTAGGAGGGCAAAGTTGGGGGCAGGTTATATCACATCAATGCAAATGACTTTAAATTGGAGCTTAAGTAAGACTCCTTGATATAGCTCTAGGAATTGTATTTGGCTCCAATTTCATAGCATTTCACTGGCTTCCCTTTCCTCTTCCTCTCATCATCTTATCTAATGTTCTCTTTCACCAGGAGGAAAACAAATACCATTTTCATACTATAAAGGAAGTCTTATTATTTTTCTACTTCCTACAGAGGCTTGCTATTGCTTTTTTGCTTTGCTTCCACCTCTGCAAAAGTATTGTTTTCTATAGCCTGGTAAGGTGTTTTTTTTTTTCCAGACAAAGAAAGTTTCATCCCTAGTGGAATTTTTTGTGCCAACTTTTAAGATAACACTTTATTTATTTATTTTTCACTTTGTTAGTAAGAGATGGTTAAAACAACTGGGATTCATGCAAAATGTGATTAGTGGTCCCTGCTTTTGCTTTTCCCTCAGTCATTTTGTTAATCTTGGAAATATTAGCCTATACAAAACAGGTAGGAGTGTTCTGTAATTACAGATATTGGTAAAGAAATATGGAATTAATTATTGAGAACTTGAAAGCAGTAAAAAGCATGAATGAGCATAAAGTAAGTATGTAATGAAAGGAAAATAGACCATGACGTGTGTGTTGATAAACAGGAATGGCATAGCCAAACATATAATGATTCTCTATGAAAATGTACTTTGGGGCAGTACCTGACTGACTCAGTTGATAGAACATGTGACTCTTGATCTTGAGGTTATAAGTTTGAGTCCCATATTAGGTATAGAGATTACTTAAAAATAAAAAATCTTGAGAGAAAGAAAGAAAGGAGGGAATGTTTCTAAAGCATTTTGCAATTTAAAAGTACTTGGTTTGGGATTTAATAGGTGAGTGAGTACAGACATATGTCAATGATTATTATGTACACCAGTGTTGCCAAAGTATTAATATTATTATTCCTCTCTGTAAATTTTCTCCCTTAGATTCATTCATGTAGCAAACACTTATTGAGCACCTTCTGTTGTCAGGCCTATGCTCAGCACTGGAAAAATAAAATCTATCGTGCTCCCTCTTCTCAATGGAGTTCCCAACTTTATCAACAGGTGAGATAGGGGCTGTCAGTGATATGTCTCAGATTAGAATATGCTGCCCTGATTAAATGGGGATACAAAACATGAAGATCTACAACAGATTGGACAGTTCAGGCTTTCCAAAGCAAGTGATACCTGCTGGACATTAATGAACGTGTCATTGCGAGAAAGACTGGGTGGGACACAGCTCTGCATTGTCTGGGTGTATCAAGTAATTCAGTTTTTCTAGGAAAAAAAAGGTATATATATGTGAGGCTAGAACTGAAGGTGGGATTATGGAGATAAGCAGGAATGAGATCAGGAAAGGCTTGATGATTTAAACTAAGGACTGTGAATGACAGCATAAAAATAATGGAAAATCTTTGAAGTTTTCTGAGCAAAGGAATGGCATCAGATTTGTAATTTAGGAAGATCACTCTGGAAATAATAGGAATGTAAGATGTGTGTGGGGCAGGCTGAGGAGTTTAGGTAGATTTGAAATACAGAAGCAAAGTGAGAGACTTATTAAGACACTTTATTAGAGTAATCCAGATAAGAAATGAGAGGTCTGGACAGAAGCAGTAAGAGTAGGAATGGAGAAGAAAGGATGAACAGATGGTAGACTCAATATGATTTAGGGACAAAGCGGAAGTGATAAATGACAGGAAAGGAGGACTTTAAAATTATCTCCTTCTTTATCTACAACTTGTATAAATCTTTTCCCAATGTCTGTCTGAGGATGTTTTTGCTTCATATTTTAACGAATTGTACAATGTAAAACAAAGAATAATTTTGTATTTGATAGTTTTAATAAGCACTTATTTGCATCCAATGTGTAATTTTTTTATATATTAGCTTTGTGATATAAAGATGTTTGAATGAAAATGGGTTTACAAATGAATCATAGCAGTGTTATATTATTCCCTTTGTTATGTATCTTTCAAAAGCAGTAATCATCATTTTTAAATTTCTTTTTTTTAAATAGATTTAAAATGTTGCAGAATTCATAGTGGGTGTTCAATTTTTTATGGCATTCTAGTTTTTGATACCTGTCCTCCTTAGGGTTTTCACTGTGACAAAGGCTGTGCTGGGCAAGGGGCAATGTTGTAACATAGTAATTTTTAGTATCAAAGAATATTTATTAAATAAGCAGCTTCTATTTCTTTCAGATCTTTGTAGCATGATTAGTAAGGAGTGCAGAAATATTACTTCTGATTCCCTTGAGTCTGTGTAAATGTTTTCCTGAACCACATTCTTACTTATCCAGACATGTCTTTTAAGCAGAATGTTACCTTTAAATAATCACCTTTGAAAATGTCCTCTTTGCTGGGGCACCTGGATGGCTTAGTTGGTTAAGCGTTTGCCTGTGCCTCAGGTCATGATCCCAGGGTCCTGGGTTGGAACCCCATGCAGGGCTCCCTGCTCAACAGGGAGACTGCTTCTCCATCTCCCTCTGCCCCTGCTCTGTGCTTGTGCACACTCTCTTCCCCTCTATCTCTCTCTCTTTCAAATAAATAAATAAAATCTTAAAAAAAAATGTCACCTTTGGGGTGTCTGAGTGGCTCAGTCAGTTAAGCATCCAACTCTTATTTTCTGCTCAGGTCATGACCTCAGGTCATGAGATAGAGCCCTGCATCAGGCTCCATGCTCAACGGGGAGTCTGCTTGAGATTCTCTCCCTCTCTGTCTGCCCTTCCCCCCACTCAGGCTCTTTCTCTCTCTCTCAGATAAATTAATAAATCTTTAAGATAAATAAATAAATAAAAATAAAAACATCACCCTAAATAACAATTTCTATGACTGTTTCTTCTATTATTGCTCTGTGTCAACTTTTGTTGGTTTACTTTTCCTATCTACTCAACCAAAGAGTTATTAAAAATAGGAAATTAATATGAACATTTTGCCAACGCATTACTTAGATTACAATGAGAAATACTGGGCAGCTATTTAGAGTGTTTTGTAGACTTTTTCAAGTGAAGGGAAATGTGTCAGCATTGGCTTATAACCTGAGTTTAATTTGTTTATTTTCTTATAACTTTGCAGTCAACCTTATTTTCATTTACACCAGATATTCTGTGAGTCTGCTGATTGCAAAAGACAACGAAGAACAAAATGAGAATTTTACCAAAGCAGATATTAGTCCCAGTTGCTTGGCTGTTTTGATAGCACATATGAATTATTCACCATCCATATTTAATAGCATATGTTATACTTCTTAATACATCTATAACCATCCACTTCCAGAGGGAAAACTGTCCTGCTGCTTGTGGTTGTTTAGTTTTTCAATGAAAGCTGACAAGAGATTGAATATTTCCCCAAAGACCCACTGCAGCCTGAATATCACTACTTTAGCATATTATCCTCCATTGTGTTTTCTGAAAAGATTTCCTGGGGAATCCGATCAGATCTTTTAAAAAATTTAAAAAACATTCTATTCTGTAAGTTTTCTAATTGGTTCTTCTACTGTTTGACATTAAAAATTTATAAATATAATACATACATATTATAGTTATATATTGGTAAGTTCATATTTATATCATTGATATGAGGAAATGATGTCTGGTTAGATAATATTAAGGTGATATTCAAATGGTTGTCTTAAAGTGGCATTGAAAACCTCATTATTATTATTAGGGGTTATTGAGATTTTTCTCAGACAGCAGAGAAGTTTGCATCAAAGTGTATTTCCTTAACCTAGAAAATATACTGTTTTTTTCTAAATTATTTCTGTTATATTTCAATCCTTAAATAGATTATACATTTTTAGAGAAGTATGAAATTATAAGTGCAGAATTGAGGAGTTCAGAATGCTTCTTCTGTTATTGACAAATAACTTAATCACTGGAAACATTTATCATTTTTATTGGCGTAGCTGACAGATAGCAGACTGCTGCTGTCTTGCAGGAATCAGGCTGCAGAAGCATGTCCTAATTCAATTGAAACAAATTTCTCCTATCAGGAAAACTAAATAGCATCAAATACCCTTGACTTTACCTAGTGTGGTGACAACAACCTTGACTAAACACAGATCATTTGCTACAGCAGAAAGAATAGGTCTAAATATCTGTTTACTAAATCCTATATTTTATTCCCAATTATGAAAACTAGTTATACTTTTAGAATCATTTATTTTGATGGTACCTTAGCAATGAGATGATTTGGTTTCTTCATTTTATAGATGAGAACATACAAGTCCCTTAGAGGTTAAATGAGTTTCCTAAGATCAAGCAGCTGGTTAGTGGCTGAGCAGTGATATAATGCAAGACTCATAATCTCATACCAGTACAGTATTCTTTTTGCATTGCATTATACTTATTTTTTAGGCATAATAAACTAATTTGAATGATTAGCAATTTTTCTTTAGCCTTTCAAATATATATCTTTTATGGGAATTTTGTGTAACTTTGAAAACTCCTAAATTATTAAGTGCAAAATACACTTGTGACATTTTTGGGGAACTTGCTCTATGATATTTCCATGAAATATGGTGATAATTTTGTCTGTTAGTCATTTTGTTTCAGTCATTAGTTCTGAAAAGTAATTCTTATGGAATTTAGAGAAGGATTTGCCCCATAAATATTAGTAGATTTGATTATAACAGTCAGGGAGGTTTTATAGGGATAAGGGCAATTATATTGAAATATACTTAGATGATAAAACATGAATATAAAATGAAAGTCTTTAATATGAATATTTGTTTTAGAAAAATAACACAATTACAGCTACATTTCTGCATAATAGGCAAAGGAAAGCTATAGTTCTTTTGAACTATGATATGTGATCCAAAGGAGCTTTATATTTTCACTGTATGCTGCCATTTTTCTGGTTGGTGGAAAATGTAATTAGCAGGCACAGTTATGCTATTTTGTATTTAGTAAAGTAGCTTTACTTTTTTGGGGGGCCAGGACTGGTGATATGTATATAAAACATTGTGATACAAAATCCATAGATTTCTAGTTATGATTTCTATTTATGCTGTTTTCTGATTACATGGAATTCAACCTATCAACCTTTTAGTAACACAGTTGATGAGTTTTGGTGGGTCTTAATCTTGTGTCAAGATTTTCCCTGGGAGAGATGTTGCCTGCAGAAAACCATGCTCTAGTATATTTTCAGTCTCCTTCTCCCTAAAATTTTTAACAGGTAAAATTCAGGTAAAATAAAATAAAATAAAATGAAAACAGCCTTAAAGTGGAAAGACAAGTGATGTGAGCAAGGGAAATTTTTAGTTTGAGAGGGTGTGGGAGACAGAAGTTTGTGGATCAGTAATAACCGAGTATTTATGAGGCTTGCTTCCTTGTGGGGTGTCCATTGTATTATTATCAGAACAGCATAATGGAAATGGAATTTGGTAATGTGGCAGGTAAGCAAGCAGACTGTGGAATCCTACCAAATTAAAGGGTTTTCACTCTGAGCTATAGATGAGAGGAAGTCTCCAAGGCATGTGATCCAGGAACCATCATGAGGTGGTATGCCCAGAAAGTATCTTCTTTCGAGCTTACTTTTAGCATTGGAGCCCCCTTCACCAACTCTTTAGTGGGTGAAGATAGACCAGTCTGGGAAAGAATCTTAGTGATCTATTAGCTCTTTGCTTATGCTTTTTTGTTGAATCTAAAAGTGGGCCTCAAAGATCCATTCCATCAAATCTATTTCCTTGAATTGACAGTGGGAAATCAGAGCCAGTATTTCATTGGAAATAAATATGGTCTAAAAGGTCAAAGCCGCAGACCATTCTAGGACTTAGTCTGCTTGTGACCAACATTACAGATGTCTCCCCTCCTCTCAAGCCTCAGTTCTTCATTTATAAACTGGAGGTAGTAGTATCAGTCCTACCTCAACCATAGCATTTTTATAAAGTATAAAGATATGAATGGTACTTGTCATTATTTTTCCCTTGATGGGAACACTGTTGTTTTACAGTATTTGGCAAAGAGCTTTGACAACCATCTTATAAGTTATATGAAAATCACCAACATGTGAAACATATATACAATGTGACTTACACATAGTAGCAGGCATAATATGACATATGTATAGGAACAATATAATGTGGCTTACACATAATGGCCCCTGCATTGTTTTTATCAGTCATTTGTTCAATTAACAAATATTTATTAATACCAAATTATAATTGTACTATGTAATGCTTTAGGTGTTGGGATACGGAATTAAATAAAAAAGATACAAATATTTCGTTTTATGGAGCTTGCCTTTTGGTGGGGAAATAGCAAAATTAGAAAGAACTTTTTCAGGGTTATATAGGAAATGACACATTAAAACTGAATAAGTTTCATTATGTCATTTCATTAATCAGTAGGAGAAATACTACCCATTAGAAGGAAAATCCGTATTATTATTTTTTTAAGATTTATTAATTTTAGAGAGAGTGTGTGTGAGTGGGGGGAGGGGCAGAGGAGAGAAGCAGACTCCCTACTGAGTGGGGAGCTCTATGTGGGGCTCAATCTCACGACCCTGAGATCATGACCTGAGATCATATCCTGAGCCTAAATCAACAGTTGGATGCTTAACTGACTGAGCCACCCAGGCACCCCAAATCTGTATTATTTTTTAACTATCGAGAAGTATACAATCACTCTAATCTCTCTAAGGTTAAAAAATATAAAGTCTAATTCTTTTGATTGTTGATGAAAATCGGCATCAACTATAAAGGTATAAATTCTCATCTTTGCCCTTCTTTTTATTTAGACTGTATTTGAAAACTGAACATAAGGAAGCTCTAAATAAACACAAGTCTTAAAATTATTAGTGCTTCTACTGATATTTTTATAACATCTTCTACTTTTCTTATAAGTAATCTCCTGCCCCGTATTTAACCAAGTTATTCCAACCCATTTAACTATTACCAAAGAATGGAAAGAGTGCCTATGAAAAGATTAAAAGTCCTCTCCATCAGTACAGTTATAACTTCCATAGTCTATAGGTCTCAGTTAATGCAATCCCTTCACAGGCCATGTGGGTAGAGGATATGAAAGAGGTCATGGATTGTGATTTTTAGAAAAGCTTTGATTGCATTCTGTGGGAGAATATCTTTATCAACAGAAGAGAATAGTGCCTGTTGTTAGTGTATGAACATGTTAGAGGTTCTCACAAGTGGTAGGATGAGGTTGGTGTGCGGTTAATCTGAGAGGTTGCTGAAGTCATTTTCACTTTGGCGGCTTGTTCCAGTTATTTTAAATAATATGAATGTATGTCTCTATTCGTTTTGGGGAAACCTGATATCTAATTTAGCTTTACCATATGTGATTTAGATGCTCCTTTTCTTCTCTGGACTTATGTTTCCTCATCTAAAATAAAGTGGTCAGATCCAATGAGATCTAAATTCTTATGTTTAGGTTCTTACATTTCCACATACACATAGTTTTTTGTTTGTTGATTTGCCTCGTTAGGCTTCTGCTTTATTTTTAAAAATGATTTTCTTGATTTTGCACTCCTGATAACAGGTAGATGTGTCTTTACTACAGGGGATGAATTTATATTTACAGAAAATATGTAAATATAATTATTGGAGTTTCCTTCATAAGCTGAGAGTTACAGGAAGAACTGACAGGCTATAGGAAAGAGAAGCTGAATAGTACTTCAAAAGGTGATTATTTTTTAGAAAAACAAATTCAATTCTGCTTAAAATAGTTTTGTCTAAAGTAATGACAGAGTTGAACATCTATATTTTAATTAGAATTCTAATAACGTTGCTCTTTGAATACTGTGACCATTAGATTTAATTTTTGAACATAAATCTACTTATAGAATGCCTCCGTTCATCTGTGGTTCCAGATTTTGCCAAAATGCATAAATACTCAGAGAAGATTATGCCTTATTTGCATAGGAAGGTGATACATGATTAGCTTTTATTTCAGAAGTAAAAATCACCATGACTGTCATCCTAGAAAAACACTATTTTCCACTAAGTGACTGTCACTGGAGACCCATGAAAAGTGGAAGTGGGGTACTTTATGTTCCATGGGAACTCTCCGAGAAGAGCCAAGGAAATGCCTGGAGGCCAGTTGATTATTCTACTGTGGAAAACCATTCATTTAAAACTCAGGTAAAGTCCAATTGGCATTTTTGTTTCCCCAACATTGATTTATTCATTTTTTTCCTTAAGAAAATGGTGGTATTTTGAAGCACATATGTAAAAAGCTGAATTTGTGAAATCACTATTTTGACTATTATGGTGACATAGTATATGATTTTCATGGCAAACTTACCAATTTATTCTCTTTTGTAATTGAACAGTGGAAGTCAAGGAAATCTTAGAGGCTGTTCAGTTGACTAACCAGCTTTGTCCAGGCTCTTTTTGCTCTTCCACAAAATTTTCATTTTCTAAGTGTGTGATATGATTTTAGAGGATTCCAGTTAAGCCCAAGTATCCATCAATACTTCTCTAACAGGTATTATGGAGTATGAAATCTCATCTTAGAGAATTTTTTCTCTAAATGAAGGTGGTTCTAGAAGTATATTTTATCAATTTAAAAATATGATATATTTTCCTCTGAAAGACAGATTCAGGTTCAGTATTATGATATAGTTAATAGCGAAAGGAAAGTGTTAATATGGTGGCTATATTCTTAAATAACTATAGCTGTTAACTGTCATAAATATGGCTTAATCTGATTAAGAGTATGCTTAGCAACATACTAGTCCTGTGAAGAGATGGAGCAGTAGTGTGGTCTTTATTTACAAGGACCGTTTGCATGGAAAAATGAAACATGGATGTTTACAGAGATAACTATAGTCATTGAATAATAATATACTTAGAACTTACTACATGCTAGGTGCTATGCTAAACATCTTTCGTGGGTCATCTCATTAAGTAATCAAAAGGGTCCCTATGAAGTGGGACTTATGCACATTGCTGAGAGAGTCAAAACCTAAGAAATCTGACTACAGTCTGTGCTTTAACCTCCCCATGAACCTGAATTCATCAAGGGCTATAGTCTAGACAAGAATTGTTGTAGGGGTCCAGAGGTGGCAGTGATAGTTAAGGAAGAGCTCATGGAAGAAAGGGACTTTAGCTATGTTCAGAAATGTGTCTTGTATTAGCTCAGACGGCCATAACAAAATGCCATAGACTGGGTGGCTTAAACAACAGACATTTATTTTTTATAGTTCTAGAGACTGGAAAAATCAAAATCAAGGCTCCGGCAGATTTAGTTCCTGGTGAAAGCCCTATTCCTGGCTTGTAGATGGCTGTCTTCTCACTGTGTCCACACATGGAGGAGAGAGTGGGGGAGCTCTGCTCTCTCTTTTTCTTTTTATAAGAACACTTGTTGCATGACCCATTCTCATGACCTCATCTGAACCTAATTACCTCCCAAGGCCCCATATCGTACATCCAAATATCATCAAATTGGGGAGCAGGGCTTAAACATATGAAATTGGGGGGAGCACAAACCTTTAGTTTGTCTTGAAGAGGCATTACTATAGGATAAATGTTGATAAAGGAGATCACAGTCACACTGATTTTAAGTATATTTATAAGGTTACTAGATGTACTTCTCCTTGTTGATATTTGGCCTTTCTCTGGTATAACTCTTCCAACAAGAAGAACAATATAGCAAAACTATATAGCACAGCAGACTTAAGAAAGTAATGACAGTGACAAGAGCAACACAACAAAACCTTCGTTTTAGTGTAGGCACTAGGCTAAGTGCTTCTCATAAGATGTTTTTTGAATCCTAATTTCCATTTCTGATAATATGATGAACTGGGCGTTGCAAAAAAATATAAGTGACACACAAACATTCCACAAACACACATATTTTTTTGAAAGTGGGAATCATCTTGTGAGAAAGTAAGAGAAATCTTCAGTAATCAGAAGCAGTGAGAATATTGACATCCCAGGAAGTCTGCTACTCCTTGGTGGCCTTTGACTTCACTGAGCCACATGTGTGAAGGTCAGGGACAAAGCCAGGGCCTTAACAAGGTGGAGGTTGGGTTTAAAATGTCTTCCATAAGGCTGCAACCCCCAAGTAGCTATTCTTTAAGTGAGTAAATGAGAAAAAAGAAGGAAGTAAACCCTGTCTGTCCAAATAGAGAAATGTGTCTGTCATTCTAGACCTTGTTTCTGGGTGAGGGGGAGAAATTTTCACACTCATTTGGGGTGGGGATTTACATTGCTAGTACTAATGGCCTAAAAAATGCCAAGTCAGAATTATGGCTGTCTTAAGTCGGTTCCCAGGTACATGGCAAAAGCAAACCACAAATCTGCTCTGGAGGAATGCACTTTAATTTGTTAGCATTTGACTTATGAAAATGTTTTATTTATAAAAAATTCAAACTTATAAATATGAAGAGAGTAGTACAGTGAACATCCATATACCCATATCTGAGATTCAACAATTGTCAGTATTTTGCCAAATTTGCTTTATATCTGTCTCATGTCTCTGTCTCTGCCTTTTCATTCCTATCTCACAATGAACCATTTGAATGTAAGTTGCAGAGATCATGATACTTCACCCATAAATATTTCAGCATATATCTCCAAAAAAATGCTCACTTTCATATTACACTATTATTTTCATCACACCTGAGATAGTAATAGTTCTTTAGTATCATCTCATGCCTAGTCTATATTCAGATTTCCATGGGTGATGCTAAATCGTCTCTTACAGTCATTATTTTCCCTAACTAGAGTTCTATTGTACATTACTTAGTTTACACACACGCATAAATACACACCCACACATGCATACACATATTTATATATGTGTACTACATATATTTTATGCATACACACACACACACACACACACATATGCTTGTAGTAACTGAAAGTTCTAAATGCTCATAAGTTTAAAAATTTTGGCAAAAACCTCTTTCTATTATGTACTTCCATTGCATCTCACCAGGAGATGCAAGAAATTAGGATGTTGCACTTTTAGTGAGGCTAACTAAGGTTGATCACTTGGTTAAGGTGGTGATTACCAGATCTCCTTGTAAATATAATTATTTTGTTTCCCTTGCCATTGGCAAGTGTACTTAGAGTGCTTTGCCTCTAGTTGAATATCTTGTTTCCAAATAACTGTACCTAATTAGTTTCAGCATCCTATAAAGATACTAGCTGAATCAATTACTTTATTGAGAGTTTATATTCATCAGCTGATACTTAGCACTTATTAGCTGATGTTCTGCTCTAACGATAAATTTTCCTTCATCAACTGTGAAAGAATCCAAGTTCCTCATAAAAGGTAAAACATTATTATTTTTTTCCTCTTCAGTTGCCAATTCTCAAAGATATGGGCATAACAGTCACCTCTAATAAGGACAAATAAATGCGTCTCTCCTCCTTCCTTTTTTCTCTCTTTTAAGCATCACAATAGGCTCATTAAAAAAATATATATATATATATTTCATGAGTCATAATAAACTACAGTTACTGTTCTTTTCAAGGCCATATTGCCCTAAGCTATCTCCTGTATCTTGTTGACATGCCCTTATTTGCTTTTGAGGGTTTCTATCTGTATAGCACAAGAAGTCCTAGGCTATACTTTTATTTACCCTGCCCCATACCTGGATTTGGGCACTTATCCAGGGACCCCCCAAATTTAATGACAGACAATTCCCTTGGACAACTTTACCAGTAACATGGACTCTCTCTCTCTCACACATGTATACACACAAAATAATAATAAATAATAGTAATAATAACAACAAAGTATATGGTGAGATAAGTATCACTGGAGACAGGACAGAAAATAAATTCTCAAATCACATTTTCAAAGACTATGAATATTATAATTATCATATTCAGAAAAGCACATATGATAACTATATTAATAGGACTAAAAGAGGGGATTGATGGCTTATCAAAGGAACAAAAACAATAACAAAAAGACTATCAAAAATAACATATATTTAAAGTATATTAGATGGCTTTAATACTAGATTAGAGATAGCTAAGACAATTAGTGAACTCAAAGATCTGCAAAATATTCATAATACAGCACCAATGTGAAAGAGAAAAGTTTTAGATACAGAAGATAGAAAAAGACATAATGTATATTTAATCAGGCTGCCAGAAGGTGAGATTAGAGAAAATAGAAGAAAGGCAATTGTCAAAGAGGTAAAGTCTAAAAGGTTTTTAGAAATATTAAAGACATGAATTCTCAGGTTAGGGAAATCCAAGTCAAAAGAGAAATTCATACCTAAATACATTGCAGTGAAACTTCATAATATCAAGAACAGTCAGAAGAGTCATAGGAGCAACTGGACTGAAAATATAGATTACCTACAAAGGAACAAAATTAGACGGACAGCTAACTTCTGAATAGAAACAGCGGAAACCAGAAGTTAGTGAAATAATATCATCAAATTTCTAAGAATTATATTCTCAGTAATATTACTTTTCAAAAACATGGGCAAAATAAAAACATTCTCAGACCACAAAAAATGAGAAATGTTTACTAACCAATAAATCATCACTAAATGAAGCTTTAATGAATATAATTTAGGAAGAAGAAAAAAGAGCCTTGAAGTGAAGTCAGGGATACAAAAATAATTATCAAAGAAAATGATCAATATATATGTGAATATGAACAATCACGGATTGTAGAAAATTGAAATGATTTCTAATTTGTAAAGTTATAAACAAGAGCTAAAATGCTAAACAAAAGCAGAACGTAGATATGAAGGATAGTGATTGGAATTAAAGGAGTCTGTTATCTTTGCATTCTTTTGGTTAAAGTTAGATAATGTTAAGTTAATGTGTATACTATAATTTTTAGAGTAACCATGAAAAGAACAGAAATAAGTATTTAGGGAAAAATGCACAGAGTGGACCTGCAGCAGTAATCAGAAGTCCAGGCAAGGACCTTGAGCAGGTTGCAGTTCTTGCTTGTATAAGAACATATTCTCTAAAACTAGTTACATTAGAACCCTTGAGTTTTAAAAACTTTAACAATTATTGGAGTGGTGAAGAGATGGTGACAGAGTAGGAGGACCCTAGGCTGCTTCATCCCCTGAATACAATTAGATAACTATCAAATCACCCTAATACCCCAGAAATTGACCTGAAGACTGACAGAACAAACTTCACAACTAAAGGTAGAGAAGAGGCCACACTGAAGAAGGTAGAAAGTGTGGAGAGGTGGTATAGGAGAGAAATGGATCCTGGTTGCTGTGGAGGAGGGGAGGCTGTAGTTGTGGAGAAGGAAAAAGAGAGTGGAACACACAAGGAGATCATTTCCACATAGCTATTGACTTGGAAAATGAGAGGGATTGAATTTCATGAGTTCTTGCAACCAGAGAGGCTTAAAGCCTGGAGTTTTATTTATTTATTTGTTTATTTATTTTTTAAAGATTTTATTTATTTATTCGACAGAGATAGAGACAGCCAGCAGGAGAGGGAACACAGGCAGGGGGAGTGGGAGAGGAAGAAGCAGGCTCATAGCGGAAGAGCCTGATGTGGGGCTCGATCCCATAACGCCGGGATCACGCCCCGAGCTGAAGGCAGACACTCAACCGCTGTGCCACCCAGGTGCCCCAAAGCCTGGAGTTTTAAAGATTTTGTTTATTTATTTGGGAGAGAGAGTGAGAGAGAGCATTCACGCACAAGCCAGGGGAGAGGCAGAGTGAGAGGGAGAAGCAGACTCCTGGCTGAGCAGGGAGCATGATGAAGGGCTCAATCCCAGGACTCTGGGATCACATGCTGAAGGCAGACACTTAACCAACTGAGCCACCCAGGCACCCCTTTAAAGCCTGGAGTTTTAAAGGTCAGCAGGCTTGGCTGGGATAGAGCCCAGAGGGCACTGGGCTGTCCCGGAGAGAAAGCAGGCAAACAACCTGGGAGTAGACAGTGTGGAAACAGCAATCTGAAGAGTGCCTGGAGTGTACAGTGGAGACATTATTTGCTCTTCTTAGAGCATGCCCCCGAGAGGCAGGACTAACAGAGACATCTCTGGGAACAAAGGAGCTGGCTGGCACCATTTCCCTCCCACATTCCTCAGCATAAAGCCAGAGCCACCTGCAGGAAGCAGTGCAGCACCAACACTGGCTGCCTGACTTGCTTATGCTAAGCCCTACCCCCCTGAACTCCCACAGAAGACCAGCCCAAACCACTACCCACACTACATCTCCCAACCAGAGAGTTTTGCAGGGCCTCAGTTCTCATAGAGGTGGCAACAGGTCTCATTTCACAAGGGACCAAAGCACACCTAGTTAAAAATCACCATATTTAGGGCAGGGACTGAACACTGCCCACAGCCAGAAAAGGGAAACTCTGCAGATGAACTGGCCTGAAGGATAGGGCAGCCAGAACATAACAGCAGAGTAGATGCAACGCACACTGGAGGCACTCCCTGAAGCACCAGGCCCTGGGCACTACAGGACCTCTTCTTCATAAGGCCATTACTTTCATTACTTTGCAGGAGACATAACTGATTTTTTTTTTTTAACACAGAGAAGAAGGTGGAGACTTAGACAAAATGAGAAAATAGAGGAGTTTATCCCAAATGAAAGAACAGGATAAAGCCATAGCCAGAGATCTAAGCAAAACAGATGTAAGTAGCATGCCTGCTGGAAAATTGAAAGCAACAATCATAAGGGTGCTCACTGAGTTTGAGAAAATAATGGAAGATATCAGTGAAACCCTTACCACAGAGATAGAAGAGTTAAAGAAGAATTAATCAGAGAAGAAAGGTGTAAGGCACAAAATTAGAAACATGCTTGATACAATGAACAGCAGACTGGAAAAAACAGAGGAATGAATTAATGACCTAGAAGACAAAGTAATGTAAAGCAATGAAGCTGAACAAAAGAGAAAAAAAAGAATTACGCAACATGAGAATAGACTTAGGGAACTTAGTGGCTCCATCAAACATAATAACATTCATATTATAGGAGTCCCAGAAGAAGAAGAGAGAGAAAAGTAGGCATAATACTTATTTGAAGAAATAATAGCTGAAAACTTCCCTAATCTGGGGAAGGAAACAAACATCCAGATCCAGGAGGCACAGAGAACTCCCATCACAATCAACAAAAGCAGGCCAACACCAAGACATATTATAATTAAATGTGCAAAGTATAGTGAAAAAGAAAAAAAAAAGGTGTTAAAAGCAGCAAGACGAAAGAAGTCCTTAACTCTCAAGGGAAAACCTAAAGGATAGCGGGAGATTTTTCAACAGAAACTTACCAGGCCAGAAGGCTGTGCACGATATATTCACGGTGCTGAAAGGGAAAAATCTGCAGCCAAAAATACTCTATCCAGGAAGGCTATCATTCAGAATGGAAGGAAAGATAGAGTTCCCCAGACAAGCAAAAATTAAAGGAGTTTGTGACCACTAAACCAGCCTTGCAAGAAATATTAAAGGGGACTATTTGAGTAGAAAGGAGAGACTAAAAATGATAGTATAAAGGCAGAAAACACAAAAGCAGGTAAAATGAGTATTTCTGCAAAAAATCAGTCAAGGAACTCACAAAGACAATATAGTAACATATGCCTAAAATGTGGGGAAAACAGGAAAAAAGAATGGATTCAAATGTGAACAACCATCAACGTAATACAGACTGCTATTTGCAGAAGAGGTTATATACAAACCTGATGGTAATCATATATCAAAAACCACTAATAAACATGCAAAGAATAAAGAGAAAGAAATCCACATATATCACCAAAAAAATCAGCAAAACATGAAAGAGAAAGACAAGAAAGGATCAGAGAAAATCTCCAGAAATAATCACAAAACAAGTAATAAAATGGCAATAAATACATATTTGTCAATAATTACTGTTAACGTAAATGGACTAAATGCTCCAAACAAAAGACATAGGGTGTCAGAACACATAAAAAAACAATACCCATCTATATGATGCCTACAGGAGACTCATTTTAGACCTAAAGTTGCCTGCAGATTGAAAGTGAGGGGATGGAGAAATATGCATCATGTAGATGGATGTCAAAAGAAAACCAGAGGAGCAATACTCATATCGGACAAAATAGACTTTAAAACAAAGACTGTAACTGGAGAAAAAGAAGGGCACTATATATAATAATAAAGGAGACAATCCAACAAGAAGATATAACAATTGTAAATATTTATGCACCCGGCCTGGAAGTACCCACATATATAAAACAATTAATAAAAAACATAAAGGAACTAATGGATAATAATAAAATAATAGTAGGGGACTTTAATACTCCATTTACATCAATGGACAGGTCATCTGAAAGTCAACAAGAAAATAATGGCTTTTGAATGACAACCTTCACCAGATAGTCTTAACAGATATATTCAGAACATTCCATCCTAAGGACACCTGGGTGGCTCAGTTGGTTAAGCATCTGCCTTTGACTCAGGTCATGATACCAGGGTCCTGGGATCGAGCTCGACATCTTCTTCCTCTGCCTGCTGCTCCCCCTGCTTGTGCTCTCTCTCTCTCTCTCTGACAAATAAATAAAATCTTAAAAAAAAAAAAGTACATTCCATCCTAAAAGAGCAGAATACACATTCTTTTCAAGTGTACATGGAACATTCTCCAGAAAAGATCACATATTAGGCCACAAAACAGGCCTGACAAGAAGATTGAAGTTATACCATGAGTGTTTTCTGACCACAATGCTATGAAAATAGAAGTCAACCACAACAAAAAAATCTAGAAAGACCACAGATACATGGATGTTAGATAACACGCAACTAAACAATGAAGAGGTGATCCAGGAAATCAAAGAAGAAATTTTAAAAATGTGGAAATAAATGAAATCACAACAGTCTAAAACCTTTAGGATGCAGCAAAAGCCCTCCTAAGAGGAAAGTATATAGCAATATAGACCTAGATCAAGAAGCAAGAAAAATCTCAAACGATCTAACTTTACACCTAGAGCTAGAAAAGAACACCTGAAAGAGTTAGGAAAAGAACAACAAACCAAACATAAAGCTAGCCGAAGGAAGAAAATAATAAAGATTAAAGCAGAAATGATATAGAAAATTTAAAAAAAGCAGTAGAACAGATCAATGAAACCAGGAGCTGGTTCTTTGAAAAAATTAATAAACTTGATAAACCTATAGCCAGATTTGTCAAAAAGAAAAGAGAAAAGACCCAAATAAATAAAATTACAACTGAGAGAGGAGAACTCACAACCAATATCACAGAAATACAGAGAATTATAAGAGAATATTAGAAAAAACTATATGCCAAAAATTGGACAACCTAGAAGAAGTGGATAAATCCCTAGTAACATCTAAATTACCAAAATTGAAAAAGGAAATAATAGAAAACTTGAACAGACCAATAACCAGCAAAGAAATTGAAGCAGTAGGGGCATCTGGGTGGCTCAGTTGTTAAGCATCTGCCTTCAGCTCAGGTCATGATCCCAGGGTCCTGGGATTGAGCCCTACATCAGGCTCCCTGTTTGTCAGGAATCCTGCTTCACCCACTCCTACTCCCCCTGCTTGTGTTCCCTCTCTCGCTCTCTCTGTCAAATAAATAAAGAAAATCTTAAAAAAGAAAGAAAGAAATTGAATCAGTAACTAAAAAACTCCAAACAAAAGTTCAGAACCAGATGGCTTCACAGGTGAATAAGAGTTAATACCTATTCTTTTCAAACTATTCCAAAAAATAGAAAAGTAAGGAAAACTTCCAAATTCATTTTATGGGACCAGCATCACTCCAATCCAAAACCAGATAAAGATACCATAAACAGAACCACAGGCCAGTGTCTCTGATGAACATACATGCAAAAATCCTCAACAAAATACTAGCAAAACAAATCCAAAAATACATTAAAAAAAACCCACATTCATCACTATCAAGTGGAATTTATTCCTGGGTTGCAAATGTGGTTCAATATTGCAAATCAATTAATGTGATAAATCACATTAATAAAGGAAAGGATAACAACCATATGATCATGTTGATAGATGCAGAAAAAGCATTTGACAAAGTACAGCATCTATTCATATAAAAATCCTCAACAAAGTAGGTTTAGAGGGAACATAACATAGTAAAGGACATGTATGAAAAATCCACAGCTAACATATCCTAAATTGGGAAAAACTGAGGGCTTTTCCTCTATGGTGAGGAACAAAATAGGGATGTCCACTCTCACCACTTTTATTCAACATAGTACTGAAGGTCCTAGCCACAGCAATCAGACAACAAAACGAAAGAAAAGGCATCCAAACTGGTAAGGAAGAAGTAAAACTTTTACTATTTGAAGATGACATGATACTATATATAAAAACCCTGAAAGACTTCACCAAAAAACTGCTAGAACCAACAAACATATTCAGTAAAGTTGCAGGATACAAAATTAATGTATAGAAATCTGTTGCATCCTGTACAGCAATAATGAAGCAGCAGAAAGAGAAATCAAAGAATTGATCCCATTTACAATTGCACCAAAAATCATAAGATAACCTAGGAATAAACCTAATCAAAGAGGTGAAAGACCTATACACTATAAAACACTGATGAAAGTAAGTGAAGATGACACAAAGAAATGGAAAGACATTCCATGTTCATAGATTGGAAGAACAGATGTTGTTAAAATGTCTATACTACTCAAAGCAATCTACACATTCAGTGCAATCCCTGTCAAAATAACAACAGTATTTTTCACAGAGCTAGAACAAACCATCCTAAACCAAAAAAGACCCAAGGCAATCTTGAAAAAGAAAAATCTGGAGGCATAAATTTCTGGACTTCAAATTTTATTACAAACTGCAGTAATCAAATAGTATGATACTGGCACAAAAATAGACACATAGATCAATAGAATGGAATAGAAAATCCAAAAATGAACTCAGAATTGTATGGTCAATTAGTCTTTGACAAACCAGGGAAGAATACCCAATGGGAAAAAGACTGTCTCTTCAACAAATTGTATTGGGAAAACTGGACAGTGACATGCAAAAGAATGAAACTGGACCACTTTCTTACACCATACACAAAAACAAACTCAAAATGGATGAAAGACCTAAATGTGTACCCGAAACCATCAAAATCCTAGAAGATAACATAATAACTTCTTCGACGTCGGACATAACAGCTTCTTCCTATATATGTCTCCTAAGGCAAGAGAAACAAAAGCAAAAATAAACTATTACTACATCAAAAAAGCTTCTGCACAGTGAAGGAAACATCAACAAAACTAAAAGAGAGCCTAGGGAATGGGAGAAGATATTTGTAGATGACATAACTGATAAAGGGTTCATACCCAAAATACATAAACAACTTACAAAACTCAACACCCCAAAAAAGAATAACCTGATTAAAAATGGGCAGGAGACATGAGTAGAACCTTTCCAAAGAAGGCATCCAGATGGCCAACAGGTACATGAAAAGTTACTTAGCATCATTTATCACCAGGAAAATGCAAATCAAAACTACAATGAGCTATCACCTCGCACCTGTCAGAATGGCTAAAATCAACAATACAAGAAACAACAGGTGTTAGCAAGGTTGTGGAAAAAGGGGAACCCTCTTACATTGTTAGTGGGAAAGCAAACTGTGCAGCCACTCTGGAAAACAGTATGGACGTTCCTCAAAAAGTTAAAAATAGAACTACCCTAGGATCCAGCAATCACACTACTAGGTATTTACCCAAAGAATATGTAAATACTAATTCAAAGGGATACATGCACCCTAATGTTTATAGCTGTATTATCTAAAATAGCCAAATTATGGAAATAGCCCAAGTGCCCATCAATTGATGAATGGATAAAGAAGATGTGGAGTGTATATATATATGGTGGAATATTACTCAGCCATAAAGAAGAATGAAATCTTACCATTTGCAAAGACATGAATAGAGCTAAAGAGAATTATGCTAAGCAAAATAAGTCAGGAAGAGAAAGACAAATACCATGTGATTTTACTCACATGTGGAATTTAAGAAACAAAATGAACAAGCAAAGGGAGAAAAAGAGGGAGAGAGAGAGAGAGAAACAGTCCCTTAACTATAGAAAACAAACTGATGGTTGCCAGAGAGAAAGTTGAGGGGGGTTTACATAGGTGATGGGATTAAGAAGTGTACTTGTGATGAGCACAGTGATGTGTGAAAGTGTTGAATCATTATATTGTACACCTGAAACTAATATTACACTGTATGTTGACTAACTGGAATTTAAATTAAAAAATTAAAAAAATTAAAGATGATGGAAAAATTTTTTAAAACTTTAACAATTATTTTCTGATTATACTGTTTATAAAACTAGTAACTATTTGTTATAGAGATTTTGGAATACCAAATTATATATAGTTCACGGTAAATGTACATCCTAAGATATTTGAAAACAAATAATATATTATTTAATACCTTATAAATACATGTATAGAGATATAATAAAGAAAATTATAATTTTTTCATTTAGAGATTGTCAGTATTTTGATGCATCCTCTTCAGCCTTTTGTCTATTTTATCTACTATGTATCTACAATATATAAACTTAACATTAATATACTTGTATATGGTACATATTGTATAATCTATTATCTATGTTTCTATACTACCTCCCTACCTACATAACAATCTAAATTCCCATTTATTAATTGTGTCATTCAGACTTTGACATACAGGTAAGATTGGATTAGTTTCCATGCATTATGGAGAATTCATTGACTTCCCCAAGATGTTTGAATTCTTGGGCACATAGACAATCCCTGATTATTTTTTATGACAATATCTTAATGTGGAATTATTTAATAAAATGTTAGGAATGCTTTTAAGGCTTCTAATTCACATTGCCAGATCCCATAAAGGTCATATCAATTTATATGTCAAACAGAGTATATGGAAATATATATTTCACTTACCAATACTGGGCGCTATTACACAAATGCATATTTTGCGTGTGTGTGTGTGAGAGAGAGAGACTTTTCTAAATAAATATTTACACTGATTTTTTGGGTTGTTTTTCCAAAATTATATACTAATGGGGGGGAAGATGAGAAATGAAAAGTGTGCGCTGGTATTTTATGTATCTGGAGTTTCCTAAGGAGAAAAATAAAATAGCCAAATGCCTGCATTACCAAAAATATCCAACCTGAAATAAAGCCTTTTTTAGGAGCAGTGATGTGACATAATGCCTGTGATTTACTTTGGAAGTATGCCCATTACTCCCATTAGTAATAATGAAAGTTAATGACGTGCCTTATGGGATCACACAATGGTCTTCAATATTTGTAACTACTTGCTGGGGTAGAAGCTATTCTGTATTGTCAGTGGGTGTCAGTTTGTAATTACAAATTGCACAAACACTATGCATGGTATGTATTTTGCCAACAAGGATTAACTTGGCATCTAGAAAAATGCTTCGTTTTCAGCACCCAAGAAAAACAAAATCTGTGCCTTTTAAAGTAACAAGGTTTGGAGAATAACTAAGCACCCGTGAAATATAATTTATTGCTTTCACATTTAATGAAGAAGAGCGTGTTTTTGGATTTTTTGAAATTTAAGTGATCATTTACTAATGTGAGCCCCAAATAATGAGTTAGAGTGAGCAAATCTGTAGTTATCCTGAGTGTGAAGGTCACTTGTATTTTAGGCCCACATTAATTTACTCAGGTTAGCTGATAACATAAGGATTTGAAGAGAGACTGATCAAATAAACCTTTGAAGTAGCTTTGATCTTGGTTTGAGAAATAGCTTTTTGACTCGATGGTTCCTGGTTTTGTTTGGTAGAAGGGACTAAGTAGGCTCAAAAGTTTTTAAATTAAAAAATACACACTTTTCATGAGACTAATTATATCTAATGTACTCTGAGCTCCTCTACCCTTCTTACTGTTCCAGCCACTGTGGTCTTTCCAAACACACTACATTCCTTTTTACCTCGAGGCTTTCATACCCCTTGTTTTCTTCTTGATGTGTTATCTCTTTTAGTTACTCTTTTTGATTCTCAATGATTTTTCTTCTTTGAATAAACCGACTTAAAGCTGTGTTTTCTGTTCTTTCTCATCACAATTTTTTCCTTCCGTTATAACCTGACCACAACCGGGGATTCTGTAGTCATTTTTCCATTTACTTATTCAATCCTGCATTAGTTGATAAGCTCCACAGTGTTAGAGATCATGTCTAATTTTTTAACTATCTGATTCCAATGCTTGCCATTATGTCAAGCACATAATAATGCTCAATAAATATTTTTGTTTAAAATGAATTACTAAATGAATGAATCATAAATATTCACAGTTTGGGGGATTGAATCTATTCACTTTTTATTGAGCTTTGTCAAAATATGATATTTTGCATCTGTGATTTTCACATTTTAAAATGAAGTAATAACATTTTTGTTCCACCAGATGGGAGTATGAAGTTAAAAAGGATGCCGAATCTGTCATCGTTTATTCTTTCTTTATGTACCTAATATCATAAAATGTCATACTTAGTACATAAGATTTATCCTTATCTTAAAAGTTCCATATGTTCACATTCATAGCTAATTTAAAGTTAACTTTCTAATCTGAATTTTTAAAATGTTGTGAAATTTAACTTTAAAATAAGAGAAATTTATGGTTAGAATGTTCTAAATTATGCTAATTAAAGATTCCAATTTAAATGTTAAACATTGTTTTTACAAACTCATTTTTATTAATAAACACTTATAAATAATGTAAAGATGGGATGTGTTTACAAAAGATATGCAATGATAAAGTTTGCTTTAGAAAAATTTGATAATATAGCAATGCTATTTTCTTTCACTTACTAAGTACAAATATCTTGGTCAATTTAAAATAAAATATTCTATTTTCTTTAGCAAACTTTGTTTTTTATTGATATTTGAGTACATTTTATAGCTGTCATAATGTAAAGACTGTTTTAGAACATTCAGTTAATTCTGTAGCAAATAAAGCCTGGGATTGATTGTATAGGGTTATGAAAGTGGCAATGATATTTAGGTATATTTTAATGTACTTTGATTTTGTGATTCCTTTAAATCTCTGCTTTATTTTTATGTTTTTCTTTTGGTTTCTCTCTTTTTTTAATTGAGGTATAGTTGACATCCAATATTATATTATTTTCATTTATATAACATAGTGATTTGACATATATATATATATACATTATAAAATGATGACATGATAAATCTGGTTACCATCTGTCACCATACAAAGTTATTACAAACATTATTGACCCTATTCCCAATGATATTTTTTCATCCCCGCGACTTATTTATTTTATAATCGGAAGTTTGTACCTCTTAATCCCCTTTACCTATTTGCTCTTCTCCAACCTCCCTCCCCTCCGGTAATCACCAGTTTGTTCTCTGTATTTATGAGGATCTTTCTGTTTTATTTTGTGTTTTAGATTCTACAAATAAGTGAATTTTGTGGTATTTGTCTTTTTCTGACTTATTTCACTTAGCATAAGACCTTCTAGGTCCATCCATGTTGTCACAAGTGGCAAGATTTCATTCTTTTATGGCTGAGTAACATTCCGTGGTATATATATACATGCAACATCTTTTTTACCATTTGTCGATTGGTGGACACTTCAGTTGCATCTCTGTCTTGGCTATTGTAAATAATGCTGCAATGAACATTGGAATGTGTATCTTTTTGCATTAGCATTTTTGTTTTGTTTGGATAAATATCCATTACTGGCATTGTTGGACTTTATGGTAGTTCTATTTTTAATTTTTCAAGGAATCTCCATACTGTTTTTTTTTGTTGTTTTTTTTTTTTTGTGGCTGCACCAATTTACAGTCCCATCAAGAATGCACACAGGTTTCATTTTCTCCACATTCTTACCAACACGTATTTCTTGTCTTTTTGAAGAAAATCATTAATTTTGCAGAAGTGTATATTTGCAATATTTGACAGTTCTTATTTCTGCCACTAAAATTTATATTTTCAAATTAGATTGTTTTCTTGCTACTTGTAGGTTTGTTTATGGGTATAGTATGGGCATATACTTTATTTTAGGAGCGTTTTAGGGTAACAACTGTACTGCAAAACCTGTGACCGTGCTTGGCGCTTACTTAGTGCTCAGTGAATATTTGTTTACTTCCTTATTTAATTAATGGATGAAGAGACAATGTGAACTGATAATTTCCTTGAAGTAGCAGAAAAGGACCAGATTGAGTTCTAGGTTTTTAGTATTGCATAGATAATCTCTATTTTATATAACAATATAAAACAATTTTATAACAATTATTTGTTATATAATATATAACTTTTGGCTCTTTGATTCTCTAGAATACTGTTGGAAGAAAATATCATCCTCACTATGGCTATAGGAACCTGAAACACTATGAAGTGAAATAATTTGGCCTAGGAATTAATTAAATAGTGGGAGATTCTAGATGAAAGGCCTTAAATAAATTCTATCCTTTATCAAACTGTCAATACTGATTATCTATATATTCATAGAAAGAGTTGTGTTTTTTCCCCAAGAAAATCAATTATCTTTGCATAGTGAATTTTTAAAAATCAGATGAGTCTAGAAATTCTCAACTAAGTGTAAGTCTATCACTATAATGATAAGTCAGAATTTATGACTCACAGATATATGGGGTTTACATTAGGAGTAAGAGGTTTTCTGGTGGTCTATTTTTGTTTTAAATCCCAATTTGTATTGCTGAGATTTGGAATGATCTGTAAGTTTTTTAGATAACCATACCGTTCTTATATTGAACTAAATTTGTTGGAACAGACAATTGATTAATTTTTAGGTTAAGGTGACTTTGTAGAAAACTACTTTTGGTGAGTGGTTTTCAACTTGATCTTGATGAATTTTAATATACTTGATGAACTTTCCTCTGTGTAATATTGCCTGAATTTAAACAGGTAAACTAGATGTTAGGAAAAATGTGAATTTGTTTTTCTTGCTAGTACTCTTGTCCAACTTGATTGATGGGAGGTAAACACAGAAGTACATTTCTGAAAGTCTAAAATTATTGTTTGAAAACCATTATTTGTCAAAGACTTATTCATATTTATTAGCAGTTAATGATATTGGTAATAACTCATTCCGCATCTTTAATCGATACAATATAGTGGAAAATGTCCACTACGAAAACCAAAACTAGGTGTGTATCACAACTCAGCTCTCCAATTTCATCAGGTTGAATATATCTGTAAACTGACTATATCTGCCTTTCAGCATTTTAATGTAGAATAATATAAGGTATGTCAAATGTTTAGATCGCTGCCTAGTGAGGTAGTTGATAAATGCTAGTTATTATCATCAATACTTTATAAGCTCTGATAGCTTTCTTCTAGATGGTTCTTTTATCAAAAAATGTAGAATGACACATATCTTGAGATAATTATAATATTACCTTTTCAATATTAATGACAGAAATGTTTTTTCATATTAAAGACCAAGTCCCTTAACAATCATGTACGTATAGAGTTAGAGGTAAACAAAGCTTTCAGAACCTATTCAGAGTCGCAAAAACATCTTGAATAAAAGAAGGATCTGGACTCTCAAGCACTTCAATCTGTAGTTCAGCATTAATATGTGATTCTTCATAAATATATTTGAAAAAAATTTTTTAATTCCATTAAATAGGGAGGACTATTTTTCTAAACATCTGTTCTTAAACAATTTTTAAAACTAACTAGGGAGGCTGAGAACTGAAGATAGTTTCATTTTTTTTTCTAGAATAAGCCATTAATTAAAAATTCAAAGAGCAGTTAATATTATGCACATAATATAAAGTTTGAAATCATTACAGTAAGCAATGATTTTTATCAAATTACTTATACCAATTATCATGCCTTATAATTTTAGATGGCTTAATTGCTGCAGAGATATTTCAGTGGCAAAATATGTCACATTTATCTACTCAATGACCACACTTCATTGTGTCTAGACGTATTCTGATGGGCTTTACATTCATATTGACAAGTGAGGCAATTACGAGTCAGCATATCCTGTAGATTCTACATCTGGCTTACCCATTTGTATTTTTTCAAGAGCAGCTAAGTCTGTAGAAAGTACTGGAATAATCTCAAATGAAACCTGTCTCTAAAGCTTACTAACAGTGTGACCTGGGGAAAGTTTCTGAGCGTCTCTGAATTTTAGATTCCTCATCTGTAATATTGTGATAGTAATTAATATAATGATAAAATATTATTGGCAAAAATTAATGAAATTGATATAGGAAAGTAGACACTTTCCTTTACTGTTGGTGAGAATATTCATTATTAAAACATATCTATAGGGCAATTTGGCATTACCCGTTAAACATTAAAAAGTACATCTATTCCCTTTGGTTTAGTAATACCATTTCTTGGAGTATAATCTACAGAAATGCATTGTAGAAATAGCCACATAACAAGGATGTTCATTGCAACATTATAATAGCTAATTTTGGAAACACTTAAATATCCATTATTAGGGAAAAGTGAGTCAGTTTAGTCATGCAGCACAAAAAAGAATAGATGAAATGAAAAGATCTCTGAAATGGAATAAGTGAAAAAGAAATCTTAGGTTATGGAAAGTATAACATATGTATGCAAAAATGTAACAATAAAGGTGATTAATATGTAATTACATATTACATATGATTGATTAACTCAGTATGTAGCTTTTCTGTACTATTGTAACTACATTGAAGAGCACTAAAATGATACACAATTAGTGACAGTGGTTTCTTTTGTGGGGAGAGTGCAAGGACAGCTGGATGTTGGGCCTGGTGAATGCATTCATGTGTAATGTATGAATTGAAACACTGAAGATAAAACAAATAATTATAATTTTTAAAAAATGGGGTAATGCCTTCTTTCCATTGTTATGAATCCTCTTGCCATCATTGTAGTTCAAGATTTTCATTATCTTACTAGATTCTCACCCAAAGTGGGAAGGACAGATACTCTAGAAGTGTAAATAAATTCTGTGTAGAACGTTAGGGCTTTGTTGAGCTACAGTTCCCATGTCCTTCCTATTTGTTGCCTGCCCTTCCTATAGCTGGGGATGACTGCTCCAGTGAGGTGTGATTGATAGGAAGGCTTGTGTGCTGTAGGTGATACTGCTTACAGAGGAGAAGAGGACCTAAGAAAAATTAAAACCCAACATCCAAGAGAAAAGCAGAGGAAAAAAGATCCCAAAAAAAGACCAAGAAGGAGTAAGCAAAAGGACAGGAAAAAGCGAACAGATTGGAGCCTGGGAAAGAAAGTTTTCAGAAGGAAAGGAGAGGTCAACCATGTCAAAACCTGTAGAGAAATTGAATACGTTGGGTATTAAAAATGTTTGTTTGTTTTTAGAACAAAGTGTTCATTGTTAACCTTGGTGAGAACAGTTTCAGTGGAGATGCAGGGAGGCTTGGAGTTAGGATCCACTCCAGAGTAAATTGATAAGTAGGAGATGAGAGCTCAGGTACAGTAGACTATTCTTTTTCAAGACATTTCACTACAAATAGTAGGAAAAAGGGAGGGAAAAATGAAGAGAGGCTCTTTGATCTCCTAAATCTTACTGAGTTTTTGAAGGAAATTTGAACTGTATCACTTATCCAAAGTCATATTTTTTTATAGACAGCCCAGCAACAAATGATTAACTGAAAAGCAAATTAATTCCATTCCCTAGGCATAAATTTTGTAACTAGTTTTTCTTGGAAGGTACCCAAAGAAGTTATTCTAATTTTGACATTTTTCTTGATAGTTTGCTGAGATTTTTGATGGTCAAAGCAGGAGTTAGTACCCTTACACATCTCCCAGTCTAAATTTATTTTATCTATGTTTTATGATGTAAGTTTCGGAGTGTTCCTCTCCACTCTTTCTTTGGCTTGACTGAAACTCCTCATGTGATTTGACACTCTCCTCGGTTTTTAATTAGTATAATTTTGGTCTTGCGTATGGCTTTCTTTTAATCAAACTCTATATCTCCTCATATTCTAGATTGGATTTAGAAGCAGGCAAGATAGTGCAACAAGGAGGAGGGAGAAGATAGGCTTATCTAAAAATGCTCTGTGGAGGATATCAGGAAGGTACAAACCATGGAGAAAGCAACTTGTAGCATCATGGTTTAACTAAGAGACTTCTTTAAATAGTATTCCTTTTATTTTATAGGCAAACTGAGGCTATATATCTATATCATAGAAATTGGAAAGTGGGTAATATTTAATTACATATTTTATCTTTGGTCCCACTCAAGTAATTGCATTAATCCATGGAACACCCTAAATATTGCATGGAATTTTTTATAGTTCCCTGAGATATAGATAAAATATATTTAAAATGTTGTGCTTTACAAGGGATCATTTGTCATTAGTAATACTCAGGTACAAAGATATGAATCATGTTACCAGGTCAGTAAGCTACATTTTGATTTTTTTTTTTCTGATTTAAGATATGACTATAGAAGAATATGGAAACTATAGAAACTTAAGAAAAAACCCACTACCATAATTCAGTATTCACCACTATAAAATTTTTAATAATTTTTTTCTCTCAGACTTATTTTTTCATTTGAAATACCTTTACATTTTATGTTAGTGATACACAGGATAAGAGCAACAATGTAAATTTTATTAGGTTGGTTATTATAGCCAGGATTAGGAGTTGACAGCTTGTGTTTAGCAATAGAATCTTTAGTTAAACAGGTATTATATAAAATACACGGTTTTATTGATTATTGCATTCATTGTAAATTGTTTTAAATTTTTTGTGGAGCTTGTGAGATTATGCATAAAGAAATAAGGCAAAATCTTATTCAAGCAAGAAGTCGCCTATTAGTTTTGTAGCCCAGAATACCCCTTGTTGAGCTATATATTTCCCACATACCATCAGAAATTTGCATGAAAGAATGTGTTCCTAGACACAATCATGGTGATTTGTAGAGAGGAATGAGAAATGGTTAGTTTTTGCAATTCAAATGTCCTATTTTGTTAAGTCAGTATTTCTTGACATAGGTGTACTAGGAAAATAATTTTTGTTTGTTTTAGGGAAAAGCCTTACTTAGTAAAGTGCAGTTCTGGCCTTGTTTAAAAAATACTGTTTATGTAGTCTTTGGTGGATCTGATGTCTTAGATTGCCAAGGATTGCATTATTTTTATTTTCTACATTGTTCAGTTAACATACATTTCCATGTTTCATTTCCTTTATGAGTTTTCTGTGGCACTGCTTTCACGTCTTCTAGGATCTGGCCCGTTTTGTGCTAAGAGAAGTTCATTTGTTGTTTACTTGGAAAATGTTGCTTAAGCTGATATCCTTTGCCAATGACTTGTGGAAGTTTCCCTACACTGATCAGCTGGCTATAGCCTGGTACTTCCTTAGAGAAAAGTGAAGAGTGTTTCCACACCTTCTCTCAGGCCTGCTGACTCCATCCTTCAATGCTTCAGATCTCTCTGACTTCTGTAGTTATTAGTGGCAACACTAAACTAAAAATGTGATTAGTCCTATTGTATTAGGCATGGAAAAGTGAGGTAATGGCACTAGAAAAATACCATTCATATTACATAGACATTTCCTTAGTGAATTCATAGGAGTCCCTTTGGTCTAGTTTCACAAAGTCCCAAATGTATTAGCTAATGTACCAATTTAAATTGATGTGTAAGGGAGGGGAAAAGGACAGTTAACTCTCAATTCTAAGATAAGACCCTAAAGCAGAGTAGACTTACACAACCTCTTGTACAGACAACAGCTACTTGAAAAACTTAAAAAGCAGAAGACATTTTATTTTTTGTCTGAAAGGTGGAGCAAAAGGAGTGGTAATCTCTAATCATTCCCTTAATAAAGTTTTTTTTTTTAATGCTAAAATATATTAAAAGTAAAAATTTGAAAGGCACATAAAAGTTTTAAATTAAGATAGAATATACTGAATATGCTAACAAATTGCAAATTAATAATAAAAATACAAACTTTTTTGAGTACTCACTATGTACTAGGCATAACTATAGTGCTTTGCATAAATTAACTAATTTAATGTTTATTGTCATTCAGTGAAATATATACTGTAATTATTCTTATTCTTCAGATGAGGAGGATAATGCATACTGAGATTCATTACCTTATCCAGGTGTGGGGTGGTGAAGCTGGCTTCTAAACCCAGGCAGCTAACCCTAGCACCCACAGGCTGAACACCCCTACTGGGCCACTCTTAAGTTAGGAACATTCTTCTTGGGAATTAAGACTTCATTTCAGAGAGTGTGATTTTTTTCTAAAAGAGAAAAGTTGGACTAAATGTTTCTTTTAAAAAAATTTTTATTTTCATATGAAATTTAAATATCTATTTCCTTTTCATTGCCTTAATCCTTCAATATACTATAGAAGTATAGAGAATATGTGTTCTATGCCTGAATGACTCCAAACATTTATTTAAAATGTTTTTTTAAAAAGTACAAACATGGATATTTCTAAATTTGTGATTTTAGGGCTGAAATTTTCAACTTCCACTTATGTATTTGGCTTTATGTATACTAGATGAATACATAGTTTAGAAAAAGCAAAGTTCCGTGAAAATGCAATTAGAATCATCATTTACAGGTGTTTTCATTTTCATTTTCATTTCTTGACTGGGTAGACTAGAGATTGGGAAAGATCAATAGAGCTTTTCTTTTTAATTTGGAAAGCAGCTGCCAATACTGTTAGCTCCTGATGTATTTTAAAAGACTAAGAGTTTTATAAATTCAAAGGTCTTCAAATTGTACACCTATGTGCATATTTTGTGAGAGCTCTGAGTTGGGTAAAGATATAAGGGACATTTTGCAAAAATTAGTCTGATACCAAGTGCATTTTAGGTTTTCAAACCAAATAAACCATTATACTAATTTGAGATTTATCTAAATTAGGTTGGAAATGCTTCACTGATGAAAATCCTCTGTTCTTAGTATCATTAGAGTGATGTTCTCTTGAATTATTCGGACTGTTCTCTGTGGAAAGTAGGAAGGTTAACCATGTGACTTTCCACAAAGCTTGGAAATGGGACCACCGTGTTCACATGAATTCTTTCGTATATTTGTTAAACATGACTGTTAGGGTCAGACGTTTTATTTTTCATGGCCTTTGAAAATTTGATTAACTATTTTAGGAATCTTGAAATCATACAAAGAATCCTAGAACCTCATTCAGAAATTCATGTTCTTTGCTTATATAATCACTATTAGCTTGGAAAGCCTGTCGTTTAAAACTACACATAATAGGTACTTTAATTAGAGAGCAGTTTATTTTAATAAATTGTGCTACTCTAAAGAACAGAAGAGTTACTTAGTTTTAGAGGGATAATTGGTTATTGCCTTAGAGATGTATCTATTTGTTGTATGTATGCTTACATATCTCAATGATGTAATTTTATGCATATATTAGAAATATTTCCCACTATGTAATTTTATGCATATATTAGAAATATTTCATCAGAATTTTGAGTACTTATGTTTAAAGAAAAAATCCAGGGGCGCCTGGGTGGCTCAGTTGTTAAGCATCTGCCTCTGGCTCAGGGCGTGATCCCGGTTATGGGATCGAGCCCCGCATCAGGCTCCTCCACTGTGAGCCTGCTTCTTCCTCTCCCACTCCCCCTGCTTGTGTTCCCTCTCTCGCTGGCTGTCTCTCTCTCTCTGTCAAATAAATAAATAAAATCTTTAAAAAAATAATAAAGAAAAAATCCAAAAACTTTAAAGTTAAAAAAGATGAAGATGTATATATTTGGACAATGGGATATTAATCAGTGGATGTAAGTATGAATGGATTGTGGTTAAAATAAAGAAAGATGAATTATAGAATCATAATGTGGAATGAAAAATGCAAATTGTAAAGGACCACATATAGTCCCATTTTCCAAAGCTTAAATAGAATAAAAAACTAAGCTATGCCATGCTTAGCAATACACAAATATGTGTTGAAACTATTTTTAAAAGGAGGCAAGAGGAATGGTAAATATGAAAGTCAGGATAATGCCCCTAGCAGGAGGCAAGGGACTGAGTTTTGGGGAGAAGTTAATGGTAATAAATTCTAGGTTTAACTTAATGATGAGATCCCAAGTACTTGTTTTAGCATCATGGATCATAACTCACATAAACATACGTTATTTTGAATTTACCATATATTACAGTAATAGAAAAAGCTGGAAGACAATAGTTAATTGTCTGCTTATCATTGTATATGCCTTCGAAGAAACTAGAGAAGTGGGAAATATAGGCAAAGTAGTCGTTATGTCCATATGGGATCAAATAATAAGTTTACTGATACATATATACGTGTATGTGTGTGTATTTCACTATTTAATCTTCATTTCAATGGGAGGATCACTTTAGAGCAAATTAAAGCTTATAAGAAAAATTAAGTTTAACAAAGATTTATTGAGTTCTCAAAACTTGGTAGATGGTATGCTGGGTGCTGCTCAAGTCTCAGAGAGAATAAGATGAATTTCTGCTCTTCAGGATCTCAAAGTTCAATGCAAACAAAAGACCATAATTCCAGTTAGTACAAATTCTGAAAACATAAAGTGTTAAGTAAATTTAAGTGAAGGAAGTACCAGAGACTAATCCATCCCTTAATACTATAAGAAAATGGAATAAAGCAAAGCTTTATGTCACAGCTCATATAGAGAAACATGAGACTTCTAAATTTTGTCAACTCTCACTTTGCTTTGATTATATAATAAGCTTGTATATTCCCAATCCTTAGGAGTTTCCTTTTTAGGATATCAACATATGAATGCAAATTTCTCAGTTCCGTGAAATAATTGTGATATGTTATTTCAAAGATATGTTTTTACCAGAGACTCTTAGCCTGGATGGTATTATAACTTATTTTTATTTAGTAAGTCCTGTACCTTCTCTTGGAATCAGTTTGTATGTCGAAAAGAGCATCAGGTTTTAGAGAGACTTTGAATTCCATCTCTGACATTTTATGTCTGTATGACTTTAGATAAATTATTTAACTTCTTCAAGCCTCAATTTCTTCACCTACAAAATGCATTTGATAATACCTGCCAGAGAAAGCTGTGAGGATGAAATTTTATGATGTTTACAAGCACCTAACCAACCTGACCACAGTGGATGTTATTTGTTTATATACGCTAGAGTGCCAAATAAGATTTAAGGTCACTTAAAGATCAGGTCTTTAGTACATGTAAATTGGATTTTTTTTAAACACTGCACTATTAATTCCCTAGTTCTTGAACGCTGTGTGTGTTGAGTGACTAAATATATAAATGAGTTAGCCATTAAAAGCTGAAAGTTGAGGATGTTTGAAGACTACTCTCAAAGCTAACAGCAAATATCTTTTTAAACACAAATGAGCGGGGTCACCTGGGTGGCTCAGTTGGTTAAGCAGCTGCCTTTGGTTCACATCACGATCCTGGGGTCCTGGGATCGATCCCCACATTGGGCTCCCTGGTCAGCAGGGAGTCTGCTCCTTCCTTTCCCTTTGCCCCTCCCCCCTGCACATACATGCTCTCTCTCTCTCAAATAAATAAATAAAATCTAAAAAAAACCCCACAAAACCCACAAATGAGCAGTTATCTTCTTGCTCTGAACTGAAAGCTTAGGAAGTTATGGAGAATCTCAGACTCCCTTGTCTCTGTAGCTTGGGATGAATGGGTACAAAGAAGGAAGAGGGAATGATCCAGGTAGAGAATGAGGAATCTGGGAAGCTCTCCATCTGCTTCTGAATTAGATATTAACCTTGGCTTTGTAATTTGGTTCCAAGCTCTGCATATAAACTCCAAAATATCAAGAGTATTTATAATCAAATAGAAAGCAACACATGCATTCCTGGGGCGCCTGGGTGGCACAGCGGTTAAGCGTCTGCCTTCGGCTCAGGGCGTGATCCCGGCGTTATGGGATCGAACCCCATATCAGGCTCCTCCGCTATGAGCCTGCTTCTTCCTCTCCCACTCCCCCTGCTTGTGTTCCCTCTCTCCTGGCTGTCTCTATCTCTGTCGCATAAATAAATAAAATCTTTAAAAATTAAAAAAAAAAAAGAAAGCAACACATGCATTCCAAATGATATTTGTATTATTTGCAATTTGTTATTTTCTGCTCTATTGCTTTGCTCTCTTAGCATGAATCATTGGAAATGACTGTTGAAATGTCACTACTATGTGCACAGCACAGTGCAAAGAATGTAGCAAAGAATGTAGACATTTCAGTCTCTTTCATCTATTCTGTTCAACCTTCTTTCCAAGAAAGAACCAAACATTCATGAGGTATTTTAGTGCAGTGAAAAATAAATATGCAGTGTTTTGCTACTTGTTTAGAAACATATGTAACTCTCTTTCAGATATATGTTAATTATAATTAACTGACTAAATTTTCTGTCATATATTTTTTATTAATATAGAAATATGCATTTAATTCCTTTTAACTAAGTGGCTATCTCAGTTTTTAAAGAGGTATAAGTAAACTTATTTCAATGACATTGAAGTAGGGTTTCATTTATTTATTATTAAATAAAATCAATACCCATAACCTAGTAATTAGAAGCTTGCAAGGTTAGGGGCACCTGGGTGGCTCAGTGGATTGAGCATCTGACTCTTGATTTCGGCTCAGGTCATGATCGCAGGGACCTGAGATCAAGTCCTACATAAGACTCCAATCTGGGTGTGGAGCCTGCTTAAGATTCCTGCTCCCTCTGCCCCTATCCCCCACCCATGCCCTGCTCCCTCTCTCTCTCTCTCAAAAAAAAAAAAAAAAAAAAAAAAAAAAAAAAAAAAAAAAAGGAGCTTGTAAGGTTATTTTGAGTCTTTGTAAACAAATGATTAGAAGGTTTTGATTCTAATAATCAAGCATCTGTTCAAGCAATTTAGCTTTTTTTTTGGAGGGAAGGGAGGGTGAGGGTGAGTGGTAAAGATATTTAAAATGAATTCATCATGTACTTTTTTTTCTTTTTGCAAGTTAAACAGTAGTTTTAATTCCAATTAGATAGGTACATCTTAGTTTTTATCAATGGTTTCCCTCTTTAACAGCAAAATTACTTCAGAGGTGCTCAGGCAGACCTAGAAATCTTAATCTTAAGTCATTTGGAAAACAAGCATCTAAAGATTGTAAAGGAACATTGATAGAAGGCAAACTAGGATTTCAATGAAAGAAAGTAATTCTGCAGTTATCTGAACTTAGCCAAATATGCACACTTACATATCCTGTGGAGTGGTTTAAATCTTTGCTTTTTGAACCTGTTTTTGAGGAGCAAGAAAAGACTCAGATCACCACTAAGTAGTAGAACATACAAAATTGGGACTATTTTTTCTATTCTCTGGTACATCTTAGCTGATTTTAGGAAATTGTATTAAATACCATTTCTTTGTAAAAGAAACACAATTAGTTGTGGAATTGCTGTGCTGTCTTACAGGATTCCTTTGGGTTTCAAAGTTCTATTTTAATCCTATGTTATTTTCTGTAGAACACTTACGTTGGCCTGGAGAAAATGACATTTAGATGTCACCAAGCAATTCATGATCTATGGACTTGTGCATGTGTATAGAAAAAGAAATGTGTGTTGAAATGAACTTTCAATGTATTTATAAGGCCATTGGTTGCATTAATATAGCACATGGTATTAAGCATTTCCTACTTGAGGAAACTTGTGCATATGTCTAAGCCTCTTACAGTTAAGAGGAAGGAATATTAGTTCAGCTCTAGATTCCAAACACAATTAGGATAGTGAAGTTGTCTAGAAGTACTAATATCTAGAAGATATTAGTTTCATAGTCTACTAACTTACTGTTCAGAGGGTGTTCCAAGGAACAGCAGCATTGACATTTTCTTGGAGGTTGTTAGAAATGCAGATTCTCTGGCTCTAACCCAGATTTACTGAATCAGAATCTACATTTTAACAAGGTCCTCAGGTAATACATACGTGCAATGAAGCTTGAGAAGCACTGGTCTAATAGGTACTTAAAGGTCTTGTGGCCCAAAATTGTACTAACTCAACATTGTGAAGATTGTACAAATGATGAAAGTATATTATTCATGTTTAAAAAATCTACCTTTATAGGTTCTATTATTTACAAATTGGAAAATTACATAAGATGGGCTATATGAACAAACTTTTAAAGAATTTATACTTTGTAATAAAAATGTATTCATCTATTCAAAATGGAATACTGGTAAAATTTGAAAAGATGGACTATGGACTATATGAAAATCAATAATAAATTATTTATTTTTCATCAATAATAATTCCAGATATGAAAACCAAAACTTTAGCATGGTACCTCTTTGTTTTAGTGTATTTTAGTCAAATTGAAAGGTAAAACTTTAACCTATTGATGAAGCAATGTATGTGAGGAGAGATGGAAAGACTTGTTGCAACAATTGAAACTGTATCATTTCATCTAATTATATCAATAAGGAAATGAGAAAAACTGGTTGGTTGTATATGGAACTATCCCAGTGAGCATCCTTATGATTGTTGCTTTCAATTTTCCATCATAATTTTGCACATAAATAAAGAGGTGAACATAACTAACATTTGTGACGTTAGCCCTTCTGTGATTTATACAACCCCTGGCATGACAGAGAGTGATTTTTTTCAGATTTAACAGGAAATATTGTCAAGAGTTCTGGCATGGGAGGAGACTTGTGCCTTATCACAAAAGGATGAAGTGGGCGGTGAGGGGGTGGAGGGTGAGGAGCATTCTCAGGCCTCAGGTGGGGGCTGCAGCAGGGCCAATTCCATCATCCTCTCAAGGTCTTCTTGAGTTGCCTTTGTTCTCATATTTGCAGCAAAAGAGACTACTGTGTCTTTTGTTTAGCTAGGTAAGAACATGGTCTGAGAGTTGGGGAGGAGTAGATCTTTAAACAAAACAAAACAAAAAATAGATTGCTAATACAAGAAGAAGGTGTAATGCATTGCAGGCGGGCGATCAACAAAAAATATCCAGTAGAGCAGGATTCATAAAACTAGAACAAAATTTTCGTCCAGAAGATGATGTGTTCTTTTTATAGTGGAAATCATGTTAAAGACCTTATCAATTCAGCTATCATACTAAGTGATTATAGGAAACTTGCAGGAGTTTTTATGAACATCCAGTTACCTGGGCTTTAGGAAAGTTGCTGTGGTACCAAGTAAATATCATATGGGACTGGGAATACTCATTATAATTACCTTACAAGAAAGGGAGTATTTTAAGAATTTATTTATCATTGGAAATTCTCTATCCCAATAACAGATTATTATAATTTAATTCACCAGTGGGGCCATGCATTCATGCACTTTAATTGGGAAAGTACTGGATAAAGATTTACACATTCTGGCTTCTTTACCCCTAACTAGCACATTTCTTAGACCCTGCTGCCTTATTTGTGAAGTGAAGCTAATGGGGAAGATCTTTAGTATCCCTCCCAATTCTGTAGAATATTGTGATCAGATTGTTCTGAGTGGCATAAATAAAATGAATATTAAGTATAGCAAAACTCTCTATGTAGAATTATTAATGTGATTATTATTTAATGTTTACTTTAAATTTATATGTACAATGTTGCAATTGTACATTGCTCATTGTATTAAGCATTTTGGATCCCAAGAAGTTTATAAAATATATAAACTTTCTAATAATTCAAATTTATTATTAGAAAGATACAAATATATAAAACAGGTTATTATCTCAAGATTTCTCTCCTAGAATGTTAGCAAAATACAAATAGAAAGTGGCAGTGCTCATTTATGAGACTGATTTTAATCATATTTATATGGTAAAACAATCAAGTATTTTAAAGGAAACTTAGTTATGATTTGTTTATATGTTGGTTAAAAATGATCAGTTTAGGGGCACCTGGGTGGTTCAGTGGGTTAGGCGTCTGCCTTCTGCTCAGGTCATAATCTCAGGGTCCTGGGATCGAGTCCCACATCAGGCTTTCTGCTCAGTGGGGAGCCTGCTTCTCGATCTCCCTCTGTCTACCACTCTGCCTAGTTGTGCTCTCTCTCTGTCAAATAAATAAATAAAATCTTAAAAAAAAAAGATCTGTTTAGAAAATGTACTGAATCTTTTATGAAGCTACCTCTGATCAATGACTGGATTTGTAACATAATTCTTAATATTTTGAACACATAGAACACAGAGGGGTACATACCACTTTTTGGTTGAACAATGAAGTACAACTAGATAACTACCCAAAGAAAGAAGTTTATACAAAGTTGGGCCCTAAAAGTGTCATTTGTGAAAGCCATAGTTTTAAAAAATATTTGTTTAATATGTCTATTTGTAAAAAATACATGCATACAATATCTTTAAATACATATCTCTATTATATTTATTTATGAATTATGTATACATGTCCTATAGTATATGTATTATAAAATATGCAAGGTAGAAATTTAAAAGGATAAGATAATGATGAAATAATTGATATATATATATATTTTTTATAGATTTTATTTATTTATTTGACAGAGAAAGAAACAGCCAGAGAGAGAGGAACACAAGCAGGGGGAGTGGGAGAGGAAGAAGCAGGCTCCCAGTGGAGGAGCCTGATGCGGGGCTCGATCCCATAACGCCAGGATCACGCCCTGAGCTGAAGGCAGATGCTTAACGACTGAGCCACCCGGGTGCCCTGAATTAATTGATATTTTTAAAATAACTTTATTTACTTTTGTTCGTTGGAGAAACATTTTTGTTCTTGCTAAAATATAGAAATGGATGGGGTGCCTGGGTGGCTCAGTCGTTGAGCATCAGCTTTCAGCTCTGGGCGTGATCCCAGGGTCCTGGGATTGAGCCCTGCATCGGGCTCCCTGCTCCGCTGGGAGCCTGCTTCTTCCTCTCCCACTCCCCCTGCTTGTGTTCCCTCTCTTGCTGACTGTCTCTCTGTCAAATAAATACATAAAATCTTAAAAAAAAAAAAAGAAAAGAAATGGAATAATGGTTACCTTTTTTTGTGAGGTAAGGCAATTGGATATGAATCATTATGTTTGTTAAATTGGCTTAACAGTTGGCTGCCTGGGTGGCTCAGTAGGTTAAGTGTCTGACTCGTGATTTCAGCTCAGGTAATGATCTCTTGGGTCATGAAATCGAGCCCTGCAGTGGGCTCTGTGTTCAGTGAGGAGTTTGCGCTCTCTCTCTCTCTCTCAAAGAAATAAATAAACCTTTAAAAAAAATTAAAAAAATAAATTGGCTTAACACTTCAACTTGCAGGAATTGAAAGTCTGGTTCTGAAGTTTAGTTTATTGGTTTTAATTGCTATTATAACTGAAAAATGATTCCTCACAAAATTTAGGAAATGTGGGAAACAAATTGTCAGCCAAAATTATGCCAAAGATTTTATTGAAATTCAGTTGATGAATTTCCAACTCAATTGAAGTCAGATATTCTAATAAACTAGTCACAAGGTGTTAAACTTATACATTTTTAACAGGTGGGTTTAAAATTCTGTAAAACATTTTTCATAATGAAAATATTTGTAAGCATCAACTTTGACCATATTCTTTTCATAGTATTTACATTTTTCAATAAGCCACTCTTTCATCTTGCCATAATATAGTCAGCAAAACTTTGTGTGACACAAATGGCATTTATGCTCACCCCCATCTCAATTCAAAGTATTATAAAGATTGGTAAAACAATCTTTAAAACTGTGTTTTAAAAATCTTCTTTTCAAATGATTAACTACTCCCCCCCCCCACCCCTGGGAGGGAGAGGGGAGGGGCAGAGGGAGAGAGAATCTTAAGCAGGCTCCATACCCAGTGTCGAGCCCAATTCAGGGCTCAATCTCACAAACCTGAAATCATGACCTGAGCTGAAGTCAAGAGTCTGACGCTTAACCAACTGAGCCACCCAGGTGCCCCTCAAATAATCAACTACTTTTACAATATCCTGTCACACTTGGAAAACTTGTGGCTTCAAATTCTTTGTCATAGTATTTTGCCTATGATTAACGTAAACAATGATTTTCATGTATGGTAGTATTAGTATATCTTTGATTTGGTATTTTTTTAAATTCCACTCACACTTATAACCTATCATTTGTTATACAGTCTTTCCATTAAGTAATATTTTTTAAGGAACTCATTTAATGTTAAGGTTATAAATGATCTAATGCAACTTTCCCTTAATGGTTAATAATTAAAAGTAGAACATGCTTTATTTTATTGGAACAGTGTAATACCCCAATCTGAGACATGTTAGAGACACATCTGAGTCAGTTGTGTAGCAATCCTATCACTTACAAAAGAATGAAAGTGATGGTGATGGAAAAAAGGTCTTTTTCAGTGGGACAAATTTATGATGGTACACTATACTATACCCTAACAAAAGGTATGCAGTATGGAAACATATAAAATAATGATCGAATATGTTTTCAGTATTTTTTTGAGAATAAAGTCAGCTCTTTTTGTCTAGATTCATAGAAACATTGAAATTCTGAAATGACATACATAATTTTTGAAGACATCTTTAAATCTTTAGTTCCTGAAAAAGGTAGAATAGAGAATGTTTTCTCAATGGCATACTGATCCCTTATAGTTTAAATAACCCGAAAGGAGGCTGCCTATATTTTATATACTGTTCATTTACATGCACATAGCTATAATAAAATATTGACTTTGTTAGATTCAGTTAGAAATTTGGCTGCCTTCCCAGCAAATGCAAGTATATAAAAACTGAATATTCTCATCTGTTAAACAAGTTGGCCTCTTCAGTCCTTAATATATATATATATATATATATATATTTAGTGATAACATGACATCTTTTAACTCTGTTTGTTAAATTTCCAAACAGAAAAACAATCTGTGTTTTTGACTCTGGTAGTTAATAGAAGGTAATCTTGTGTTCCAAGTTAGGCTTCATTTATGGAACAAATTGGCCAGATTTTCAGGTCACTATATAACCATTGGTCAGTTGCTTTTTTCTGGAATACATTTTCTGTCCCCTTCCCTTTCTTAATGAATAAGTTAAATTAAGGTGCTTATCTTCATCATTTTTTTTTTTTTTTACTTTTCATTTAACAAATCTGTATGTTTTATAGGACATGTTAAAATACTAAATGGGAGACTTTGTATGAGGATATAAAAATCTGGAGGAGAGCCAGCATATTGTAGAGGAAAGAAGGCTGGTTTAAAACCAGGCAGACTCTGAGCTTGAAACCCAATGTTACTACCTGCAAACTGTGAAACTTTAGGCAAGTTGCTTATCTTCTGTGAGTCTCAATTTGCAGAGCTGAGAAGGGAGGTTAAGTGTTAAGAGAATTAAAATGTAGTGTTTGATAAGAAGTCCTCGTAGTAGATGATCAGTAAATTATATGAAGTTGTTATTGTTAGACAAGATCCAAAGAAAATTGGAGCCGGTTTATTTTTTACTTTTACTAAAATATTAAATATGGTATCTATCTTGTGTAGAGAGTCCAAGCATCCCCAAAAGGTCTCCAAATGTAATATATTCTACTTTAAAACAGGTAGCATGATGTATTTTAGGTCAGGCAACACTGAAGTGGGAAAACACAGTTTTGACTTTTAAACCTGAATTTTAATTATTGAAAATGTGTTGCCTTCTGAGCAGATATGGAGTATTTAAGATCAACAGTTGTGATTTTACTTGGTACCTTTCTGTTCTTCAAGCAATATTTGATTACTTAATAAAGAATCATATTAATAGGCTAAAGTTATCTTAAGAGATACGTGTATAGAAAGAGCAAATGTTGGTTCTAACAGTTAAAGTGCATATTAACTCTTTTGTTTTACACTTCTCACAGTTAGGAATTGACACTCTGGTGTCACCATATGGTTATGTGATTATTTTAAGCTGCAGCTTTTTCAACCTAAAGGTAATCTTCTTTAGACATAGAAAAATATTTTATTTTATTCCTTACAAAAAGAGCCGTTATGAATGTTTTGGATCCCAAGTGTTTTGAGTTTATTAAGACTGCAAGATGAAGTGTTTATTGGAGTGTGTCTTGTTGTTAAGACAAATATGTTGGTGATAAAGTTTTTAAAAAGTGCTATAGCTAGTGTTTGTTTAACTGTAGTTAGAATACAGTCACTGTTAATGTACTGCAGCACTTAATGACACTTCTTTGTATAATAAAAGCATAAAGTACTTTCATTAGTTAAAAAGATGGAAATGGCTTGGGTCCTACTTACTTAGGAGCATTACTTTCTCATGTATTCTGAACTTCAAGCATATATAATTTTGTCAAATATGTAATTTGTCAGCTAATCAACAAAGATTTATTTCACATCTTTTCTGTGGTGGATGTTGTAGTAGTTACGCAGAATACAGAGATTGTAAGACAAGGTAAGTAGCTTCCCGTCACATGGGAGCCGTAATAAATTGTCTACCTGAAACAGATAGTAATATTCGCTGATATATGAGTAAGTGACAAACAGTATTTCCCAAAGTATCTATGAAACATTGTTTCTTTGAAATGCTCTGAGAGAAATATTCTATGGCCAAATGTGTTTGGGAAATGTGGTCAGATATATAGCTCTTTTAGGGATTTACAGTACACTCTCCATATTAAAGAGTCTGAGAAGACCTGCAATAATGACAGTGGTAAAAATTGTTTGGACAAGAAAATTTCCAGGCTTATTCTGGCTATGTCCAGAGTATCTCCCATAGAATGAATCTACTTTTAGAAATGCTCCTTGACTTAAATCTAATCAATCCAACTGAGCATCCTTTTAAAGGAAGTGAAAGCTTCCTTCCTATGATAAAATGCTGATTTAATAGTAGTGTCACTTTAAAAAAATACATTATTGAGGGCAGTGGAGACTATTACAACTTTTCAGGCAGAAAGTTTGGCAAAACATGCAAAAATATAAAAAATTATAAATGCTCTTTGGCTTAGAAATCATACTTCTAGAAATGTACCCATGTTCAAAAGCTTTTAATGGCTAAGCCTTGCCTCTGAACTAAGGATAATCTCATCAGCATGCCATGTAATATCCTCCACAACATTTCCCGATACACCTTGGGATATACGATATGTGTTGCTGAGATGAAAAATAGAGACAGATTTATGGAGGTCTGAAAGGTTGGGAAAACATTCATGGAGCAGGTGGGGCTTAAATCAGCCTCAGTGGACGGGCAATATTTTGATAGGAGAGGAGACATTATTCTACACTTGATACTCCAAATTCTAAATCCAAGAGGAGCACTTGGCACACTGTGGAGTTAATTAAAGACTAATACACACACACACACGCACACACACGCACGTATGCACACACACACACACACACACACACACACATATCTTTTGGCTAGTGGTGCTGTTATGTCAGGCAGTGTTCTAAGCACTTTATTATATCTCAGTCTGCAAAACCAATTCCTTGATATGAATATTCTTCTTTCCTTCTTTTATGGACATAAAGAGACTGAGATTTCATGTTATCTTCCTGGGTTATACTGCTAGTGGATGTTAGAGATTCATAATCTCATTTTAGAGCCTGTATTTTAGCCACTTTTTTACCTTGTTGTAAGAGGATCGTCTAATTAAGTCCTCAAGTACAAAATACCTTCTCTATCTCATTCTTGAGGAAAATGTGATTTCTTCCTCATCATACTGAAACATTCTTTTTTTTTTAATGTTTTTTTTTTATTATATTATGTTAGTCACCATACAGTACATCCTTGGTGAAATCCTCATTCTTTGATTAAGTTATTGTTGAGATACTAAAATAGAAACGATTATGAACCACCACTGTTCCTTCTGTTGTAAGTGTACATATGCAAAAAAAAAAAAAAAAAAGCCCAACTATTTAGTTCGGAACTTCCCTTGCTTTGAAATGAAACCAGCTAGGTTGCTTATTTGGGCCTTTATATTTGACTCTGAAGAAATTTTATGAATTCTAATTTTTTTAGGGTTTATATGGGAGAGCTTTGATGAGTTGCCTGGTTTTTTTGTCTTTTAGTACAATCAGCCAGAATTAAGGCTGAAGTTTGGTTTTTAAATGAGCTGATCTGTGCACTATCCATAGCAGAATGTATGAGAAATGCATCTATCTGCAAATATTGACTGGAAGACATAGATTGCCTCAAAAATTACAGGGCACCTATGGGGATTCCAAAGGTATTCTAACTTTTTTTAAGTCCAATTTATTTATAAACTGTTATTAATGAGGATCATGTTAGAATACTAGTGAGAATTCTTAAAGTTATTATTTTCTACATTATTATTAAGAAAAGAGAAATATTTCCCATCCCATAAAATTCTAAATAACTATCCATATTTTTCATTTTTTTCTGAATTTTTATAGTAAACTGCTATTCTCCAGGGAATTTTTTTCTCTAACATCAAGCACTTCCTTTAGTGTTTATATATTCTTTCATACATCAAACTAATATGTGAGATGTTTGATAGAACTCAATAAGCATCAGAAATAATAATGTACAGAGTATAGAGTAGCTATTAATAAGCAGTATTATATGTTTAATATTATAGTTACTGAAGAGTCAAGTAAGAACAGGAAGAAAAAAGTACTTAAGGAAGGGAGTTCATTCAAAACACTGATTATTTTATGCTTCTAATATTCTCAGCTCTTTTTTTTTTGAAAGATTTCATCTATTTATTTGAGAGAGAGAGAAAGAGCACAAGCGGGCTGTGCGGGGGAGAGCTGAGGGAGAAACAGACTCTGTGCTGAGCACAAAACCTGACGTGGGGCTTGATCCCAGGACTCTGGGATCATGACCAGAGCTGAAGGTCAACACTTAACTGACTGAGCCATCCAGGCACCCCTCAGATCTTATATAGTAAAAGGACCAGGGACTTTTTGTTTATCTGGTATCCATTTTCATCTGGCACTTTGTTTGCAACTCTGTGTATGTGTAAGTGTATGTGATAGTAAACAATATGAAGGAGAGTTATAAAAATACAAAAAAGCAAGTGATCGCATAGACAGTAAAGCACAACCTCCTAAATATTCTCAGTGTATATACTGTGCAATGAGAAATGGCATAATTACAGCACCATGAAGTAATGTCTTGAGGTCTCAGAGAAAATATTAGTTTTGTTTATGATTGTTTTCATGGAAAATATATCCAATTATATTAAAGTTTTCAGAATTACTAACATATATGCATTGACATACATGTTTTCACATACACAGGAAATTCAGTTTCTAAAAAAAAAAATTCCCCAAATTAAAAGAAAATTATAATGTTTGACCATGCAAGCTTTTCATCACTCACATAATGATCATGTATTTTTCCAGAAAAAAATAAGATTTCTAGATTAGAAGATTTACAAGCAATTTCTGTAATTAGTTTTTCCAAAGAAATAAAAACATAAAAATTACTATTTTGAAGATAAATGCCAATTTCAATGTTTAGTAACTAAAATTGCTTATCTATTTTGTCTGAGAAAACAATCATATATATAGACTAAACTCCATCTGATTTTAATGAACTTTGAGTTGTGTTTTATAGAAGGCCAGTTTCTTGGAATTTATTAACAATGATCATTAATTTTACTAGCAAATCAACACCTAACAAACTTTTTTTTTTTTTCCGTATGTTTTTAGAAGTATTACTTTATGGAATCATTCATTTAGGGGATTGGTCATTTAAAGCATCTTTGTGCAGACTTGTGTTTGTGGGTTTTTTTGTTGTTATTATTATCTTTCTGTTCTCGAATTCTATATCACATTAATTAGCAGCACCAAACTGTGTTCCAAAATGATTGAAATTTTTGATCTTCAATTATTCAAATCAAATTTTGTCCAAGGTTAAAAGACTGATAAAAAATTAGCAGTATATTAATCAGAAATTGAGTAGAGTAGAATTACTTTATTTTAAAATAAGATGAAATGAAATAAAGTAACAAGGTATTTTTAATTTAGAATTATTATTATACAAAGGATGAATGTCTGGTTTTCTTAATAGTAAATTAGAATTATTTTGAAATAAGTTGTAATGTGGAGTAAAATAACTACTCCCTCTTTCCTTTCTCCTTTTCTCTGGTTTATGCATTTCATAGAGAAGATAGGAAATAACAAAATATAAGAAGCTCAACTTTGTTCTAATCTACATGTAAAAAAAAAGAAAGTTTAACTTTCTGGAAAAATGCAGTTTGGATTTCATGAATTTCAATCAAAAGTAAGACTTTCAAAGTAGGACAGAGTGTTTCTTTATATTTAATGACGTTTCAATGACTATTTTGGGCATTTGTTTTCATGAATATTTTGAAAGTATTATGGAGATAGTGTCTCCTTAGAAATTGCATTACTATAGATTAGATATGTACTTTGTAGTTCCTTAGAAGTTATTAGAATTTTAATGCTAAATGACCACTTTCAACAATTTCTTTAGAAACTAATCACTTAGCTTCTTTTGCAACAATTTAAGCCATGAAGTTTAATTTTAGTGAGTTTCTCCAAAGCATCTGTTATCTCTGATGTCAGGGCTTTGCCCCACCTGATTTTTTTTTTTTTTTTTTTTTTTTTTTGCTTGACTCCAGGTTCTTTCCCCTTTCATTTACCTAATCACTGTTCATCCTTTTGGTGTCTCTGTATTAGTCCAGATAGGCTAGGTTATGATACATTAGGAGAAAAGACCAAATCTGAGTGGTTTAGCATAACACATTATTTCTCATTCACACAAGTCTACTGTAGATGGAGGTGGCTGTCTTTGGCTGTCATGTCCTTTTTTTGGTGTGTTTTATCTTGTAACACGTGATTCCGTGACAGGAAGAATATGGAGGAAGAGAGCATGAAAAATCATGCAACACTTTTTAAGTACTTCTTTCTGGAAGTACAATTTGCCTACATGTATAGGAAAGAAAATGCTCGTAGGCATTGGTAATGTCTACCAAACTCAGCTTAAAAAAAGCCTTTGTGTGTCTTTTCTTAAAAACTGCCCTCTCTCCTGATCCTCTCCAGAAACTCCCTTAATGCCTTGTTCTTTCTTTTCACAAACATTATCATAATGAATTATTTTATTGTCATTTTTTTACATCTAGATGGTAAGCTCCATGACTTTTAGAACTACAACTATTTTTTGCTCACAATTTTATTCACATAACTAGCATAAAATAAGCAGCTAAATATGTATCTATTGAATTAATGAACCAGAGTAGTAAGTAATTAAGTTGGATCTATGTTGATTGCTCTTGTCTCTCTCATGGTTTCATGTGTGATGTTGTGCACATTGAATGCAATAAGTGAATTCTTTCTTAATGGATGGATCAGTTGTTTATTTAGTACATATTATATACTTGATACTATTTGAGGAAATCTGCCTTAGGAAATGATTATATTGCAGTGTGCATAGGAGAAAATTTTGGCAGCCAGAAATAAGTTTTTCATAAGATATTTCTGTCAACTTACTCCACCCAATTAACAAAATACTAATTATAGATCTACTAAGAGAAACACTTTGGTAGGAACTTGACAGAGGGAATACAGGAGAAGGGGTGAATGAGGCATGATCTCTGACCTCAAAGAGTTGACCATCTCCTGAGGATAAGATATACATGTAAGTGTGACTGTTGCAGAAAGCAGTGTAGTGTAAAGTGTAAGATCTGGCGCAATGATTCCTAGATCAACTGTCAACAACAGCTTCAAGCTAGGGATATGAGGGAGAGTTTTGTGGAGAAAGTGGCATTGGATCTGGGTCTTAAATTCTTGAGCAGTTGAGAAGGCAGAGGCCATTTCAAACTGAGTGGAAAGGGACCCTCTACTGTACGCACATTGATTAAGGAGTTGTGGTAAACATGGGTAGTGCTCATCAGTGTTCTCTAGTTCTTTTCTACTTATTGTAAAGATAGAAGACAATGTTTCTTAACTCTTTTAGTGTTAGGTGGGCTCACAGGCTAATCAGGTCAATGGACTATAATGGGAAGTGATATTTGTTATTTCTGGTCCAAATTCCTAAAGAGGCCGTGCTTGATTTTTTCCATACTACCTCTTATGTCTTCAATAGATTTGAAGTTTTAGGTTGAGATAGAGTGTCATACAATGGTAGAGTATTCATTAATGTAGGTCCTTAGCAACATGGATCAGAATCCTCTGTCAACACCTGTTGGACATGTAGCATGAGCAAAAAATAAACGTTTGTTCTTTAAAACCACTGACATTTGAATTTGATATGTATGTATGTGCATGAGTACACATATACATACATATACATATATCTGTAAGAGATGTTTAAGTTTCTAAGAGTTGGTATTAGAAAATTAAGATAGCAATCAATTTTATGTCCTAGCAGTGTGGCTGGCACCTTGTGTTCATCTTCCTCTCTTTCAACATTAAATCTAAGATTATGGGGTTTACTAGATGAGATACTTAGAAAAAGCCTAAGGCCTGAATAGTGTAATTCCTAAATGCAGACTGTAGTGAACAGTAAGTAGACTACCAATTGTTTGGCATAAATTTGACCACCTCATGCCATATTTTACAAATTAATTCTTCTTTAAATTAGTAAGAAACTTAAGAGTTGCAAGCTCTGGAGGGAAGCATAAAAAATTTAGCTCACCACGGGTACCTGGGTGGCTCAATTGGTTGGATGTCCAGCTCTTGATTTTGGTTCAGGTCATGATCTCAGGGTTGTAAGATTGAGCCCCACATCAGCCTCCATGCCCAGCTTAAGATTCTCTCTCCTTCTGCCTTCCCCCCAATTCTCCCCCTCTGGGGGGACACATTGTCTAACCAGTTAAAATGTTTTTTGTTGTTGTTGTTGTTTGTTTGTTTGCTTTGTCCACATGATGCCAAATGTGTAACTTGACAGGCTTTCAAAAACTAAAAAGACACTTAAATGTGTCTTGACAAAAAGGTGATGAGAAGTTAGTTTATTTAAAGAAGGCTATGCATACATGTTCATTTTAACCCAAGAAAATCACCATTTAATTGTTTTTTTTTTTAAAGATTTTGTTTATTTATTTGAGAGAGAGAGAGAGAGAGAGAGCAAGCGTGAGTGGGGAGGGAGGGGCAGAGGAAGAGGGAGAAGCAGGCTGCCGTCCCTGTTGAGCCGGGAACCTGATGCTAGGTCAGCTCCAGGAGTTAAGGCAGCCACATGAGTTACTGATCCTGGGGTTTCGATATTCTACCAATTATGATAGTGTGTAGATTCCTGTTAATGACAAAGAATTAGAACCTCTTCAGCTTTTGGAAGATTGAGCCCTACTACCAGATATGTAGGAAACAGTAAAAATAGGGAAAAACATGTTTTTGTTTTTAAGATTTTATTTATTTTTTGAGAGAGAGTGAGAGAGCACAAGCAGGGGGAGTGGCTGAGGGAGAGGGAGAAGCAGGCTCCCCCCTGAGCAAGGAGCCCCATGTGGGACTGGATCCTAGTGCCCTGGGAGCATGACCTGAGCTGAAGGTAGACACTTAACCAATTGAGCCACCCAGTGCCCCCAGAAAAACACATCTGATACAGAAACCTATAGGAGCTTAGTTAATAATTCTCCTCTTACTTTTTAAAGATCTGGCACCTTTAAAGAACAACAACAAAAAAGAACCAATTCCTGAATTTCAGAGAAGAGAAAGCTGTTAAAATCATTCATATAATTTTAATATTCTGGTTTTAATTTCCTATGCTTCAGGATAAGTCAAAATTTCCTGTTGTCCAGCACCCTACTTTATAAAAACTAGGAAGTTTACTGTGAATTTCAGACATAACCTGAGTGAGCAACTTTATGAAAATAATGTACATGTGTAATTATACACTGTCAATTCTGTTATATGAGGAGAATGAACAACTTTGCATATTAATTAGGAAGAGTTTCCCACTTTCCTCCTCTGAGTATCAGTGCTGTTTTAAGGACCATATAATGTGACAAATAAAAAGAGAGAAAAACAAACAGCACCAGTGCTGTAGAAAGTGTGATATAGTAAAGAATGGAATGAGAGGGAAGTACAGGAGGATATATTGAGACCATGGAGTCAGCATGCATAAACTGAAAAAGCCAATGCTTTTGGGAAAGTAGTAGAGTAGAAGAAATCCCCTAGATGTGTACACAGACCAACTCTTCTCTTTTGGATCCTGTCTGGCTAGTCTCTGCAGATGGCTCGCTTTGCGCTATTCTCTACAATCACATTTAACTTCAGAAAAGAGAACTTTCATCACTGTGCTCATTATTAATATTCTTCATAGGGTAATAATTTGCTTTCAATTTCACCCTTACAATGCATTTCATGATTTAGTAAATATATGATACTTTTAAAAACTGATACTTACTGACAGAGTTAAAAAAATAGAAAATTGAATGGGAGAGTTGTTAGAATTTTTAATAATTAGGGTAGTTGTATAAAACTATATAAAATTGCTTGTTCTGAAATATTAAAACAGAAAGAAAATAAACATAAATCACTGTGTTTCAATTTGTTTGCTGAGGTACTTGTTGGATAATTGAAATTTACAAAGGTAACTGCTTTATTACATTCTCTCACCTTAAATATGGAAGATCAAATAATGGCTGATATATTGACTAGTACCAATTTTCTAATTCCAGATATGTAGTTGGAGAAAGCCATTTTTCTCTAGATGGGTGGGGTTTTATATAGAGGACATAGTCTCAGAGTTTAATGCTGCCTGCAGCTTCTCATGACACCTAGAGAAGAAGATCACTAGTCAGAGAGGAAGGCAATTTCTCACCCCTGCACACAGATTTTAGTACAAACTGATGGCATAGAGGGGGCAAAGGAGTGACCCCTCAGGCCAAGGGTCCTTAAGAAAATGGACTCTTCCTGGGGTTCAGAGAAGGCAACACTTCTCTTAGCAGGTTCCAGTGGGTACACACCAGTGTTAAGACCTGACCTGTGTCCAATACCCTCAGGCTGTCCCAGAGTGAAGTCTTCAGATTCTCTTTCTGTTGGGTCTAACAGATTGTGGCCTCTATTCTTCAGAGTAGACAGATCAAAGGCACCAGGTATCCACTTTCATCAAAGAGGGCAGGTGGCGTAAATCAGCCCCACCATCCCCCCAAGCAAAAACGATCTGCTTGTCCTTTTAGGAAAGTTAACTATTAACCTATTACACACTCACACACAGAGTATTGCCATCCAAATTAAAATGGCCACATTATGATCAAACTCCATTAGCTAATTTCAGATTAGAAGCTCTTAGGCTTTATCTCATCTCCTTCAGGAATAAAAGAAAGGAAGTCTCTTTACAAAATGGTATTTGCTTAAGAATCCCTTAAAGCTCAGCGAAAGTGGATGGCCTCTGGAACCTCTTATCAAGACAGATATATCATGGTGATAACATAGAACTAAAATTTGGAAGAAAAAAATGACTGAAAAGTGAATTTCCAATTAAAAAATCAACTTTCAGTTACCAGAAGGGATTTTTTTTTCAGAACACGTCAACCACTTTTTGATTTTGTGATTTTGATGAAGGCTAGTCTTGCCTGCTATTTCCATCACTTTGAGAGTAACATCAAGCTGTGCACAGAGGTATTCCTGGTGCTCTTCAGATGACATTAGGAGTAGACGCCAGCAGTGACCATCTTAACAGTTCATTTAAAGGAATGACATCTCATACTTAGAGGCATAGTCTAGTATGCGTACTTCAGTAACATTCTGTAAAAACATATTACAAAAATAGGTGCTCTTTTCTTGTCCACCCACTGTTCTTTAAGGAAATTTTAGCAAGTGATGGCTATGTGTTTAGTCCTCCCCTGTAGTGTGAGGCTTTATCACAGAGTCCCTCAACTAGTTAATTCTTTTCAAGATCAGGTTACTTTAAAATGTCTTCCAACAAAGCATGGAGGCATGGCATGGAGTTGGTAGGTATATGGGCTACCTATGGGCTACCTGGTATGGGCTAGGGTGTCATACTGCAGGGGGTGCATCCCAGCTGTACTACCTAGTGGGATGGGTAATACTGGGCAAGTTACTGAACCTGCCTTTACTTCAGTTTCTTCAACTGTAATATGTGGATAATCATAGAGTTCCTCCAATGAGAATTAAATGAGTTGATTCATATAGGGTGGGGAGAAAAGTACCTGGTACTCATTACCTAGTAAATATTAACTATGATAAGACTCGCTAACTACATTTGAAATCTGTGGAGCCATAGGTTCTGGAATTAAGAATATTTCAGATTTTACAGGCGCTTGGGTGGCAAGCATCTGCCTTGGGCTCAGGTCATGAGCCCAGAGTCTTGGGATAGAGGCCCGCATCAGGCTCCCTGCTTAGCTCTCCCTCTGCCACTCTCCCTCATTCTCTCTCTCTCTCTTTCTAATAAATAAATAAAATCTTAAAAAAAAAAAAGAACATTTCAGATTTTAAAAGTTGTCTGTTCTCTATTATGTAATACCTATTTTAGGGTCGGGGCAGAAACATTTTTAAAAGATTTATTTATTTAAGAGAGAGCACACATGTGTGTGAGTGGGGGGAGGGGCAGAGGGCGAGAATCTTTAAGCAGAACCCAAGAGATCATAACCTGAGCTGAAACCAAGAGTTGGATGCTTAACCAACTGAGCCACCCAGGCTTCCCTGGGGCAGAATGTCTTAATCAAACACTTTGATATTTCTGCAGTCAAATCTAGAAAATACACTATACAGGATGAATAAAAATTACAAATAGCCTCAATCAGTTCAGGTTAGCTTTTGCTGCCAAACAAGTTACCAACGAAACAAAGCGAAGCAAAACCCCTCCCCCCCTTTTTTTTGTTAGAGATTTTTAGATTTTTAAATTTCAGATGAGGAATTGCAAACTTCTATTATATTTTCTTATGTACCTAAGGCAAACTGGACCCTCAAAGAGAGTGGCAAGAATCCTTGAGACAACAGTGGCAGACCCATTCTCTGGTTCTCAAAGTATTGTTGGCTCAGGCCTCATTATAGAGGAGTTTGGTTCATCTTAGGGTCCTACTGTTCAATTAGGACTGAACAGACATCACACATGGAATGAAATGATTCCTTACTAAAATCACTCTGCTTAATTTTCAGAAAACATGTTTTCATAATTTGGTCTTGCTTCACTGCTTCAGAAATTTTCTTCTATAAAAGACATTCAGGGTACCTCCAACTAGATCCCTTGTCCATAGAAACATCTAACTTTGCATCATCCCATTTTCTTTCAGAAAGCTCCAGGGGCTTACCTCCAAGTTTCTGAAAGTCCCACATTTCTCCGTTTGCTATCAGTAGGTAAAAGTAATGCCTATGTGGTCAATGGGATTTCATTGGAAGGTTGATTTGAAGTTCTAGATAAGAAAATGCCAAACCATCTACCTAATTTTGTATGTCCAGAAATCATAACTCATTTTGTGTGTTTCCCCCATTCTGTATATTCACTACATGATGGTGCTACCAATTCATGGCATTCTTTTTTATTTTTACTTCTGTTTATTTTTATCCCATTCACCCCATGGCATTTGGGGGCAGGGTTATGAAATTTAAGATAGGATGAGAAAAGGTCTTTTTATACAACTTAACTGGCCCTGAGAAAAGTTAATTTGCTAAAACACGAGGTTGACCTATGCTAAGACTTAGTCTATGAAGATTTTCTCTTAAGGGCAAATTCCATGCCTTTAACTCCATCTGATTAGTGGTTCAAATGGAGTGTTAAGCTGGATTTCTTTCTCACCAACAAAAAACTGGAGTGCCTGGGAGCCCTGTGTCTGCAGAAATTGAACTTGGATTAGTATTCATTTACCTTGTTTCTTTATAGATTTTGAAATTCTTTTGGGATATACTGATCATGGCAAAACTCAAAATACAGTTCATAGGATTCAATTTATCTATCTACTTCTGTTTTTTAGCTTCCTTACAGTGTAACACCATCAGCGAATTAACTTTGTAGAATTTCGCCTGACATTTAGAAAAATGATGGCTAAATGAATGCCTTCCCACCCAATAATTCCATTATAGTCTCCAAGGCTCACCACTCATTAATTGTTTTGCTAATTGCTTTATGAGAAATTGCTATTTGATAGGCTTTTCTCCTTTTTCTTTCTAAAGTCATTGACAGTTGCTAATTTGCTTACTAGATAATTTAGGATAAGTTACATAATTTGTTTGAGCATTTGCAAATAATTTCAACATAGTGAATTCTGAATTGCCCTTGTGATATGCTGTTCTCTGTTGTTCTATTTTTGACATTCATTAATTCAACCATTTATTCCACAAACAAGTTCTGAATGTTTATGATGGGCAAGGCATTAATCCAAATACTGTGGAATTTATAAAAGGGCTGTTGTCCTAAAGGAGCTTATATTCTTTTAGGGAAAAAAACCAAAAGAATTCAAGTTTCAAGTGACAAATGCAGGGAAGTGGACAAAATCCTATGGGAATTCAGAAGTATGGAGACCACTTATTGCTGGGGATTTAAAAACTGGTTTAATGGAGGAAATGCTTTAAGTAGTATATTAAAGGATAAATGAAATTCATTTTTTATTAAAAATTAATTTAAATATTACTTTTTTGTGGATCAGGAGAAGACTAGCTAGGTAAATAATGGTATACTTCTAAATTCAAGTTGATACTAAAAATATTTAAGAGCCAATACTGTGTGTACATTGACAATTCAGAATAGATGTCTGACTTTTCAGAATGAACGGATGGCAGCCTATGCACTATACTGGTACACACTGGCTGAATATGAACTTTACGGATAAATAATGACACAAACTTACAATTCTTTACATGGAACATGCTATTGCATTTTTAAAAAGCAAGTTAAACAGCAACATGTAGGGACGCCTGGGTGGCACAGCGGTTAAGCGTCTGCCTTCGGCTCAGGGCGTGATCCTGGAGTTATGGGATCGAGCCCCACATCAGGCTCCTCCTCTATGAGCCTGCTTCTTCCTCTCCCACTCCCCCTGCTTGTGTTCCCTCTCTCGCTGGCTGTCTCTATCTCTGTCGAATAAATAAATAAAATCTTTAAAAAAAATAAAAAAAATAAACAGCAACATGTAAAATACAATCTATGTGTATAAAATTATACACGTAAAGAATTGTCTGTAAAGATGTTCAGCATAAGTTGAATAGCATTTGAAATGATTTTTACCTATTTCTTTGTATTTTTCTATTTTATTTGAATTATTTATCGTGACTATGAGTCAATTTTACAAAAGAAATCAAGTAATTTAAAAATCGTTATGTCCAATGTCATTGTGAACAATATTTTAACTGTTAGTCATAAATTAATGAAGGACATGACAATTATAAGGAAATTGTAGCTATGCTTGTGTATTCATGAAAATAATGCAATTTGGTAGGAGCAGAGAGTAGGTGAATAAAAGATGAGAAAAAGAGAGATGAAATAAAGTTGGAAAACTAATTGTTAGAAAATCCTGGAAAACTTTAAAAAATATTAATTTGACCTTAGGTGATTGGCAAATGCAGAGAGGGGCAACTGAAGTTTTTCAGCTGAGTACTGATTACTAAAAATATCCTCAGATAGAAGTTGTTTTAGAAATAATCTTTAGAAGAGATTTTTGGTGACCAAGATTGGAATTAAGGGGAATATTGAAGAGGTTAATGCAATAATCTGCAAGAGGCAGAGAGGACATGGAATTTGACAGTGGCAGTAGAGATGCAAGAGAAATGTAGAAAACAAACAAACAAACAAAAGGGGGGGGATAAATGGAATTTACACACTGTCAAGGTAAGGAAAGCAATGAAAAGGGAGGAACCACTGACTAATACCTGTGGTGTTAGCCTAAGTAAACCAGTTATACTAGAGCTACAGGTTTATAAGAAAAGTTCAGAGAAATCAGGGAGTGTTAGATTTGGAAATGACCATTTATTTTTTTCCTCTCACGTAGGATGATGAGAGAGAGATTAGGTGACTCATCAAGTTTTACAGTTAAATGTTGAATTTAAATACATTGTGCTTGAAGTGTGATAGACTGTTCCATTGGGATATCTGATAAACCCATTAGAAATATAAGTTGAGAACTCTGTCAAGACCCATCTTGCTCTTTAGTCAAAATTAATAATTCCTCTGTGGTCCCATAGAATTATACATACTTCTAGTATAGTATTTACTAAATTGTATTTTGTTTGTTCATATTATTTGTCTCTACTGATACCTTGGGAAGGAAAGGACCATGACTTATTCATTTAAAAAATATGCATACAATGCTTAGTCCAGTGCTAATACTGTAGGCACTCAAAATTGTTTAAATGAATAAATAAGAAAGGTGGCAAGGAACACACAGATCTAAGAGTCTTCCTAGAAGTTGTAATAGATCTATGGGAGTGAAAGTCCCCAAGGGAGACTATGTAACTGCAAAAGCGCTTCCCCCGTTTGAGCTCATTCACCCACATAGGTATAGAGAAAAGTATGGGTATAAAGGAATACTGCCTCTTTAGTGGAGACTTCCAAATACATATTTAAAGTTCTAATCTCTTTCCTGCATTACGGATAAGCCAACATCCTGAATCGTTCCCTTAAATTCAAGGATTCCAACATTGAATGAATCATAGCTCTCCTCATGTAGTCTGTTTCTCCTCTTTAAGTCCTATCTGGGTTAATTGTGCATCTAGTATATCAGAAATCTGGGATTTGAGATTTTCTAGTGCTCTAAACCTGATTGTTGTTCTATTCAATTTACTTCCTGGGATGCCTGGGTGGCTCAGTCAGTTAAGCGTCTGCCTTTGGCTCAGGTCATGATCCAAGGGTCCTGGGATCAAGTCCGTCATTGGGCTCCTTGCTTGGTGGGGAGCCTGCTTCTCCCTCTCCCTCTGCTGCTCCCCCTGCTTGTGCTCTCTCTCTCTCTCTGACAAATAAATAACATCTTAAAAAAATAAATTTACTTCCTGAGCATCTCATTTATGTATGCCTTGCTCTGCCGCTGCATTCTACCGCTGCTTCTCATGATTACAGTTCTCATAATTGCTCAACTGGGGACATTGCAATAACCTACCACCTTGTCCCTTGGCTCCAGTTGTACCTGTGTCCTCAAGCCCCCACCGTTAGAGAACAGAATTACCTTTATAAGACACAAATATTATTTTATCTATTTCTTTAAAAATGCTGCAGTGGCTCTCAGTTGCTCAGGTTACAAATCACTAGAGTGGGTGTGGCAGGGTGGCTGCTGTATTTTGAACTGTCTCTAATTTCATTGCTATCCTTTACTCACTGCTCCAGCCATACTCTTCAAACACTCCAGACCATTTTGTACCTTGTTAATTCCTCTCTTTGGATGCCCTTTTTTCCTATTCTGAAGAATTCTTGTTCATCTTTTAAGAACAATCTCAGTTACTACCTCAATTGAGGAGCATTCTCTGAGTTCTGATAGAATTGACTACTTCTATTATGCTCCGAATATACCTTCTGCCATGTATAGTTACTATCACACATTATTGCATATACATGCCTATAAAAAAGGGATTTACCCCAAGAATTCCAAGAGAGTAGAGACTGTCTTAGCCATCTTTTAGTCTGGCACCAGATGCAGTGCCTGACAGTAAACACTGAATAAATATTAATCAACTACTGTGTAGAGGAACACTGATGACTGAGAAAAGGTCATTCTTTCCTTTTAGTTAGGTTCTTATTTCTGACCTCACTAAAACACTTTTAGGAGAGAGGTAAGAATGAGGATAGATTTCAGAAGTTTAAGGAAATTAGAGAGTGGAGAATTAAATTCAGTGAATGTGGATAAAGAAAAATATATGGAATCTCGAAGGTGTATCAGAGACCCAAGAGATTTTGGATGGGAAGGGACCTAAAGAAGAGTGTGGGCTGTTGAAAAGGAACCAATGCAAACAAACAAGCAAACAAACAGATTTGAGTTTTAAGAATATGATTCTATATGAGGAAGAGAGGATCTATATGAGGTCCTCTGTGAGGAAGAGGGGATGAAGGTAAATAGGGAGAGGACTTTGTCCTATGTGTCATTGTATATTCAATGTTTTTTGCGTTGGATTATTCAATATGTTTACATGGAACTTTAGGAAAGGAATAAGGGTAGATAGGAGGAAGAGAAGAAAGCATGGAAAAGACATAAGGAAAAGTTGAAAGAGGATGAGTTGAGTAAATTAATATTTAAGACAAAATGAACAGTTAGGTCCAGCTTATCTCAAACTTTTCCATTTAATTGTCAACATAGGTCTTTCCTCATCCTTGTCTTTTAACACACTTACCATCCATAACCGCATTGGGAAACTAACTTGAGACCAGGTCGTAGAAGGTTTTAATGCCGCGGTAAGCACTTCAGCTTCGGTCTGTTATGCAGAGGAAAGCTTTTTCTATCCCGAGTGTGTTTTTGGACGTGGTGCTTTAGTTTGATTAAATTTACCTGGCTAGAAGAAGTGAGAAAGCCTCCAAGAAGAGCAATTATGAAGCTAATACAAGTATCCAAGCAGAGATAACAGTGTAGGGATTAATAATCAGTGAGAACAAAAAGAAGCACTGATGTGAATATATCAGAGGAAAATTGGCAGAAATTGCAGATCAGTTCCCATGGGGGCTAGAGAAGAGGCTGAGAAAAGTCTGGGAGAAGGAGAGAATGGTACCTTTTGTACCTTGTTCTACTCTCTTTGGAACAACCTTTATTCTATTCTGAAATATATCATATGTATTTGAAAAGATTTTTAGTCTGCACAACTGTCCAGAGAAGGCAAGGCTATTTGTAGATTTTAAGGGTCCTTGAAAATAGCTGAAATGCCTTGCAAGGCTATCACACCTTGCATGTTGACAATACTGTTAAGACCATTCATGCTGATAGGGTACTGTAGAGACAATGTGAATTGTGCTCTGGTTTTGAGTATGAGTTCCTAGCTACAAGAGTTCAGTGATTTTACTACATGACAGCTGTTGAACCACTTATTTTCATTATGAAGGAAATTAAACATCTGCCCTCATAGTTAATCACAGTCCATGACTATCCAGTTGTTGCTGCCACTGGAACATATTTATCATAGTTTTATAGCGTTTTGACATTTATTTTGCATTTGCCCTTTCCTACTTACAAAGTTCTGATTTTTAATATCATAGATCTTCTTTTCTTTCATACCTCTTGACTCATTGCCATTAAGAGAAAAGAATTTACTGATTCAAGAAACAATCCTTACAGAAACAGTGCACTCAGACCAAGAAAATAAACACATTTTTCCTAATTATCTAAAAAAAAAAACTGATGGTGGGAAGCTAATCAGAAGCAAAAGCTATTCTATAAATCAAGTTTTAACTTTCTAAAAAATATATATAATCTACACAACTTAGCTACATTTCAGGTCTTTGGAAAACAATCTGAGTTGAGAAACAGTTTTTCACAACTTTGTGTCTCTTGTTATTAATGACTTCAGTTTATTTGATATTGGTTGATCAGATGCTGGTATTAAAGGGTACTACTGAATGCTTTTAGTTTCTGCTTCTAATATGGAAAAGCTTCAGCCAAGTTGTGGTGTTCACATATTTGAGAAAGGAATCTTTTTTTTTTTAAGATATACTGTTTCTGGATATACTATTTTGTTTTCTTACCCCCCAAATATTAAATCTACATGCTAATACTATAGTGAGTGGTTTTGAAGGCATCCCAAATTACCTAAATCATTTGTGAAAGACATCTGTATTTTATGCTGGCCTTACTTTTATGTAAAATGCACTCTCAGTGCAATTGATGGAAATCTTTGTGAACATTGTCACAGAGAGATGACTTTATGTATAAGATTCCACTTAATGGTTTTAGTTATAAGGGCTATTTTTAATATATAATGTTTGAGGAATGCAGTCTTTCTTTGTTTACAATTCCTTTGAAGAATATTATCCTACAAAACCAGAAAAATGGTAACTTATATCTTTGAACTGCTAAATAAATCATTCTAATAGCACTGAAAACAAAACAAAACTTGCCAATTAAAACATCAACAAAATTTTAGTATTTTTCTCTGAGGAAGAATAAAAGATTACTATCATAGTGATTTTTCTCAAGGCTTTTGATTTTTCTTTCCTTTTTTTTTTTCTTTTCTTACTCTAAACCAGCAGATTTATAAGCCATGTACTTGAACAGCAAAACCATTTGCCATTTGGTAGAATTGGCTGACATTTCATTTTTTCTGGGCAGATTGTGGATTAGTTTGACATTATTTTGCTGGGCTCTGAGATACATCATTAACATATTGCTTATGACTAAACGCAAAGCAGTTTCATTTTGTGACATAATACTCCACATTTTCTACAAGTAGTAAAAAGTATGATTTCTCTGAAAATAACTGGGTATTGCTCCAGTCTTATAAAAAAGACCCTGGAATTCTATTAATGTAACAAAATGTATCACTAAAATGGTATGTCAGAGGGGAATGAAAACCCCCATAAAGGCATGATGTGTTTACTGTTGATATCTCTAAATCTTGGCTAGAAATGAGAAACATTCATGAAATATTGGGCTTAAACTGAGATCACATCAGTACGATAGCAATATCGCACTTGTCAACTAATGGAATGTAACTGCCTGGTTGTATCACATGAAAATGAAAATTCACTTTTTGATCGAAGTTATAATTCTTTTCCTGTCCATGTCGAATAACTTTTTGTTTTTAATGTAAAGAAAATAAGAGCCAGGCAACTGTACCCCAAGATAGCTTTGTTTGGAAAACCAAGGAAATAACAAACTGCTGCTCATTTTTTAATTGAAGTGGTGATTAAATAATTACCAGTGCTGTTATTTGAGTTCTTAATATATTTGCTCACATCCCATCTTTCCTTCACTGAGTTAACTCTAGTCTATAAAATAAATGAGGCCACATTGTACACTTGTTGGCTCCTCTTCTATTTAGAAAGCAATTGTAGTATTATCCTTGTAGATGATATGGATAAGCTATGTTGAACAATTCATTTGCTATGATTTTTCCCTTTTCTTTCATAATGTTGACATATTTCATTAAGACAGAACATCTCGTTGCTGCAAAATACTGCTTTTACTGAGAGTAAGCACCTAAATGAAGTATTGTGCAAATGTTTTGGTCACACACACTTTCGTGTTTAAGCAAAACATCAAACCAATTAGCAAGCCATGCTTCTAAGATAAAGTATACAGGCTGCTAGCAGGTTTTAATGCATTTTTTTCTCTAGTTGCTTTAATGGATTTAATTCTTCCTAGTCGCGTGATAGAAAAATCTTAAGGGACAAACTATAATTTTATGGTCATCTAAGATAATTATTGTACTAATTAACTATTATTAATTCCATTTTCCATTTGTTTCCTTGACATTTGAAAAGATAAAGAAAATTGTTTTTCTGAACTTGTTTTTAACCTCCCCCCCACTCTTTTTGGTACTGAAAGGTGTTCAGGAATGATGTATGCTGCTCCAACATACTCTATTCATGTTGTGCACTGGAGATGACCTGGTTTTTGCAATACCTTAGATAGAATGCTGTTAAGGGAGGAAAAAATGCATTCAATTTTCAAGAATGATCTTAGGCATAACAGGCACATCTTTTCATTCTAGCATGTCCATCTTCTTTTAATTCACCCTATGTTAGGCTTTATTCAAAGGAAATCTGTACATTCAATTTTTTCCCAGGTACAGAATCCAGCAGGGTGGTAGTATGGATGAGCAGAACACAAACAAATAAGAAAAGTACTTAGAAAACACAATTACAGGAATTACATCCCTTTAATTCTAATGATCTGCATATTATTATTTTTATTCTGTCTTATGTTATGCTTTTAGACATAACATGACTTTCCTCTTGTTCCAGAATTGCTTTTAATATTTTTAGATAGATATTTATTAACCAATTTGGGTTATAATCAGATTATTATTATCAATATCAAAATTTCCCTTAGTGAAAAGTTGTTCATACACATTCATCCAGACTCTTCCAATGGGTAAATAATTCTAGTTAAAAGGCCAGATTTATTCTAGTTTTAATCAATTCCACATTATTGCAATCTAAATGAGCTTAATATTGTCAATTTTTATCTTCATAATGAAGAGCAAAAAGATAAAAATTCTAAACATATGGCTTTTGAAATGCGTGGTATGCTGTTGGTCTGTTGTGGAAGTGGATCAGAATACATTGAGGCATGCTAGCTCCTTTAGGTCCCTGGGGTTTTATTTAGTATATTATTCTGATAGAACTTGAAATGACATTCAAGTAGGCAAGAGGAGTTAAAGTACTTCTGAAACGGATCCACTTATTACCATGGAGCACTTTTGGCTCTCCATGTTTGACTCCTTGTTATTTATAATTCATATTAAATATGAAACATTCTTTTCAATAAAGACTAAAAAGGAATTTAAAATATATTTTATTTCCATTTTGTTGACAAATCAAGAGATAATCTTATTTTGTTTGATGAATATTAGTTCCAGCCAGAGTGGGCCCTTTGCTATGCCCTCCAAAGCCAGTTGATAAAAACTAATTAGCATTTTAATCAATTGTTTTATGTTACAAAATATGAGTGGCAGTTGCTTTGTTTTGGTTTGGTTTTGGTTTGTTTTTGTTTTTGAGCAAATTGGGGAGACAATATTTCAGGGAGTGGAAGAGGCAGAAAACAATGACTTTTTAGTGATTTCTTCATCTGTGTTCCAGTATTCGTGGCCAGATGGGCCTCTGTGCCACAGAGAGCAGGTGATCATCTTGGCAAGGTGGAATGGCTTGAGAGGCTTTCAAATTGTCCTGTAAACTTAGAAAAACTATTAATTTGTTACTTAATTAAAGAAACATGCATAGAGTCATTAGTTGACCTCCACAAATCATCAGTGACACAGCTGGAAAGGGAACAAAAGACTCCTCTTTTCAAGTGCACTGCTTTACATATGCCCCTAACATTGAACAAAACAATTCAGTAATGCTAGAGGGAATACCTTAGTGTGAGCAATCATTTCTTAGCACATGCCTGTCACACTAAGATTTTTCTAAAACCATCTACATAGCACTATTTGCTTAAAGAAGTCTGAAACATAATGGAGATGAAATATTCAAGATTGGACTGACTGCAACGGAAACGGCAGTAAAGGGAGCTACTTATTACTATAGAAACAAGAAAGTATGCCCCAGAACTGTTAGAACTAATAAATGAATTCGCTAAAGTTACAGGATCCAAAATTAATATACAAAAGTCTGTTGCATTTCTATGCACTGATAACAAATTATCAGAAAGAGAGATCAAGAAAACAATCCTGTTTACAATTGCAGCAAAAAGAATAAAATACCTAAGAATAAATTTAAGCAAGAGGGTGAAAGACCTATACACTAAAAGCTTAAAGACACTGATGAAAGAAATTGAAGATACAAATAAGTAGAAAGATATACTGTTCTCATTGATTGGAAAAAATTAATAATGTTGAAATGTCCACATTACTCAAAGCAATCTACAGATTCAGTGTAATCTCTACCAAAATTCCAATGACATTTTTCACAAAACTAGAACAAATAATCCTAAAATTTATGTGGACCACAAAAGACCCTGAATAGCTATATGCAATCTTGAGAAAAAAGAACAAAGCTGGAGATCTCTCACTACCTGATTTCAAACTATACTATGAAGCTATAGTAATTAAAAGAGTATTGTACTGACATAAAACCATTGATCAATGCAACAGAATAGAAAGCCTAGAAATAATCCCATTTATATATGGTCAATTAAGTTGCAACAAAGGAGTAAAGAATATACAATGGGGAAAGGACAGTCTCTTCAATGAATGGTATTGGGAAAACTGGACGGCTACATGCAAAAGAATGAAACTGGACCGCTACTTTATACCACACACAAAAATAAACTAAAAATAGATTAAAGACTTGAATGTAAAACCTGAAACCATAAAACCCCTAGAAGAGAACATAAGTAGTATACTACTTGACATTGATCTTAGTGATTTTTTTTTCGATCTGATTCCAAAGGTAAGGGAAACAAAAGCAAAAACAGACTACATAAAACTAAAAAGCTTCTGCACAGTGAAGGAAACCACCAACAAAACAAAAAGGCAACCTACTGAATGAAAGAAGATATTTGCAAATCATGTATCTGATAAGGGGTTAATATCCAAATATATAAAGAACCTGTACAACTCAATAACAACAACAAATATCCCACAAATAATCCAATTAAAAAATGGGCACAGGATCTAAATAGACATTTTTTTCCAAAGAAGGTAAAGAAATGGCCAACAGTCACATGAAAAGATGTCCAACATCACTAATTATCAGGGAAATGCAAATCAAAACCGCGGTGAAATATCACCTTACATCTGTCAGAATGACTATTAAAGACAAGAAATAAATGACTAAAAAGACAAGAGATAACAATTGTTGGAGAGGATATGGAGAATAGGGAACTACCCTTGTGCACTGTTGATGAGAGTGTGAATTGGTGCAGCTACTATGGAAAACAGTACAGAGATTTCCTTAAAAAAAAAAAACAACTAAAAATAGAGCTACCATATGATCCAACAATTCTACTACTGGGCATCTATCTGAGAAAATGATTTGAAAAGGTATATGCAACAGGATGTTAATTGCAACATTATTTACAATAGTCAAGATATGCAAACAATTCATGTGGCCATCAATGGATGAACAGATAAAGAAAATGTGATTGATATATGTGTGTGCGTGTGCGTGTGTGTGTTGTGGAATACTTCTTAGCCATAAAAAGAAGGAAATCTTAACCATTTGCAGCAAGATGGATGGACCTTGAAGATATTATGCTAACTGAAGTAAGTCAGACAAAGACAAATACTGCATTATTTCATGTATATGTGGAATCCAAAAAAACAAAATAAACTAACAAGTCAAAAAACAAAACAAGACAAAGCCCAGATTCAGAGAACAGATGGGAGATTGCCAGAGGGGAAGGAGGTTGGGGCGAGGGCAAACTGAGTGAAAGGGATTAAGAAATACAAACTTCCATTTATAAAATAGTAGGTCATGGGGATATACTGTACAGCCAGGAGTTTATAGTCAGTAACATTCTATTAACTTTGTAAGATGACAGATGGTAACCAGATTTATTGTGGTAAGCATTTCACAATGTATACAAATATCAAATCACTATGTTGTACACCTGAAACTAATAAAATATTATATGTCAATTGTATCTCAATTAAAAAAAATGTATGCATAATGTCAACATTTGAAACCAACATGAGTCTTGATAACAATACATTATAACCTATCATCTTTTACTTATTGAATAATTTTGGTTTTGTGTTTTCACTATAAAGCATACCTGTGGCTTGTATCTGCAGGATGAACACTGTCTCAAGATGCTATGAAGTTCAATGGAATTATTCAGAATATATTCCATATTCAGAACATAGAATGAATTAATCTAAGAATAGTAGTAACAACTGGACTCCCAGGTATACAAATAAATTGGAGAGTAAAAATTACACTGATCTGTGTTTTTATTGTGGCATTGTCTATTTGACAGTGTCAGCGAGTGTTATCTCCCCAGCCTAATTCTTCATATAATTAAAATTACCACTTTAAGCATTAGTAATTTTTTTAAGTTTTTACCACTTACCATAGAAAATTTTATTATAGGTAGCATATTCTTACTTGACTTTCTTAAACCCAGTACATTAAGAACATCTAAAATTTTCCAGACAGGCTGGGCTCATAATTATAAATTATAGTATTTTTCTGTGACCCATAGATATCCTCAGTAACTTTTGTTTATTTAGCCCTGCTTGTATCCACCCCAAATGACTCTGATCTAATATGGTCTGTCCTGCCTACCAGCTATAACTTCACTTTATAGTGCTCCTTCTTCATGTTATTTTTAATTATGATTTCCTATGTGAATAGGTTAAAAATGTCTACAGAACAAGAACAGTCTTTAATAAACATATGAGACTTTTCTTATGATTAAAATGTGGGTGCCTTTATGACTATTTTATGAAATTAATTTCTGCTACACAAAGATGTCTTTTATCAACATCTAATTCTAGCCAAATTTCATATGATTGCAATGTGGGATGGCTAACTTAATGATAACTGGAGTTACTATTCTATTTTGAAATTATTGGATAAAATACTGCACAAATGAAAAAATCTGTCATGTAGGAAAAAAAAAGTTTCGGGGGTCATCTAGCAAGTCAATTAGGTAATATTGAATCAATCAACAAATAATCATTACTTAGAGGCAGAGATTGAACTGTCACTTCATACCATTGGTTAGATAATGATTAACACAGACTCTTGAAATAAAAAATTAGCATTTCTGAATGGTAATTCACTTCTGATACAGAGAGTAAATCTAAACTTTTCAGTTTTATTTACATTTTTATAAAGATTGAGGGTCACTTGGATAGCTCAGTCGGTTCAGACTCTAACTCTTGGTTTCAGCTCAGGTCATAATCTCAAGGTCCTGGGATCAAGCCCTGTGTCAGGCTCTGTGTTCAGTGGGGAGTCTGGTTGAGGATTCTCTCTTCCTGTCCCTCTGCCCTTACCCCTCCAACCTTTCTCTCTCTAAAATAAATAAATAAATCTTAAAAGAAAAAATCATGACATATCAGATTGTATATGACAACCATACATAGCAGAGACATGTAAATATTTGGTGAAATAGGCTCTTTAAAGAAAATATATCCCTAATGGGCACATATAATAAATATGTTACTGTAAACTTACCACTAAATTGCAGGACCTTAGTGAAGCTATCATGGAAATGGAGGAAAGGAAATAACCAGATTATTTGCAAGCTTTTCTTTTAAAAATTTTAAGTGATCAAAACAGCAAATTAAAATTTTGAAATGACTAATTTACGATCTCAAATTAATTACCATATGTTTTAAAGTTAATTTCTAGGTGTCTGTAACAAGTCATCTGCTTAGGAGGAGTAGTACTAAGTGACAAGCAATCCCCATTTCTTTGTGTGGATTTTAATGGACATTCTCTTGCTTTCTTTGCTAATAAGACATCTCTCAAGTACATTAATTTTTTGTCTCCTATTTTGCATTCTAGATGAATGTCATAAACCCAACTTTTAATGGCCTAAGTCATGTCTGCACAAGAAAAATATTTTTAGTTATAGGTTTTTTTCACATCTTAAAACACTAGGAATTCTGCTTAGAGCTCTGATTTTTCAAAAGGTGGCAGTAACTTTATTTACAGAATAGAAGTTAATTTCCATGCCTCAATTTCTTAAAAGTAAAATGGTGGGATTTTAGCTACATGATCTCTAAAGTTTTTGCCAACTATAAGATTCATTGAATCATATTAAAGATTGGAGGATGAGTGTGTGTCCATTGATTTTTGGCCTTTGGATCTGGTCTACCTGCCAAGAAATAATTATTTTCTTGGCAGCTTGTCATGAAAGGTCAGAGTTTCTTGGCATTTTTTCACCTGATCTTTTAATATTCATTCAAGCGTGGCTGTTTTTCTGTGGTCAAATTTGTGGTCTGTGAAGATGTACATTCTTTTGCAATTCCGTTTTCTAGGATTTTGAGTCTATTTTGACAATTTGTATTGAAACATATAAGAAGACTGGTTGATGGTGCAAGTGTCAAATTGTTTAGCCCTTCGTAGGAAATGGCAAAGAATCTAATGTACATTGAAAAGTTATGATGAAAATTTATGAGAGGCAAACTTTAGCTAAATGCCAAGTCTTTCTGACAGCTAGAATCAGCCCGAAAGGAAACTAAATGCCTTGCGCAGTATGAGTTCCCAATCAATGGGTGTATTCAGAGAGTAGTTGTATAGTTTTACCATGGAGATTTTCAAAACCTGTGACTCGTTGACCTTGTCTCAAGGTTTTTTTCTCATTTTAATTTTCTATGAGTGCCAAATAAAATATAATTATATTGATTTGGAAATTTGCTTGAGTAAGGATTCCGTGAAGATTAGATTCAGAACAGCTGTCTTTCTCAGCTAATGCATAGGAAGGAAGTCCTGATATTTTACAATGATATATTAGAGGCATTAAGCCTGAATTTCAACCCCAATCTGATTAGCATAAGCAAAAAAAAAAAAGAGAGAGAGAGAGAGAGAGAAAGAGACACTTTGGAGGATGTTCATAGTTTTGCAGAATTGAATAAACAATTGAAATCAAGCTTTGGACAAAGATGGGAACCATGGCAGCCCTAAATCTCTCAAGCAGAATTTGTGGACTGTGAGTTGATGACTCAGTTTCAAAACCCTTCTATCCCTGGGTGTCTGTGTTCAGTGTTCAAATTTCCAAGAAAAATTGATAGACCTACATCAAGTATTAATACTCCTATGGCCAAAGCAGAGAGTATGAAAGGAAGTTGGTAGGAGGGGAGCCCCTGCATACTGTGATGGCCAGCCCCACCAGAACCAAGGTCTAGGAAGAATATTGGTTAAGAGTGGTATCTTGAAGAAGGGATGGGTTAGGAGTTGCCCAAAGAAAGGTTACAAAAAGAATGGGATGGAGATGATGAGGGGTGCTGAGAACATAACACAGTTTGTAATTTTGTATTCTATTTCTTTCTCCCCACTGGTCCCTAATCTCCTTGAAGTCAAAGATACATCTTGCTTGCTCTTAAATCTGCAGCCTCTACAGCAGTCATTGGCACATAGCTTTAGTGTAGCAAATATTCAATGATCAGACAAATGAGTAAATAACTAAATAAATTTAAGTGATATTCTTTTTTTGTTCACTTCCATTTCCCCTCCCTCCCTTCTCCTTTGTTCCTTCCTTTCTGACTTTGTTCTAATATGTATTAATTATATAGTTATAGGTCATAAAGACAATGTAAACTCTTTCCCTTATTAAGTAAATATAATTATATACAGTGATATTTGAATGTTAGCTGTTTTGTTTGTATTCTCATAATAGCTGAACACAGCAGATGGACTATAAGACTCTTTGCCAAAAAGCCTTGGATCCTAAGGTGTTTTTACTGTTTCCTGTGTTTCTAAGGAAACTGTAATAATCAAGTTTCTCATCTTTTTAAGCTTGATGAAATCCAGTTAAAAAGTAGACCTAATCATAGTTTATAATGAGCTTTGAGAGATTTTTCTTATAAATTTGAAGAAAAAAAAGAATCATAAATTCCAAATGCTGTTAACGAGGTCAAAATTGTTGAAATAGAAAATAACTGTCTTTAAGAATTGCATATATGTCATGTTCATCGTATCCATGTTTGAGTAAATATCACCAGCTAGCCAGAGTTCTTTGCATTTTACGGGTACATAATCTATATAAATGCTTCCATATCAGTAACAAGCATACCTAAAGAGTAGTCACCATACCAAGAAGATTGTGTTTGATGCACAGAGTCTAGAAGAAGTGGTAGCATCTTCCTTTAAAATGCATTTCTTTCTGTCGGCAAATGTACATTAAGGATAATAGCTCATACTATTTCCAGTATTATGCATAAGTTCAAAGCATTTGCAAGTCAGCAATTTTTAGACCCTACTTACAAGTAGCTCCTGACTACGAGGCGTTCAAGCTTTTTTATAGTTATATTATTATATAAAAACTATAAGAGTATAAGTGACCTCATAGCTCAAGCAGGAAATTAACTAAACTATGAAACATTAATGTTTCCACATAAAATGAAATTTCAGTGATAGTAAGAATGCTACATTAGTTAACTATATAGCCCATTCAACTTTTAGAATATCATCAATGGCTATTTGATTTAAAGGCTGTCATGTGTTTAGATTACTGCTGATTTATTCCAAACCCATTGTTATCAGGGAATAGAAGAAATTCACGCAGTAATCTTTGGGAGGTTACCTTCTCTTAATGGAGAACTACCTATGCATTAAGCTACACAAGAAAAAAATTGTCTTTCAGGGTAAATTGGATTATCTTCTGTCTATACTTTTGGAATATATTCTAAGGAACAGGTAAACTCAAAGCCATTAAAAAAACAAGCAACAAACAAACAAAAGGACAGACCCCAAAATGATGGATTTTCTGCTCACCTGGAATAGATCAATTTTGTAAGCACATGGAAGAACGTCTAATGCAGGCAGAAATCATTGTGACTCCATGAGGAACACTTCTTGTGGGATTAATCCAATTTCCTTCTGTGCCCGTGTGACAGACTTAGTAGACCCATCTGAAGTCAAAGTCTCAATATAACTTGACTTAGTGAGGCTTTCTTCTATTCTGTACTATATCCCAGTTAACAACCTGGGAAATGTTAACCTTTCTACCAATGCACAAAAGGTGGGCCATAATTTTGTCCAGTGGGGATATTTCAAATAAACCCTAACCAAATTAACACCCAATATGTTTATGCATGATCTCACCAGCACTATCATAAAAGCAATGAAGAACACCTAACATGTTATTTAGCCCTTATTATGTGCCAGGCATTATTCTATGGCATTTATCTGTATTAACTCATTTATTCCAAATGAACAGCAGCTTTAGGTATTGCTTAAAGACATGGACTCCTGAACTTGGGTTCAAACACAGCATTATCACGTAGCTGTGTGGCCTTGCACAAGTTATTCAGCCTCTCTGTGCCTAGGTTTCTTCATGTATAAAACGGGGGTAGTAATCCTTAGCCCCTAGAGTTTTTATGAGAATTAAATGAGTTATTGTTTATAAAATACTTTAACAGTGGCTGGCCCTCAGCCAATACTACAAACATTTTGTTAGATAACTAAAATGCAATCGGAACAATAAATTGTCAATTATGGAATAACGCTTAATAAGGAGTTGGCCAAAATATTGCTTTTAATGATGATCTTCACACAATGCCCAGTGATAGAAAATAATTGAGTAAGCAGAGTATAATAAAGCAGAAGTAGTACCGTGATCTCAGTGGGACGCTGGTTGAGCATATGTCAAGAACACAGTGCTATAATTACTTAAAATAAACAGACACTAGATTGTGTTGATGGAAGAGTGTCAAAAACAGCACTGACACTGGGTTTAGTGCTTTCACCTCTTTTCAATAATTATAACCAATTTAATTTTCCTCTTCCTTTTATGCCCTGTCCCTCTCCTTCTTCTTCCTTTTTCCTTTTATTTAAAGAAATGGAGAAAAAGGATATTACCCAGGGGAAAACAATAGCAATATTTTTATTATTGAAAAACATGCTGGAGAAAACTAAGAGTTTAGACTGACGGATTATCTCTATAGAGTATCTTCTCTTCTAAACAGAATTTTAAGGCATTCTTGTCACATGTCATCATTTAGACAAAGCAAGATGGCCTGTGACAGTTATGCTGGGCCTTCCATGCACGGAGAATGAAAACCAAACCCTGGTCCTGCCTTGGAAGTATCTGTGACTCAGTGTGCTATAAGAACTGGCCATTGTGAATCCTAGATAAATCATCACTATAGTGCTTCTCACTATTGCCTGTCCTTTCAATTATTATTTTATTTGGATTTCATACCTCTGATATTCCTTCCTTCTTTTTATGCTATCTCAACAATTTTTTTCAAGTCAACTAACCTTCTTTGAGTGCCTCCTCAATCTATGCTCTGTGCTTTTACACAATTTAATCCCCCAAATAGCTCTTTGATACAATTATCATGCTGCTCATTATTCAGTTGGGGAAATTGAGAGTCAGAAAATTTAACTCGCTTAAGGCTCTCTGACCAGATAGTGGTGGAGCCGAAATTCAAACCCTGGTTTGCTCTACAATCCGCCGATTTCTTCTGAGCCTCATGTTGAGTTGTACTCAAGGAGTAAATATGGAAAAGTGCCTCCAAATAGTGTTTGTCTGCTCTTTCATAGAATAATATAGACCACCCTAGGTTTTCTGTTTCTTCAAGTCATATATTCAAAGCTAAACAAATATGTAGTTTTTCGTCCTTGACATTCTTTCCTCCTTTCCTTCTGAAGTTTCTCTTCTCTTGAGCATTTTAAAGCACATTTCTGAATTGTTTCTTAATTTTAGGTTGTGTATACGACTTCTTAATACTTCTCTGGGAGTATTTAGTTATGTCATTGGGGAGATGCTCACAGGAGGTTGGCCTTTTTTCCTGACTCTTGAAGCAATTAAGTGCTTATCTGATCTTCTCCCTCCCAGGTATAGAGAAGGCCCCAGTGTACCAACTCACTACTGTTTCTTTCTCACAAAACAAAGCCAACAGTGCTTCTTACCCTTTGTCTTCTAAGAGCCCCTAAAGGCCTAGTAGGCCGTGTGCATATTTTCAGTTTGAGTAGCTTCGTTACTTGACTTATTTTAAGAGCAAATTTCTTGGGAGTCTACTGTTCCCTTTTTCAGATTTTATGCATGTTTTGCATTTTCCTCTGTAATACAGAGATTTTTGCTGAAATATAAAAAAAATAGGGTATTCCTCGAATCTTCAAGCAAATCTTCCTAACCAGATTAGGGTACCATATTTTTTCCTGTGTATTTATGTATCCCAGCACTAGGCTGGATGTTCTAGGGGATAGCCATACCACACTCAGAAACACGGACCTCAAGATGAGCTATGTTTCATCTCAGAACCTGCACAATTGTATTATGGAAGCCCTTCTGAGAACACATGATGGTGTATAATTATAAAATATATAAGTGTGCCTATTTGTGTTTCATAAATACTTGGCTTGGTTTGGGCAGATATAAAAAATAGACCATGAATTTGTTAAATAAGCCAATATAGTGCCAATATGTATACTCTTCTTTCATAAAAGCAACATTTTTCCTGGCTAAGATTTTAATTTTGAGTTAATTTGAGATACTAGAACCATAATTATATCACTCACTTCTTAAGCAACAAACCTTTAAGCCTTTCTCATAGAGACTTCCTAAAGATTTATTTAGACTTTATAATTAGATTTCCTTTTTATAGTTAACCTTATTGCATGTCCGAATTTTTCACTCCTTTACCTCTTCTTTCCTATTTCCATGAGATCAGAATTCTTGCTTCTCCATGCTGCCATTTAATTCTCAATATTATTATTATTATTATTTTAATTTTTTTATTATATTATGTTAGTCACTGTACAGCACATCCCTGGTTTCTGATGTAAAGTTCGATGATTCATTAGTTGCGTATACAATATTATTTTCTAAACAGATCCCTTTAGCTTTCTCACTCCCCTGCAACTGGTGCCCCATTCCTCTCTCCCATGCAATTGAATGGAATATAATCTCTATCCTATTTATTTAAATGTATTACATGCACTTTTCATGGTTTTTCACTTTTGAATTGCAGTCACTCAAAGGGCATGGATGATTTCTGTTCACTTATGTGATAGACAAGAATGATATAAGTTGTGTTGACAAATAATGAACACAATAAACATCTTTTCTGAGCTAAGCAACTTTACTATTAAAATGAGAATAAAAAATACTGAAATTCTCTCAAAAATGATTTCAGAAATCTGCTTACTGAAAACATTGCATAATAATCACCTCTAAGGATTAACCTGATACCCTTGGAAATGTTGAAATTTTATGTTGGCATTTTGTTAAAGAATTTTCCATATTTCCACCAATAATTTTTCTACTAAGTGTTAAGGCTCTTGAAAGATCCTCTCCTTCATATACTGAGGGACATTGTAGTAAAGCAGTTAAAAGCAAACATCAGACAAACTGAAGGTATTAAATCCTGGTTTCACCACCTATCAGCTATGAGACCTTGAGCAAATTATTTAATCTTTCTGTGCCCTAGTTTCAGAGGATAATAACAGTTCTTACACACAGGATTGTTATGTGAATTACATTAGTGATATATGTTAAAGAATATAGAACAGTGCCTAACATGTTGCAAGGGCTGGGTGCCTATTAATTAATATTGTTCTGTGATATTATTTTATTAACTCCTGAATTAAACTGTTAATAATACCCTAATTCTAGTGTCCCTTTCATGCCCTGTGGCCTTCCTGTTTTCCTATAATTATCATCAATTTTTACTTCTCTAACTTATGACTCATTATGAAGTAAATGTCTCTCATCTCTAGTGTTGTATTTCCTGTTTTCTCCTACAACATGTGAAATCAGTGAAAGCAGAGGATGAGCTAAATATCCTAGCTATCCTCTCTGAATTGCATTGATTAGTCTGATGCATGGTGTTAGGTGCATTGCCAATTAGTAATTTCTTTCACCACCATCATCATCATCATAGTCATCACCATCACTTGATCATGATTATGATCTCATCATATCTAACCTTTATTGAGTGCTTAAGACCTGTGAGGAGCTACTCTAAGCACTTTACATTTACTGAATCACAAAAATCACATAAAGTAGGTAATAGTATCCTCAATTACATATGTGGAAATATGGAAGGAGTGCAGTCACTCTTCCTGCTTCTAAGTCTTACCTTTGCACTGACTCTGAGAACCATTATAGCTGAAACATTCCCTTATAGGTGATCTACTGTCCCTTCCCTGCTGAAGATGACACAAGGGCATTAAAGGATGATGCTATGTTCATCATTTCCCCCATGACAATTTTGAAGATTATTTTAGGAGATGGTGTCCAATACTTGAACACATGTATTAGTGTGACTGGTTTTGGCAGGCACTAAGCATGTACCACATTAATTGTGACATAGAATGAGAATGAGTTGCTGTGTGGGGTTGTGTGCCCTGCCTCTTGGAATGATAAAATGAAGGAGCTCTAACTATAATAAATTGAAAAAAAAAAAAAAAAGGCCTCTAGTATTGCTCTGTGGTAGGTGGGGCCAGCCTAGTGGGGTGGGAGGAGAAGGCTTGGCATTTCACAGAGACAGATGCTTGAATGGATTTTGCAGGTGGTTTTATGTTAGTTCATGGTGCGCTCATTGGCAGATCTTTCCCTTGGCTCTTTTAGTTCAATCCCGGCTTGAGAGGACGCTGTGTATCTCTGCTGGTGATATACATACAATGACCTTGCCAATATTTTACCAATTCACATTAGAATATATTTCTATTTTCATCTGATTTCAATGCAGCAGGTGTTTTTCTTTTAATTTAGATTTTTAGAAAGCCATGTTATGGATGAAATTTCCTTGATTGCTATTATGAGTCTGCCATTAAAATGCAGGTTAAGAATAGCTTCTTAGATATCTGTTCTTGTTGACTTATTTAAAAATCTCACATGCAATATTTTGGACTGAAATAATGAAAGCTGACACTTGCTGAGGAGTCAGAGTGTCAATGTTTCACAAATTTACCCAGATTATAGCTTTTAATTCGCACGATGGTCCAATGAGGCAGGAATTATAACAATCCCCATATTATCCCTGAGGAAAACAAGATATGGAGGGGTTAAACCTGAGGCTACTCCAGAGGTAGCTGAGTAAGATACTGCCCCCAGGCTTCTGCCTCCAGAACCCGTGTTCCTAACCTGACACCACCTCCTTTCGGACAGCCATCCTTCGGCAGGGGGCTTCACTGCACAGACTTTTCCTGTAGCTGTCAAGCACAAAATGAGCTAAAAGCTCTTTTACAGAGACATACAAAATTACAAGTTGAAGTTGTTTTTCTGTGTTTTCTGCTTTTTTCCCAGCTTGAGAATAGGAGACCTAAGTTTTTATTTTAATTAGTAACATTGAAATACATTAAATAGGCTCTGTGGCGGCAGCTGTGTATTCTCACTTTGACTTGAAAACTACATTCATTGATATCTTTTTAGTCTTTGGAAAGAAATCTATTGTCCATTAGAGCTGCTACTGCTCTGAACCCTTTAGATAATTGTCCATGCAAGAGTCTGTTCTCTCTTCTTTGGGAGAATAACAATGGCATACTGTACTTCACAGGTGCAAAAACTAAATGATTTGTTCCATCATTTAGTTCGTTTAATTTACAGCTTTTTATGTTTAATTATGTCTATTGTTCATAGATTGGATATTGAGGATCCAACAAAGATGATATTTTGAATCAGCTTTGTAATGTCATTGAGTAGGTCTTACACTGCAGGATACTTAAATCTTTTCTCCAATTGCGACAGTTTGGATATCCTCAGGGGTTCCGAGCTGTCTTCAATTATGCCAGCTGTCTGAATGTGGAATGTAAAACTACTATTATAGTGGGGAATTAAATATTATTTGGCCCAATGTTACCTTTCTAGTCAAAAGTGAATAGCATGTGCCTGCATATGCAGTGAAAGTAGACAGATGTAGCATGTGCAAATATGCTGTGGGTACAATTTCCCTTTCAAAGCATTTACGATTTGGAGAGAACACCCATCTGCCACTAATAAGTTGAGTAACCTTGGGTACATTTCTTTACCTTTCTGGGTTTCTATTTCCTTAACTGTAAAATAAAAAGGTTATTATAAATCTTTTGGAAACCATTTGGGATAAATCATGAATGTTTTGTAACCTTGAGAATTTTGTTATTCTTACCTCTGTGCTGCTTCTGCTCTAGCAAACTGAAGAAGCCTCAGGTCAGCAGCCAGGTAGGGCACACCTCTTTTTTTTTTTTTTTTTAAAGATTTTATTTATTTATTTGACAGTGGTATAGACAGCCAGCGAGAGAGGGAACACAAGCAGGGGGAGTGGGAGAGGAAGAAGCAGGCTCATAGCGGAGGAGCCTGATGTGGGGCTCGATCCCATAACGCTGGGATCACGCCCTGAGCCGAAGGCAGACGCTTAACCGCTGTGCCACCCAGGCGCCCCTAGGGCACACCTCTTGACTCCTCTACAGTTTCCCCAAGAATGGACGTCTATAGGCAAATCACTGTCATCTCAAACTTCCTCCGACCTTGTTACCCTTAGAGATGCATATTTCCTGAAAGCTTGTCCAGAAAACATTGAGAATGAAATTTATAAGAATATGGGATTTTTCTTTGAAGATTTTATTTTTATTTATTTGAGAGAGAGAGAGAGCATGCACACACACAAGTGAGAAGGACAGAGGGACGGGCCAACTCCCTGCTGAGCACAGAGCCCCATGCGACATGGGGCTTGATCCCAGGACTCTGAAATCATGACCTGAGCCGAAGTCAGACGCTTAACCGACTGAGCCACCCAGGTGCCCCTGGGTTTTTCGTTTTGAGCCTGGGGCACAATAAGCTTCCAGCGGACTCTTCAAGGTGTTGTTCTTATTTAGAATTGTTTCATGTAACATTTTTAAGTAGGTGGCTTAGGTGCTATTCCTGGCTGTGAAGAATCGAGGGTTGGTGGTCACTTTTTTGAGCCCATAAAGACTGTTCTAGTTCATCTTTGAATGCCATCTTAGGTTATGCATAATTTATCCTACTATTCATTTTTGGCACCATACATAGGCATGGGAGACCTAGGGAATAGGGTTAAAGGAAACAAAATTTTAGGGGAGTAGGAAGACACTGTGGCACATTTATGATCAGAAGCCTACATCTGTTTTCAGTTAGTTATTGGATATGACCATGCCTGGATCTGGCTGAATCCCAAATATGTTCATTCATTCATCTAAAAACAAGAATTTTTTGTGCACCTAGCTTGTGTCAGGCATTTTTCTAGACCTTGGGAACACTGATGTGAATAAGACAGACAAAAACTTTGGCATTATAAGACTTTATATGCCAAGAAGAGTTCAGCACTGAGATGGGAGCTGACTTTCATCCAAGTATCACCTTTATGCCCACTTACGTAATTCTCCCCTCTAGTCTGCTTCCTTTTTGGTTGTTGGAATTCTATCTTGTCACAAAAAACAGATAGTACTAGGAAACGGTGAAGTATTAGTGTAATAGACTATGTGATTATATAGTGGCCTCTCACTTTGGGATCTGTGGCAAGGACTCTGAGATGGGAAGATGGGCCTAAAGCTTCAGCATCAAGCACAGTGCTGACCAAAGGTAACCGGTAAATCATAAATAAGAAACGTTGGGTGAATTTTAATTTGGTCTGTCATCAGGTTTGGTCATGGTGGGAAGTGATTGGAAGTGAGGGAGGCATGTGTGGTTTTCTCCCAGTGCCATTCCTGGGGGGTAGGAGAGAAAGACTATCCATCTACTTGTATTTCAGGAAAGAGAAGACCTTGGAAGTAGGAGTAAATTTTTAGGCATAATGTACAAATCACATATTCCTATCATTTGGCAGTGTAAGGAAATTTGAACTGAAAGATTTCAGGTGAATTGTCAGAATTATACAGAAAGTTACTCAGAAGTTTTTGATGCTGAAGCGTTGAGGTGGTGAATTTAGCGTTCTCTGCTTTCTGGCTTTAAGAGGGCAGTCCTGAGCTTCTATCCAGAGGATCTCTAGTCCTTGCTTATTGCCGCCCCCCACCCCGGAAATATATTATGGGTCTCATGCTGCACAGTCTCCTGCTTATTCTCTGGCTGGATTTTTTTTTTTAAAGATTTTATTTATTTGACAGAGATAGAGACAGCCAGCGAGAGAGGGAACACAAGCAGGGGGAGTGGGAGAGGAAGAAGCAGGCTCACAGCGGAGAAGCCTGATGTGGGGCTCGATCCCATAACGCCGGGATCACGCCCTGAGCCGAAGGCAGACGCTCAACCGCTGTGCCACCCAGGCGCCCCTGGCTGGATTTTTTTTGAGTAAAACTTACGGATTCTCTCCCATCCCCACATTATCGCCTCATTTTCTAGGGGGCGAACACTAAAAGGGTTAGAGAAGATAATCATTGAAAGTTCTTGAAGAGTGGTTCCTGCCTATCCAAAATTTGGCCCTGCTGCTTTTTGGCATTATGTATGGGTGGGAAATCTTACTGTGTGCATTAGCTTCACTGGCCTTTGGGACAGTTCACTGCACACAACGTGGCACTAATATGATACTCTGCCCAGCACAGATGTGTCTAACCTGCTGTCTGTACACCTGAGAATTGGAAAGGTAGTGTGCTCAGCATTCTATTATAAGCTTATTTCTCGAGGCACTTCAAAAACCACTAATTAAAAAGGCTCCCCTGCCACCTGAGGCTTCCTTTAACTCTTTCATTGGTGTTCCGAGGTGATCAATTGGAAATACTCTCAAAACACTCTGTCTGAAGTTGAAACTATTGGACTCTGATAAGTTTCGGCAGTTCTGCACAACAGCATGCTCTTTAACTCCCGCTTGTAATCATATTGGAAATGTACACAATCGAATTATTCATCCCTCAGTGCTATCCCTGTGAATATTTCATCCTCACTCATTCACTAGTCGAGGCCAGTTCTCTGTCAGGCACTGAGCAAAAATAAAAAATGTTTCCCAGGAGCTCATATTTTTGGAAAGGAGACGGAAAAAACATTTGACATACAATATCATAAACACTGTAATAGAGTTATATACAGAGTATTTTAGGATTATATGACACACTAATAAATATTCAAAGTGATTATCCTTTGTCATTAGGAAGTAGTTAAATGTTTCCAAGATTCTAGATGAAAAGGTTGGAATTTATCTAATCATAGAAAGAGTTAATTCAAAATGTGTTAATTAAAGGGATATGTTTCAGTTCTAGAAACTGTCATTATTCAAAATATTTTATTTTCTAGAAATTTCTGATTAGTAAAGACTTATTTTGTTTGTACCCTCCTATGACCTCAGCATTTACAACAAGTCCTGGCACATAGTACAAGCTAACTAAATATCTAATGAAAAAGTGAATGACCCTTAAATGAAAAAAATATCGCGATCAGAATTTTATTACAGATTCATAGCAGTAATGACCACAGGGAGATTACAGTCAAGGGCTTAGCCTGTGCAGAGAACTAATAAGACCAAAGTCAGTTTCCTTCCTGGTATGAGCAAGTTGAATTTGTATCATGGAAGGCAGCAGGAAAAGATACTTGGGAATTCAGTTGAAACAACAAGGTTCTGCCGGCCATAGATGAAATTTTAGAGAATTGGAAGGAACCACAGTAGTCTACAAAGTAATAGGAATAAGAGCTAAAATAGAAAAGAGCCAGAAAATGCTTTAAACCTTATCAGGAGACATCTTAAATCTCAGTGCTCAGTCCATGATTCCCTATCTATACCACTGACAGGCATACCTGCCTCAGTGGACTGATAATGTTTGGGCCACTTCCTTGTCCGTACCTGGTAAGATCTGGATGGACTCCTGATCCATGGACAACTAACCCATTCTTCTATGCCTGACTTGGCATCAGAATTTGAGGTGTGTCTCTCTATGTAAGCAGAGGCTAAAACCATTAGCTGGGAAATGGAATTAGGAAAGTCATGGGTGAAGCTATGAGGGAGCAGAAGTCAGAAGGAAAAGAGCAGATTATACAGGATGAGAGGAGACTCGAAGTGAAAGAGACACCAATCAGCCCCAGAGAGACAAGAGGGACGGGTTGCCAAGTCACCTGAAGATTTTTTATTCCCTGTACCCACATCTTTAGAATTCACCGCCCCACGATCCCGACACACTTAGACACCCACACACTAGATTTGTTCTTTGCAATCCATCCACAAAGCTGATTAAAATATTCAAAGTGCTGATTTGTTGCTGTTGGAATATTAGGTGGAATTAATCAAGAGAATTGTGTGGGTCAGACCATTCCCATCGTTATATTTGGAAGAAAATTCATCTCTTCTTCTAACTGCCCCATATCTACTCCTGTTTGGGTTAGGCGGCCTTCCAGAGCTATGCGTTAAACTCGGTATATATCACTATCACAGCCATCAGTATAGCTTTAAAATGCTCTTTTAATAAGACTCTATGTCTGTATTCTCCTCTAGAAGGGGGGCTTCTGGCAGTAAGGTGTGAATCACTTATATTTTGCCCACCATAGTGCCACAAAAATCACCAGCACTATGTTCTTGATACATGTTTGCTATTAAAAAACAAAATCTGTACCTGTATGTAGAAAGGATACTCTTTGTTATTAAATATACTGATTTAAATTTTGAATCTTTTCCCGAATTAACCATATTTATATGTAACCACTCAAAAGTGAATGGATAATATATGATGAGGTTACAGTGTGACCTGGTGATCTTATAACTGGATACAAAAGACAAGAAAAGAATACAATAATGAGTTGCAATTAAATTTAATTTTCATAACATTCCTGGTCATTTTTTTGTACTGATAGTTGAAATATTATTGAGAAAAATTTCAGTACTGAATACTGAAAGTATGCTGTTTAGATGCCTTGTACCATTCACTAATTAGTTTTGGAGTTTCCTTCCACACTAGGGCTTGATACTTGGATTTTACTGCTTCTGTTGTGACAATGCTTTCTATGCTAGTGACTCAAAACAAAAGTCGTGTTAGTCTTCAAAATAAATGAGGTTTTCACACAGTGATTGGATATGCAGAGGTGTGCTGTGCTCTAAGTAGAATTAGTTTCCTTTCACCCACTGTTGTAATTATAGGGTCCTAGAAAGGTTAGTGGAATATAGCCCCTTATCGCAAGCAGCATGCATTTGATGGCTCTCTTGGTTTATAGAAAACAGCTAGCGGTAGTTCTTCGTTCTTCTTTTCAATGCCAAATCTGACATATTTGCATTATGAGACACGTAGATATTTTAGAGTAACTTCTATTATCCAGAGGAATTTGGCCTTCAAGTTTAGTCAAGAGAAGGACACATCATAATTGAACATTTTTATCCATAATTTTACGTAATTGTCTTTCTGTTGGGTACGTTCTTTCATTTACAAGAAACATTTATAATATGCGCTTATTTAATCCATAATTATAATATTTTGTAAAACTTTTAAATATGAACTATTTCAGTAATTGTTACTTTTTAAATTACATTTTCATGTATGTGGAAGCAAACACTTTTAAATTCTTTGTCATTTTGACAACATTATTTGATTTAATTTTTTACCTAACTATTGCTGTTGAGGTAAATACAAATATAAACATTGGTAATGAATGGAGAATTTGGGGAGGGGGGTCTTTTATATGAGTAATAAATATCTAGCTAACCGCTGGAACACTATGTTTTAATATAAGAAAACCAAAATTACCTAATTAGTAATGAAGGAGAAGGAGGACAATAGGAACAGTGTTATGAATGGAGTATTAAACTCTGAAGTTTTCAGTAATTGATTACACTATTTAATGTTAGCATTTAATCAGAAGGTGCTGGAACAAGTACATTTTTATTTTTAATGATATGTGTATTGCAGATGTGTCTCCAAATTGCAAATGTCTATATATCTCCATAAATGCTAATCATAAGGACAGGGCACTTTTGAAAGTTATCCAAAGGTCTTTTTTCTATAAAACATTATAATAGTAAAAGTTTAATCTCTTCATTTAATTTTCCTGCTTTCATTAGCAGATGTAGCTAATATGATAGATTTTTTTTTAAAGTTGATTTGTTCAAGAAATGCTACTATCACTCTGTGATAGATATTGGAAATATTTTAAGATTGTTTCACAAGTTTAACAGCTCTCCCTTCATGTGCTTTTGCTGTTTTTTAAAATTCAATTATAGAAGAAACGTGTCAGAAGGAAAATGACTGAACTATAGGAAGCCCTCACAATAGCTGCCATTTATTGAGGGCTTACCCCGTGCCAAGCACCCTATTAAATGGTTTACGTGCAGCAGGTTGTTTTGTCTTCTCCACAAACCTGTGAGATTGGTGCTATTATCCCCATTGCACAAAAGAGGTAACAGGTGTGGACAGTGTAAGCCTCTTGCCAAGATCACTTAGCTGGTAAATGGTGGATTGAGTATTTAAACAGGTCTGTTTAATGACAAACCTCAGCTCAGGCTTTTAAATACTGTACTATATCTTAGGAACCTGCTTCATGATGATATTTTGAGGAAGATGAACTGATATGATGAATTTGTGGTACTTCTCAGTGGATTAGAATTAGAAAATTTTAAGTATCATTAGAGTTTGAAGGAAAGTTCTGTAGAATTTTGAAATTACTTTTGACTTCATATAAGCACTTATGTTTTTAAAATCTTTGTTCTGAAAAATTGGCTTTGGAGTTAATACAGTCTAATATAGTAAACTTACGTGTATAATATAACATGACATGCACTGTTAATTATTTTTCTAGATTCCTACTTACTGGAAATTTCTTGACTTCTGTTTTTAGACAATTCAAGTACCATGAAAATTAGAGGTGATATTCCCTGATTCTCCGAGTAAGATCCTTAAGTATTGTCTACTGTAAAGTCAGAATTAAAACTCATCTAGTTTTGGTGCTAAGAGCAATTAAAAGTATATATGTCAGTAATAATTTTCAAGCCAGCTCTCTATTAACTGAGGTGTTTGTTCACCAGACTCCTATTTATTATGTGTACCAGATATGTTAAGGTTTATTAAATTGCTACTTAACTCTGGAACTTTAAATATTTAGCCTCAGTTCAATAAAGTGTTTTTTTTTGTTTGCTTCTTTGTTTCTATATTATATAGTCACGCAGCCTTCCTTGTTTCTGCATCCATTGTTTTTGGTTTTGGTTTTGTTTTTTTCATATTCCCATTCCTAACTCCTGATCATAGAAGGTGGCAGAATCGTCACCACCTATTCACAGTAGCGACTCATAAGAAATGAAAGGTCTTAATTTTTCTTATCTACAACAGAAAACTTCCAGTGTGACACTTCCTTTCTTTTGCCTTCCAATCTCAGAGGAGGGACAATTCCTACTCACTTTCAGCTACCTGTGCACCTGGCATCTCTTCATCTCTGTCTACATCAAACAAGTACTCCTGTTATTTGGTTTCTTAAATATCTACTTCCAGCTTATAAATTTACTCAAGATTTCCTTCTCCTTAAATTCCTTCCCTCATCATTGCTTCCCCCTCAAGTTACTCTCTAATCTCTTCACTGCCCTTTCGCAGCAAAGTGTAGCGAAACTGATCTGCAGTTTTCCTATCTAATTACCACCCACTCCTTCCTTAATCCTTTATTATCTGGCTTCTACCCACAGCACTGCAGTGAAATCATTCTTACAAAGGTCATCACTTCCCTTTAAATAGCCAAATCCAACTTCCTATTCTCTGTGCTCATTCTGCTCAACCACTTAGAAGCCTGTATGTAGTGTTCCTATCCACCCAAGCCTTCCATATTTAATAAATGTTCCTTAAGTGCCCATTTTGTGCAAGGCTTTGGCTTTAGAAGATGGATTAAGGCCCATGTATGCCCACCTGGAGCCCCCATTTAAATGAGAGAGACCTATGCAAAAACAGTTACCACAGAGGGAGATGACAGCTTTAAAGTAACTGTTTGTCAGGTAAGACAGTAGGGCCAAGAGTGGGGAAATTCCACAGAGGAAGTGGCATCTGAAAGGATTGGTGGGTGGGAATTCCAGGCAGATTAAAAGGTACAAGGCAACACGGAGTTGAGAACCAGCACAGCATGTTTTGGAAATAATGAGTGGGGTTCAAGTTTACAATGTCTGAGAATGAGATGGAAGTGAGTATAATGGGAAGTTGGAAACAGTTCAGGGCCAGGCACAGATTTGAAACTTTTTCCCATTGCCCCTGTTCCTCCCATTTAATTCTTGCTTTCTTTGGTTGACTCCCATTTTTTCAGGCTACCCCTCAAAAATTACTTTTCCATGATATGGCGTCATTTTACACCCAGTCCCAGGGAATGTTATCTACTTCATGTCTTCAAGCATTCTGGTAGGCACCTGCAGCTTACTATCATCTATAAATCTCTGTCCCTGGCCTCTCCTCTGAACTACAGATGTGCGTTTTCATCTTTTGCTGTATGTCAGTTCACTTCATAACAAATATGGTCAAAGTCAAAGTATATTTAATCTTAAAACTTCTTATGTTTCTTTAGAATTCTTTGTCTCTTCAGGGATTGCCACCGAGTGTTTGGTTACCAAGGAAAGAAGGTATTATGTGAGTTTTTCCTTCCTCCATCTGGATAACCCTGATGAAAGGAAGGGAAAATTCTTTTCTATCCTTCAAAGTCTTCCAGCTGGACTAAAAATTAAATTTACATGAGACAGATTAATGGGAGAGAAAAAGAAAAGCAAAGTTTTATTGTGTGCACATGAAGGCTCAATTATGAAATTGAGACCTAAAGAAATTACCAAGCAGGCAGTTTTTATACTTTTAGATAAAGAGGCTATAAACCTGTGAGGAATTGACAGGACAAAGAAAACTTAAGTTCGGGAGTTCAGTGAGTGAGGAATTCTAAACAGAATTTGGTCAGGGATATTAAATTAGTAAAAAGTAACAAGGGTTGTTTATATAGCCTTCTTGGCTCTAAATTTCCCATCTTTGGGATAGTACGTCTCTTCAACTCCTACTACAAGGGAGAGTATCTTTCACATGGGAGATTTATTTTCTGCTTTTAAGGGGGACAGAGGAGGGTCCATGTGTCCTTCTTGCATTGGCTGCCTCTTAAGTAACTTTTACTTTAAATCCCAATATTCCAAGTGGCACATTCTGGGGCAGCTTGCCCTTGGCCCCTGCACTGACATCCAATCAGTATTCTACTAAAATACTTGCTGTGTCTAACTCATTTTTATACTCACCTAGTTCATGCCTTCATTACTTTGACCTAAACTGAGTATTTTAATGGTTATTTCACTATGTGGAGCTTCTTTGCCAATTTGTCTTTTATAACAGAATTAACAAATCAATTAGATTTACAAATAAATATACATAATAGTTTAATAATATTAATAATAAATTTAATTAATCAATTAAAAATATAATATTTATTTTATAAATAAATAAAATCCAGCTTTGCCATTCCAGTCCAGAGGAGCTTTACAATCTTGCTACAACAATCTTGCTTGCTACCTCTTCCTGAAATCCCCTACATGACCACCCCTACTCTGTGTTCCATCAATTCACTAAATGTGCTTGTGTGTTCCTCTGAGGATTCATTCAATAGTATATGTCCATCTCCTCTCCTCACTTCCACTTCATGAAATGAACTCCCATTTTCTTCTAAGGCTCAGTGTTTTTAGGTCCTCTTCCATGTACTTTATTGTGCAGCTCCAATGGAAACCAATTGGTCTTTGGTGCTTCCTTAGCCTGATTTAAAGCTCTAATAATGTCCTTGTATTCTATTTTGTTTCTATTCTACCTAGATAAAGTAGTTAATTTATCTATTTATCTAATTGGATTTGATTTTTTTAAAGCACTTTAGATGTTTTTGCATCAATTTTTATTATTAGAATAATACTTTGTATTTGTTACTACTTGAACATTGTAGTGTGAGTTCAAGTCAACCTCCTATTCAAGTTCTAGTGTTCTTTGTGTTGACCATAGGTATCTCAGTTGTTTGGAGATTAAGACTGTATGTGATGTATTTATTTGACTGTAAGTATCTGCAGGACAGGGATTTAGCCATATTTACAATCAATTACTCCCAGCAATGTTGGGCATATAATTATGTTCAAATATTTGTTAGTTTAATGCCTACATCTTTAACTGCCTTATAATTTTAATAACAATGGAGAGATAGCTTCTATGTAAGCCATGCATATTTATTATCCCTTTGAATCTCCTTCCGTCTTTCCACCAAATAATGTATTTGATTTAGCTGACTCTACTACAGGCTCTCAAAAACTCTGGACTTTCTTTTGTCATCATATTCATTTCAGAATTTGTATTTGTATTTACCTGTTTACTTCAGAGCCGTCTTCATTAGACTATGAAGTCACTAAAGTCAGTAGTTGTTTCAGTGTATGTGTGTCTGTGTGTGAGAACAATGAAAGATAATGTGGTTTTATATCGCTATGAAATTCAGAACTGTTGTTGCTTAAGTGTAGTAATTTAAAAATACCTATAAAGCATAGCCCTTTTGCTAAATAACCACCCCACTCCATTTTTTTCTGATATTCTCATTTTATAAAAGATACAGGAATTTATGTGAGCAAGAGTCCAGGTTCACTGCCACTTTTGAAAACTTATATTAAATTTTAAGGGTCTCATTTTCATTTAATAAATAACAGAAATCCAAGATATGTGGCTTTTAGTAGTAAAGAATTGTCAATTAAATATTTTTTTTAACTTAGTAGTTCCTTTTTTATTTGAGTATAAAACTAATTTATTAGGGAATGAACTTTTTTTAGTGGAAAAAGGTATTCAGTTCTTCAAATGAGATATTTGTTACCAAATATGCATATGTCCCTTCACATTTTTCATCTTCTTTAGAATAAGTGGGGCCATGTGAATTGTCTAGCTAATTGTCTAGGCTGTGAGTGACCTTTGTCCCACTGTGGCCAGAGCATTTAAAAACTGTTGTGAGACTCTTGAGATCTCTTTTTCTCCTGTCACAGTGATTACAGAAGCTTCTTTTTCAGATTGTGGGGCCATAAGATGGACCCCTCTGAATCCCTGAATCGTTGCTTGAATTGATGTCTTCTTATAGAGCTGCTGGACCTGCAGCAGACTTAGAGTGAGCCACAGAGATTTTGAAGTTTATTACTGTAGCTCAATATAGCCTACCCTGATTAATACATGAACTTCAGGGCTAATCATGATACTCTGTAGGAAAGTTTTGGGCTGAGCCTCCGAACAGATTATAGAGGAGCAACAAATTTGTAACAAAGGTTAGTGCCAAAGGTATCACATCAGTCACCATGAGGGAGCAAGGGAAGGAGTATAACTGGGATTCAGGGGTGCAAGAGCACCTGGCTTCAGAGGTTCCAACCAGACCAGGTTCAGCTCTTCGCCACTGACGAAATCCAAAGGCAGAGAGACTGAGTGATGGTAAGACAAGAAAGGGATTTATTTCAGTGAAGCCAACACCAGGAAGACAGTGGATTAGTGTCTCAAAGGCTGTCTTCAAAGTGCTGAAAATCCTTCTAGGTTTATATAAGAAAAATGTGAGACAAAGGTCAGTGGGAACATGCAGGTATGTAGTAAAGGTCAGGTGGATCATTGTCATGAGGTCAATCATGTGGGTCTTGCTGGCATCAGGGCAGTCCTTATTGCTTGAGGGTGTAGTTTTAGTCTTATCCTGGGATGCTTTGCTCACTGGGTCTTTTGCCTGAGTTAAAAGATAAGCTAGAACGAACTTAATCAATTAGAAAGTGTTAGTATAAATTAAGGTCAAAATAAAAGTAGTTGAAGTCCTCTTCTAGGAGCAAGAGTTCAGGGATCAGGGAAGCCTGGAATAGTCTAAGAAAGAGAGTGTTAAGAGTGAGAGAAATGGGCACAGTCTGTGAACAAAGCAAGGATTCTGGAGGATTTTTCCATCTTGCCACTGCTTCATATCAGAGAAAGAGGTCAGCTTATTTGATGTGCTTTTTTAAAAGATGCTTAAGAATTGTTACTTAGTGTAGAAGCATAGTCCTCACAGCCCAATATCTGTCTCCAGTAGTGCCAACAATAGATAGTTTGTGGGATAGCATGGCTCACCTATATCAGATGAGTATCGAGAGACTGGGATATGTTCTTTCAATATTCTATGTTTATTTCACTTTATCGGTCGAATGTGAATTTTATCTTCAGAATATTTCTTTAACTTAGAGTTTATACTACATGTTGACGAGTTGAATTTTATAAATTAATGAATTTATGGACAAATTAGTACTTTTGTTTGTAGTAAAAAAATGTCTTTTAGGGTTTTAGGTCACTAAAACAATTCCACCTAACTACAGCTAGTAAGTATTTTCAGGCTTAAAATTAAAGGTCTCATGTTATTGTTTCCAATGCAAGAGTAGCATTTCCAATGATCTTGACAACTTGGTTTGATCATCATTTGGATGCAAACTGTAGATAATTAGAAACTGGATATTAAATTCCAAAAAATCTTAGGGGAAATTAAGTAACCAGATAAACTTTTAAAACTGAACAATGTGCTTATTGACAAATAATTTAAAAGACATTATTTAACTCTAATATAAGTCATTCAGGCATCTCTAAATTCTGTTAGATAACTTGATGACTTCTGTAGTGGTAGACATATTTATTTTCTCAAAGCAAAAAAAAAAAAGTAATTCTTAAATGAAAAAAATATGCCGCGAAATCTCACTATTTATAAAAGTGTAAGTCATGTTGTTAATACTAATAGTGCAAAACTTACCATTTCTATTCATTTCTTATCAGCGTGCTAGCAATTTGAAGATAGGATTTTTTTGTGATAAAAAAACAGCATGATTATTTGGATGCTGTTCAGAATGCTTTTTAAGAGAAAGTGCTATTCGAAAGATGCACTGTTTTATTTTTTAAAATAAAAATGGTAAAGGTATTTGCAAAAATATTGACCATAGTCAATGTTCTGAAGAATGTAGACTTGGGAACATAAATGTTAAATGATAATGTCTATACTACAGGGAATGGAAAATAAATGTAGGCCTTATTTATATCTTTATCATTCATTGAGGACCTCAGCTATGGGCCAGGCATTGGGCTAGGTGATGAAAGAACTGAGATAGCAACCAGGGACACTAGAAACAGATTGTTCATATATAATTTCAGTAAGGTTTAGAGTATTTTCTGCCAAAGAACATGAAAGCTCTAAGGGAGGCTATAGGTTGTATATTTGAGATAACTAGGCCCAGGGTGAAGGTCAAGGAAAGCTCATTTAAGAGATGCAACATCTCAGCTCAGCCTTAAGTATGAATAGTTCACGATGGGATTAAATGGATTCCATCCAAAGGAAAGCACTTTAGAAAAACTCTAAATGTCTAGTATGGCTGGAATGTAGGATGCAAGTGTGATAGGAGGTGAGAATGAATATGTAAGCAAGGGGCAGACAGAGATGTAGACCCTTGTGCTTTCTGATAAATAATTAGGCCCTTATTTTGAAAACTTTAGGGAGGCATTAAATGCTGAAAAGCAGGGAAATGTCACAGTCAAATTTATGTTTTAGAAATTTCGTGTGGGCAGAATTAAGAAAGATATAAAAAGAGCAGTAAGATTGTTTAGACAGACCAGTTGGGAAGCCAGTATTGTATAGACAAATAATAATGAGTACATAGACTATGAGAGCAGCTATGGGAATGCAAAATAAAGGATATATATACAAATATACAGATGGAAAAATCTCCTGAACTTGTGTACTGGAAGAGAGATAAGTAGGGATGAGGAAGAGTCAGAGGAATTAGACTGGGATATTTGGGACTATGGGGATCATGGTGATGCTTTATAATGAAAGGAATTTGGAAGAAAAATATTTTGAGCAAAAGTGAGAGTTCAGTTTTGAGTTCATGTAGCCTTCAACATGCCTGTGGGATACCAGGTGGAGATGTACGGTGGGCAGGTATATATTAACAATATTAAAAAACAAAAAACAAAACAAAAAAGTTCAACTGCATAAATTTGAAGATCTAATTGACTTTATTAAATAATTCATGAATCAGCTTCCCATCTAACAAATGGGCAGGGCTTGAGGAATTGTACAAAATGGAAGGTTTTATAGGAAGGAGGGTAAGACAATAAATTTATAAGCAAAAAAGTAAAAAAAAAATAAGCAATTGTTCTAGGCATGGTCACTTTCCCTTAGAGGGAAGCCCAGGGAGTCTTATCATGCAGATCACCTCATCTTCCTTTGAAGGATGGAGAAGGCCATGTGACAGGCTAATTAGAATATTTCTGCCCACCAGAATATGTCTGACTGATCAGGTGAGACTACATTTCTAGGGGAGGTTGAAACTGCAATTAGATTACATATTAAGCCCTGGTTTACTGACTTGTGGCTTTAACCAAAGCAATGCCATTTTGTGTCTATGCTTTTTTTAATTCTAAATGACCAGAGCATGTTAGAGTTATTTGAGCCAGAGAAAAAGATCTGAGAGTCATCCTTGTAGAAGGACAGTCAATTCACTGACTTTAGATTAGTTTAAATTAGTTGCAATACTGAAAAAGGTCAAGAAATGTTCTTGAACCATACTGATTGGATTCAAATCTCAAATCCCCCAGTTACTAACTGTGTAACATTAGAAAGTCAATTAACCTTTTAATATCTAAATTTCTTCATCAGTAAAATAGATATGGTACAATAATAAAAACTTGTGAAGATTTAAGAGATAATATCTATAACATCCAAAAGTAATGTAAATTATTCAAAAAGTATTAGCTATATTCCTAAGGAGAGCGTGTAGAAGAGGAGAACTGGAGTTACAACCCTAAGAACATCATTATTTAAAGAATGAGCAAAGAAACAGTATGCCAAAAATACTGGCCTCAAAGTAAAGGCCAGAAAAATGGGAAAAACAGAAGGTAACTATGTCATACCATAGAGCACAAGGTGAAAGATAATTTCAAAAATAAGAAAATGATTAAGAAGGCTAAAGGATTTGGGAAATTCAGTATTATAAGCATATAGTTTATCTACCAGATTTGACAGCTAGAGGTCATCGGTGATTTTTTGGAAATAAAATAATTTTATTGGAAGGTGGAGACTAGAAACCAGAGTAAGGTATGTTGGGGAATGGAATAGAAAGGAAAGAGGAATGATAATTTTCAACTATTGCCTAATTCATTCCTTCAACATACATTTGTTGTAAACTTATGATGTTGAGAACATTGTGTCTGGGATACAGCCGTGAGGATAATTTAGTCCCTGCAGGCATGGAGCTTTTAGTCTGGCAGGAATGAAAGTCATTAAATAACTGCTTGCCCATTTAATTACAATTATAAATTTAATGTTATAAAGAAGAATTGCCTGGTGCCGTGAGAGTGGGTACCCCAGGACCTGATCCAATCTTAGAGTTGGGGAATGCCTAACTTGAAGAAAACTTTAAGAGCTGAGCACTAAAAGGATTGTAGGAATTGGAATTAACTCTATACAGAAGCAAAAGGAGAGAATGCCAGGCAGAAAAAAATAGCTTGCACAATGGCTCTAAGAGAAGGAGCATGGCACGTTTGAGGAACTGGAAGCAAGCCTGGGAGCTGAAACAATGAGTCTGAGGAGGGGGTGGTGTGAATCAGGGAAAGGATAGGTCAAATTATTCAGAATGTGATTGACTTAATGCCAAGAAATTGGTTTTCTATCCTAAGGTCAGTGAGGTACAACTGAAGGATTTAAACAATAGAGTGACATGATCATATTGCATTTTGAAATGATCTCTTTGGCTGCATTTTGTAGAAAATATTGGAAGGAGGAAGGATAGATGTGAGGAAGCCAGCTTAGAGGCAATTAAAGTATTCCAGGTGAGAGGTGATGGTGGATTGTACTGGGTGGTGGTGGAAGAACTGGTAGAAGTTGGAGCATTCAAGGTATATTTTAGGAGACAAAATCCATAGGACTTGGTGATTTACTGAGTAAGAGTGACAGGGGGCAAGAAGTGTTAAGGATGACTTCCAGGTTTCTCACCAGCACAACCAGTCAAGTTTTGAAAGTGGACCAGACTTTTGGAAGAAGATGGTGAATTCAGTTTCTGACAGAGTTTGAGGTGTCTCTGATACACAAGTTGCATAGACAGTTTGACATACTGGTTTGGTAACTCTTCAGTTGTGAAGCTATGGGTGTTAATTAGATTGTCTTTGTGTAAAGGACAGATGAAGACTCTTAAGACTAAGCCTTGAGAACCTGTGGGATTGGTTATTTTTGAGGAGACGTTGCAGTGAGTGAGACTTTGCCATAGAGGATAGAGGTGTAAGGTGAATACGATATTATAGTATTTTCATGAAGGAAAACACTATAAACAGCAACACATGCCACTGTACAGTCAAGAAAGAGACCTGAAAACTATCCAATGACTAACAGCTTGGTAGACATTAGTAATCATAGTGAAGATGAATTTGAAGTATAGGGAGAAAGAAATCAGACTGGAATATATCTGGGAGTATTGTTAGAAGAAATTTGGCTGTGAAAGTCAGAGAAATTAAGTGGTAGTTATAGAAGGATGAATGGTGAAGGAAGTCATTTTTTAAAGATATGTTGTTGGTGTGTATATCGTTTTGTTAATTATCTTGACTGTTGTTGAACTAAGTTACACTGGCAGGGGTTAGCCTGACCTTGATGGGAGTGGAGATCATTCCCACTAGCCTGGCCGAAGTGCGGAAGGCCATACCTTAGCTTTGTGCCTGTTCTCATTCTAATTTCAGCTCAGTGTTATGTCTGTGGAATGGGGGGAAAATCTAATGTATTCTCTCATGTTCCTTACAAGACAGCTTTCGGAAATATCCACAAACTGAAATGATTTAGATCTGCTATAATTCCCTCAGAAAAACATTTATGGAGGCTATTATTCTAATTTTTATTTGATGCGTAGTGCCTTCTCTAGCAGGAGAGCTCTGGCATAACAAAGAGAACATCATACAACCTGAGTACTTAGTGGCTGTTTGATTTGGGGCAGGTTTCTCCTCTGAGCCCATTTTCTCACCTGTTAAGTGGGAATTATCATATCTGTCTTTCTGGGTTGTTTTAGTGATTAAATGAAATAATATATATAAAATGTCAAGGTGAGTGCTATACACTAAATAAACGATATTTTCCCTCTTGTTTTCAAGACAATGCTTTTTGTAGCAAACGAATGATTTCCTTTTCATTTGTTTGAATTCAAATGTCAGTCTATGGTTTTGATTCTGTGTCATGATGACCAAAAACAAATGAACAATAAGACTAGTAGAAACAAGAAAAGGTGAGTGAAGCTTCATGAACTGCCAGACTGGTGATGGGGCTACAACTTCTCTCATAGCAAATTCACCAAGAATATATTTGGTAGGGAGCTGCTCCTACCAGATCTCTGAAGCTTGCATCAGTTTTCATCCTTGGTCCTTTCCTCTTCCCCAAACAATACCATATCCCTAATTTTCACCTATTTATGTATAATATATATACTTTTAAACACTATAAATTAGACAATAGCAATTTAGGCATGAGGGTTAGGATAGTGCACTAGTAAGCAGGACATCTTTTGTTAATTGTAATTTTTGGTTCCATTAAGTATCTTAAAATGTCAAAAACAAATCATTGCCGATTTTTAAAAGCTTAAAACACATGGTCTGAGAGAAGAAAATGTAATTTGTTTTTGATTGACATGATAATTTTATTTATAAATGAAGGGAAGAGCATATTTCCAACAAACATTTTGATAGTTCTATTTAGATTTATTGAAACACTGTGTTGTTCTGTATTGTAACATCTAGAGCATTAGTTTTAATAATTTAACTTCAGCTGGATGCTTTCCAATGCTTTACTTAGGTACTCACATTATTAGAAAAAGCAGTGGTTTTTGGGGCGCCTGGGTGGCACAGTGGTTAAGCGTCTGCCTTCGGCTCAGGGCGTGATCCCGGCGTTATGGGATCGAGCCCCACATCGGGCTCCTCTGCTGTGAGCCTGCTTCTTCCTCTCCCACTCCCCCTGCTTGTGTTCCCTCTCTCGCTGGCTGTCTCTGTCTCTGTTGAATAAATAAAAATAAAATCTTAAAAAAAAAAAAAAAAAAAAAAAAAAAAGAAAGAAAAAGCAGTGGTTTTTAAAAACATTTCTCCCCCACATAATGCTCCCATGAAGTCATTTTAAAATTAAGAAGAAAGAAACACTGAAGATCTAAATTTCTAAATTTAAAAGAGGTTTTATAAATCATAAAAATATAAGGCATTAAATAATTTTTAATAAAATTTTAAAATTAGAACTTTAAAATGATAGGACTATCCTGTATTTGTATGATTTTTAAGGTTTAGAATACCTTTTTACCTACATTATCTAAACACCCTTTCCATAAACTCTGTGAGACTGACTTGGACAGCTATTATTTTTGACTTTCTCATTTTAACACATTTTAGTCTTCTATTATTTCCTTTTATCAGAAGCACAAAGCATAAGCTTTAACAATTAAAAAGAAAAAGTACAACCGAGAATCCAAAAATTATAATGTGGGAGATGTAATATTCAATATTTCTATTTTAATATGCTATTTATGAATATTTCACTAAATTACTTCATTTTATATATCCAGGATATATATCCTGGATATATATATCCATTATATACACATACCTTTGTATATCCAATATATGTATATTACTTGAACATGTATATCCTGGATCCCTTCCAGCCTGAACACAAAATAAGACACATTTATTTATATATCCAAATTATTAAAGCTTACCCTTCATTGGGTTAATTAAATCCCTTGAATCACCCCTAAGCTCTTTTTGAGAGGCTTCTTTCTAGTTTTCTGCTTCATGTGTCCTCAATGTAGGTACTTCAGTATCTTTCTTATCTAGTTACATCAATGCTGCCTCCACTATCAGTGACCCCCAGAGGATTGCTTTCCTGGTATAGCTGTCTCTCACTGGTGACACCTGATGGAAGCTGGGAACCAGGTGGGATGGGTGTGACTTTTTTCTTGGACACTTCGAAAGTTTGCATAATGCTTTCCTGCTTCTTCACAACAAAACTGAAACTAAAGTCATAAACTTTGGTAAAATTGAGTCAGAGCCTTTAGAATAACATAAAAAAGAATAACCAGATATAACATCAACTGGTACTGGGAATGGTTTTTCTCGGGAGCGAGATGCCCCAACTTGACCTCAGGTTTCTTCACTGTGCCTCTTTCTCTAGTTTCCACCTGGCCTCCCCTGGCAGGAGTCTGTTTTCCAATTAATTTAAATAGTTTTCAAACATTTACTTGCCTTGGAGAATTGACCAAGCTGTCACCCCATTTATTACCAGCCATTGGGAAGAGATTAGGTAGCCCCCTTGCCTCCTCTAAAGCCCATCACTTTGCTCATCTGGATTACCTTCTTTCTCTGATGGTTCTTTTCAGGGGAATTTCCTGGTCCATAGCTGTTTTAGGATGTGATCTGGTACCATGGCTCCAACATGATAATCTCAGTTCAAAATAACATTTTTCAAAGTCCTTATTGTTCAGTCTTTAGTAATACATGTACAGGAAAATAGCATTCTGATCCATGTTGTACAATACCCAACGCTTCATTCCATTCACTGTGTAGAGGGAGGAGAATACCAGAACTGTACTTTCCCTCCTGCAGTTGTTTTATCTCCATTCCCACTATTCTTTACTAATTCTTGATATTCAGGTAGTAAGCTACCTATATCTAGAGTTTTAAGATTCAGGAGGAATATATCTAATATAATTTATGGAGGTTAGATTATTCCAAAAGATACACCAATTACATTACTAAGCAGAATGCTTTCCATCTCAGTCTGAAGTATCTGCATTTGATTTACCTCACTGTATTTAGGCCATCCCCAAAAGGACTATATATGAATATCAGAATAAAAAGTAGGGCCTCTAGTGTGTTCCCTCTGACAACAAAGGATTAGTTGGCTCTCAATATAATTCTGTCAGTCTCCGTGCTAGAAGACAGAAAGAAATGGTAACTTTTGCACAAACTTTTCCCAACATTTATAAAGAGTTAGTTTCAGCCTTTACCAGTCAGCACAATTTATTTCTTTTATAATTCTTAATTTTTCTGCTTTGAAGAGTTTCTAAATGGGCATATTTCTGTAAACATTATGCATACACACACACACACACACATACATAATACATATATACATATATATTTTTTCTTTGGGATATTCAATTCACCCAAGTAACAAAACATGAAAATGGTGATATAAATTTAATCATGCCACCCCTTTCTACAGTGAGCAAATCATTTAATAAAGAAAAATGTATTGAAGGCATAAAATGTAATGAAAGAAACTTCTAAAAGGAATTCCATGCCAGCAAATAAAATGTTTATTACTTTATTTTAGGGATTATATTTATTCAATTTTTAACTATCAAAAAGCAAATACAAGTGTTCTGTCTCCTTAAAATAAGCCAAGGGTGAGCCAAGTTTTGTAACTGTTTATAATACATATGATCATCATTCAATGTATATTTGGAAAGATTAAATTTCATCTGATGGCAGAATGATTATTGGATTAATCTTCAGATGTATTAAAAGAAATATTCACCTTCTGAGGGAATAATATTGCATATTATGTGGAATTGTAGTTAATACTACAGATACTTCTCATCTGTCTTTGACAACCACTGGTTTATTTTTACATAAAAACGTATACCTTTGTGCTATTTTATCCCTCACCAAGTGTACCATTTGCCTTCTATATTTGAATGAATTTTTATTTCCAAATGTTTAAAAAACAAAAGTATGCCTTAAGATTTTCTTAGTATCACATAATTTTTTATTTAAAGAAATTAGAAACTAAGGTTTTAATGAAAAGTCAAACTAAAAGACAAAAACTTTACTAAGATGTCTTTCCACAGTATAGTCTTTCAACCTAAAAATGAAAGAATTTCAATTATCTTTGGCATAACCAAAAGACCTTTTGTTACTTTTCCTTTGTTCTTATCTGCCACTTCAAAATTAGTCTATTTGTTTATCAATGAAAATAAATAGCACAAGAAAAAGATTATTATACATTTGTGAACATGTATATATGTTTATTATATAAAAATTTCCTTGGGAGAGTTTTTTAAAAAAACAAACTGTAGTTCTGTGATTTTTAGTGTATTGTCAATTTGAAGGGTGGAAATTGTTTTACCTATGAACGTATATTTCATTGTATTTTCTGAGTGAGCATGGTGCCCTATGCATAGTAGTAGGCACCCTAAATATTTGTTGGTAATAATAGTGATGGGATCTGTTCATTTTACACCTTCCTTATACCTAGATTGTTGTTCACTCTTATTCTATCTTATTTCGAGCTTCATTAAAGTTCATAAATATGACTCTGTCATGTCACTACCTTTCTCAAAGACTCCAGAGACTCTTCATTGTTTTCTGAATTTATGTTAAATCTCAACATTGGTATTATTTTTTTATTGGTTAGTGGTTTTCTGTTTTCCCTCTTATAGCACATGTTTTCTTCATCAACCTCATATTCTGGGCAAATGGAATAACCTGTTTCATCATCTTATTCTCTGGAATCATTTTAAGTCCAGCTCTACTACTGCCATCTTCAGGGAGTGTCTGAATTTTTTAAGTAGGATTCAAACCATAACACTTAAGTCCCTACTGGACTATAAATATATTTGTTTCATTGCATTTATCACAATTTAGAAACACAGCGGATGTTTGAGTTTGCTATCTATTTGGAATGAAAATCTTATTCAACAGAGTTACAGTTCTACCTCTTAGAAAGGTACCCAGAGATATTTGGTGGAAGAGCATGATCGGTTCTTTCCGTAACATCGACTTATTGTGCAAACCTTCTAAATCAATTGTTAACTCACCAATTATGTATTTACTCTAGCTCTTTTTGAATTTGCTTCTACAGTTGTCACTTTGTTCTTTATTTTTCAAAATGATATTTCTTAATGGAATTCAGTTAATTGCAATTATAAGATAATATATAAAATGAATAGAAGAAAACGAATCCAACATTTTAAATAAAGTTATTATTTACACATGCAGAAAAGAAAGGCAAAAAATTTCCTGTGAAGCATAATTTTAAAAGAATCTGTATGTCTTAAAGGTTTGAACTTTTGTGTTCTTGTTACTGAAAATTGCAAAGAAATCTAGAGAGAACTTTATAGAATACACATTATCTTAACCAAAAAGGAAGTACTTTTGTATCTAAGTATAATTTTCTTATCAAATTAATAAAGCTATACATACATGTTAATCTTTAATTTTTCAGACTATTTTATACTACTTTTAAATCTATTTTTCATGTATCTATATTGTATTGTGAGGCATGCTGCTGCTCAACATTCTAAAGTGAGTTTGGCAGAAATAAAGACTAAGGCCAAGGTTATCTAAATCCTTTGTGGTTCTCTGCACACTAAACATACTTATAATCCTGACTGCCATTTCTGTTAGATTTATTTAATCACAAAAGTTGTGAAGAATCTGATTACTGAGAAATGCAGATGTAATAAAATCTCACATTTTAAAAAAGGTTTTTAACTTTTCACTGAAAAATTGTAAGCCAGATCTTTCTCCTTTTATGGCACTGGTGTGAGATACACTATAGGAGGATGAGACTGGGGTCAGAGATTGATATTAGCCCTAAAGATTATGAGTTTTACTGTTCCTTGAAGTCTGTTAGCTTTTTGTTTCATTTCCTCCCCCCTCCCTCCCTCCCTTCTTTTCTTCCTTCCTTTCTTTTCTTCTGTTCACTTCCTTAACAAACATATCTCTTCACTTCTGACACAGGAAAAGAGAGGTCCGGTGAAAATCCAAATCATCTTTTTCTCACCTTCTACTATAGATCATATATAATAAATGTGGATATAGAGTTTCTTTGAAGGAAGACATTCTCATAAGCATGAGAATCCAGGAGTAGTTTATTCATTTAAAATGAGGGTATCTAATCTTTTTCTCTTTCTAAGAGTAAAAAGTAGCTCCCCAGATGCAAATGAATGGTATTTGATGTCTTTAAGTTACTGCAAAATCCAGCAGTACCTAACTAAAATCTTCTTGACTATATGAAGCATAATGATATTTCTATGATGTTTAAAGGTACCATGCTCAATAAAAAGCTTAAAAAAAGTATAATTGCTAAAAATGTTTTTGTAGTACAGTGCCCACTATTATTTGTACTTGTCAATTTTGATTACTTACATACAGAGCTAGATTTAAACCAATATGTAAGGTTATATTTGTTATTGGCCAACTCCTAACATTATTATTTTTTTGTCACTAGGCCATCTGTCCTGTATCTCACTCCTACAGACACCATTTTTAGCTATTTACTAAGAAACACTGATTGTAATAATAAATCCTGGTTTGGGCCCAGCCCTGTTTATACAACTTTCTTTTGTTCATGTACTTTATTAAACAATATTCTCTAAAACATAGGCTACACCCATGCCCCTTATTACACAGAAATCTTAGCATTGCATATATTTGTAAGTAGATGCTGAATAAATGTAATTGAAGATGTGAATGATGCTGCCGAGGATTTTAATCTTCTGGGAATCTTCAAATACAATGCAAATGCCCACAATCAATTTTTTCCATAACCTTATGACCAGTTCTAAGGATATTAAAATTTGCCTTCAGGACATTTTTGTTTAGGTTATTTCTTTCAATCATTTAAAATTATTTTTAAAGATTTGTTGATTTCTACTCTGATGCAAACCCATTCATTCACATATGAAAGTCTACAAAAAACAGTGCAGCATGAAAATACATTATGCTACAGCAGCAAAAGTCCTTGTATATCAGCTATGTTCCTTCTCACAATGAAAATCAATTTGCCTGGAATCCTGTGTTTCAACAGACTCTTACAGAGCTGGAGTAGGAGGTAATTACAAAGACAAGGACCCTCTGTGGAAAAGACCTTGAATTGAGAGCCTGAACATTCACATCTATTCCTAGCTATGAGTGTATACCAATGAAGGAGAAGCTTCTGAAATTTGAAAGGAATACATATTCTGTATGAAATCTATAGCTTTGTTATATGTGAGACTTTTGTAATAGCTATACCTTACATGAACTTTAGTCTCTCAATATAATTTTAATTTTTCCTTAAAAAATCTACTTTTGGGCATTAGTGGGAATTATTAAAGAAAAATATTTAAATAATTTAAATTATATAAGGGAAAAATAAAACTAAGCAAAGTGGCCAAAGGTCATAATAAGGTAATTTTTTAAAAAAAAGTTATACTGGGGCGCCTGGGTGGCATAGCGGTTAAGCGTCTGCCTTCGGCTCAGGGCGTGATCCTGGCGTTGTGGGATTGAGCCCCGCATCGGGCTCTTCTGCTATGGGCCTGCTTCTTCCTCTCCCACTCCCCCTGCTTGTGTTCCCTCTCTCGCTGGCTGTCTCTGTCTCTGTCGAATAAATAAGTGAAATCTTTGAAAAAAGAAAGAAAAAAAAAAGTTATACTGTTAAGTTTTTATTATAAATAAAGCTTTTAAAAATAATTAAGTAGATATTAAACTTTATGATTCGAATGGAATTACATTTCAATCAAAATTTATTTTATGGATACTACCTTGAAATATATATAGCAGGTAATTTCCTTAGTAAATTCATAAAATGTAAGTGGTATAGAACTGAGTGGCTTAACTTTATTGCTGATTTCTAATAAAAATATTTAATGTGTTTATGGATGATATATAGTGATATACAACCACATTGATCTAATCTTTATATATATGTTCTTAGTATATCCTATGTATGTTACCCAAAAGTAATTATCTGGTGAATTCTTCATATCAGCATTGTATGTTGACATTTCTATCCAAAGAATCTTCAAATATTCATGCATTTAAACAAAAGCAATAATTGGTTATGTAAAAAAAACAAAAAACTGATGTTAGAGTAAATCATTAGCCGACTGTATCCTTGCAGAAGGAATAATTCTAGAAAGATGAGTAAATCCTAGATAGTTAAAAGTGTTATCCCTTAAGCCTGGATATACTTATTTTAAATACCATTGCTTGAAATCTTTTTGAATTACTTTCTTTTTTGTCTTCTTAAATAAATAATACTTTAAGCCTGATGCAAACATTTCTTATCAAATCAGAGTAATCTTCATGAACTTTGTTTATTGTGAATCACTAGGGTTTCAGCTACAGATAGTGATATAAATGGAATATAAAATGGAGCCATATGGATCTGATGCCCAAAACTTGCAGAAACAGCTTAATCATGTTCTTTCTTGGTCACTGAAAATAGTGTAGTCATTCTTTGCACAGCCTTTGGAAACACATTGGCTCAACATGAATCCTAGACCTTCCACTTCCACAGTTTATCATGGTTTGGGAAAGGTTATTCAACCTCTCAAAATTTAGTTTTCCGAATGATGGACATAAAATAATAGTATCAACCTCATAAACTAGGTATAAGGAACAAATGAGGTGATCCGTGTAAATCACTTAAACTCACCCACTGGCAATGTAATAAATACTCAAATTGTGGCGATGCTCTACAAGCAGCAGATAGTGACAGCAGTGCAAAAATTAGAAAAGGACAAGTCAGGATAAATGAAGGTGAAAATTATACTTAGGTGTTTAAAAGTCTGTTATTTTCTTCTCTATATCCGGTATTCTTATTTTATGATGCCAAACCATATATTGTTACCACATGAATCTTTACTTCCATTAGTGGTTCTCAACACTGCTATTTGATTACTAGTTTATATCTATTTTAATGATTTCTATTCCCTTCTAGATTTATTCATTTTTTAGAAGTTACTTTTTTTAAAAAAATTATCTATCTGCCTATCATCTATATCTATCATCTATCTATCTATCTATCTATCTATCTATCTATCTATCTATCATCTATCTATCATCTATCATCTATCTATCATCTATCTATATCTATCTACCTATCATCTATCTATCTATCATTGATTTGAGAGAGAGAGAGCACACAGGAGAGGGAGAGGGAGAAACAGACTCCCTGCTGAAGAGGGACCCTGGGATCATGACCTGATCCAAAGGCAGTGGCTTAACCGACTGAGCCATCCAGGTGCCTAGAAGTTACTTTTTTTAAAAAAATGAAAAAGTGAGTCTTATTCACCAAGAAGGGACATTTTAATCTTTTGTTCATCAAACAAGTCATCATACTTAGTAGCTCGTTCTTTCTATCTACTTTTCCCCCCTCTATTGTGCTTTCATTTCATTTATATTATTTTTTTCTAAAAGTTCGTACTCTTAGACCAATATCTCCTCTATTTCCGCACACCCCAGACCCTTGTAAACACCGTTCTAGTCTCTGTATTAGTTGTGCTCTTTTAGATTCCACCTATCAATGAAATCAAACAGTATTTGTCTTTTTCTGTCTGACTTTCTCTAGGTCCATCCATATTTTTGCAAATGGCAGGATTTCCTTCCTTCTTATGACTAAATAACATTCCTAGATAGTTAAAGGTGTTAACATTCCATTGTCTGTGTGTATATGTGTGTGCATGTGTGTTTCACAGATTCTTTATCTATTTATCCATAGAAGAATATATAGCTCATTACTATGTCTTGGTTATTGTGAATAATGCTGCAATGAACGTTAAGGATGGAGGTACGTCTTTGAGATCCTATTTTCACTTCCTTTGGATATATACCCAGAAGTGAGATTACTGAATGATGTACTAGCTCTATGTTTAATTTTTTTAGGAACCTCCATACTGTTTTTATAGTGGCTGCACCAATTTACATTTCCACCAACAGTGCACAGGAGTTCCCTTTTCTTCATATACTTGCCAACCCTTGTTATGGCTTGTGTTTTTGATAATAGCCATTCTAACGGGTGTGAGGTGATATCTTATTGTGGTTTTGATTTGCATTTCCTTGATGGTTAGTAATGAGCAATTTTTTATGTATCTCTGGGGCATATGTATGTCTTTTCTGGGAAAAAAATGTCTATTTGATTCATCTGCCCATTTTTAAATTGGATATATATTTTGCTATTGTGTTGTATGAGTTATTTACATACTTTGGATATTAACCTCTTATTAGATATATAATTTGCAAATATTTTTCCCCATTCTATAAGTTGCTTTGTCATTTTGTTAATGGTTTTCTTTACCGTGCAGAAGCTTTTTAATTTGTTGTAGTCCCACTTGTTTATTCTTGCTCTTGTTGACTTTGCCTTTGGTGTCAAAATAAAAAAATCATTAGTTAGACTGATGCCAAGGATCTTTCCCCCTTTGTTTTATTGTTTTGCACGTGGCTGTTCAGTTCTCAGCACCATTTTTGAAGAAACTATCCTGTCTCCATTATGTATTCTTAGCTCCTTTGTTATAAATTAATTGACCAGATATGCACGGGTTTATTTCTATTGTGTTCCATTAATCTATGTTTCTGTTTTTATGCCAATATCATACTGTTTTGACTACTCTAATTTTATAATCAATTGTGAAATCAAGAGATATGGTGCCTCCAACTTTGTTCTCGTGATTGCTTTGGCTATTCAGGGTCTTTTGTGGTTCAATACAAATTTTAGGACTTTTTAAAAATTTCTGTGAAAAGGGTGGCTGACTCAGTTGAGTGTCTGCCTTTGGCTAAGGTCATGATCCTAGAGGCCCAGGATCAAGTCCCACATCAGGCTCCTTGCTCAGGAGAGAGTCTGCTTCTCCCTCTGACCCTCCCCCACTCTTGTGCTTTCTCTTTCTCAATAAATAAATAAAATCTTAAAAAAAAAAAAGAGCTAGAGGAGTTAAGGGTGGAGGAGTAGGGGACCCCTTTTTCAGCTGGTCCCCTGAGTCGAGTTGGATAGGTACCAGACCAGCCTGAACATCCATGGAATCAGCCTGAGATGCAGGAAGATACATCTGGATCTCTACAAATGAACATCTCCAGTGCTGAGTATTGAGGTACAAAGTGGGGAGCTGTGAAACCACACACAGATATCAGAAGATAAACGGAAGGGGGAGGGAGCCGCCGCGTTCGGGCGCTGGGAAGCGGTAGCCACCTGCACGGGGGACTTCCGGGCCGGCACCCTTGAGAGAGCAGACTGAGACTGTGAGCCTGGGAACGTGCACCACCAGACTGAAACAGAGCTCTGGTGTGCTCACCGGAACCAGACTGAGACCGGGAGATCTGGGAGCACACGGGGGTGGCTGGTGGCTAGCGGCTGGCGGCTGGCGGTGTTAGAAACACAGAGGACAGAGACATGCTGGCCCTGGAAGTGAGGGCTGGGACTCCAGGTGTGGAGCGCACATCCTGGGATACTGCAGGGTTGAGCAGCACTAACAGAAACAGAGTTAAAGTGGCCAGAACATCAGTGGAGAACAGTCTGCGATCCATCTGTTCTGAGACAGGCTGAGATTCGGCTACTGCTGCTCTGACTCTCAGAAGAGGCACAGCAAACCGCCAGGGAAAGCC